>NC_084489.1:76047435-76392019 GCF_030035675.1 Rhineura floridana | reverse complement strand
ATATGTAACTCACCCAAGATAGAGATATTTTAAGAATATTAATGGCTTATGAAATGTTTAGTTTACACCCCTTTTCTCTCTTTCAGGTGAGTTCAAAGATTCTGGAACTTGCTCGTAAACAGAGAATGAACACAGACATTAGGAGGAATATATTTTGTATCTTGATGTCTAGTGAAGACTTTTTGGATGCCTTCGAAAAACTTTTAAAGTAAGTAGTCACTAGGTAGGATGATTTCAGGAACTAACCCCCTGTTAGGATGTGACAGAAATTTCTCCTGAAAAAATGTCTGCAAAGTATGGCAGAAGGCTAAGTCTTAGCTGGGTCGAGTGTACCTTCTGCTTGATACAAGGAAATTGTAAACCAGAAACAGGTGGAAACATTCTAACACTGCAATCCTGAGCATGTGTACTCAGAAGTAAAATATTCAGTGGAGCTTGCTTGCAGGTAATTGTGCATAGGATTGAAATCTTATAGTCCCATTTTAGTAAAAGAGTGTGCTTCCTGGAGTGAGAAAATACACCCTTTTGAGCATATAGCCATCTGATTTCAGTGAATAGGTCTATCCCTATGGTTTGCTTAAAGTGTTGCCTAATGGATGTTAAAAAAGAAAAAGAAAACCTTAATGCTCCTTTAATGGTTGTGGATGGTCTTCTGAATGGGCAATCTATCTGCAGGGGGTGGGATCTGAGGTTAATGCTGTGCAGGTGAAGAGGAGAGAGTGAGAGTTTGAATCTGAAGAATAAATTTTTAGCTTGGGTTAGCCAAACTGAGGAGCACCCTTGTGTGTGGCTGTACTGGTAACTTTCTGGAGATCTGTTGGGAGAGCAGCAGACTTGCTGCCTATTAAAGGAGTGATTATTTGCTTCCAATAAGCTTTTTTGGGGAACTTGTAAATTTAAGTAATTACAAAAACACCACAAATCTTATGAGGTCTATGAAATGAATGAGTAACTGACGAGTTTGTACTGTGGAGTAATGCAAACAGTAACCAAAATCAGAAAGGTCTGTCTGTTCAGGACCCTGTCAGCAGTGATGAGGACACAAAATCTGGAGGAAAGGCTTTTAGGAAAGTTGTGTGGGGGGGAAGAATCTGCCAGAGTTGAAGCAAGGGAAAATGATGGAAGTGTGCAGTTTGGTAGAGAGACCAGCTGGTGTCTGCAGTCATGAGTGAAAAACCTCTTGTGCATACCATGAAGGTTTTAATAGGTTCAATCAGGTCCCTTAAACTCACACCCTCGCACCCTCAGAGGCAATGCCATATAGTGAAGATAATTCAGAAGCCTGTGAGTTATGGAAGTAAACAGACTGAGAAGATTATCTGCCTCCATTGAAGATCCTTCCCACAACAACTGATTGGGACGATAGAGGAGAAGAAGATTCCTGGTAGCTAACTGGAGCAGTCAGGCTTGTTGGTCCAGCAGAATATATTGCTGGATAAAGACATGCCAGAATGGAACAGGATCCAGTGCAGGTATGGCAAAAAGCAGAAGAAAGGTAGATCTGTTTGAGAAGGGGCCGCAAATCTTGAGGCAGTTCTAACCTATAGAACAACTCAGGAGATCTTGGCAAAGAACCATTCACTGTGAGACTATTTGACATGCTTATGTTCTTCATGGAAGCATGCTTAGAAATGGCTTGTCAAGCAAAGGTAATAGCTATACGAATGCAATTCTACAGTCCCTGGTCAAGGAAAATGTATGTGTGTTTTGGTAGAGTGGTGTGTTTGGAATCAAGTGTTTTGAAAACTTCCCAACTTCAGGGATTTGGGATGCCTAGGTAAAAATGTCTTACAAATGCTAGCTGCCAAACTGCTTTTTTGGGGGGGGGGGTGAAGGTAACCAGTAATAGGAACACAGGCGGCTGCCTTATACCAAATCAAACCATTGATCTATCTAGTTCAGTATACACTGACTGGCAGCGGCTTTCCAAGGTTTCAGACAGGGGTCTCTCTTAGCCCTACCCAGAGGCGGCAAAGATTGAACTTGGGACCTTCTGCACACATAGCAGATGCTCTACCACTGAGATATGGCCCTCCCTCTCAGTAATGGAGAGCAAGGGTGGACCTTCTTATGAAGGATATTCTAATTTGTGTTTTGAGAACAGTAAGATAGAAACTGGGAACCAAAGGGGTGTCTGTCTTAATGTGAACAAGAATGCATAGCAACTTTCTTTAAAGGTTACACATTGCCTATTTGTTACTGGGCTGAATGAAGATGTTACTTTTTGGCTAGAGGAGTAAAAAAGGTTAGTGTGGAAATAGACTATTACATAAATAACCAGTCATGTATCACTAGTATGCTTTTGGGTTCTTCTTAACCTTCTCAGTTTTCAGTTCCTCTGAGAAAACTTTGAGCCTGGAGCCCTTTAATGCTAGCTGAACCTCTTTTGAGAGAGGGGGTGGCATTGTGAGTCTGTCCATCTGATTACTGTAAATGGGTCTGAAACTATGACTTTCCCTAAAGTGTCCCCTGATGGGATCTGACAAAAGAACCTTAATGTTCCTTTAACGGCTGTGGATGTTATCTTGAATGGGTAATCTACCTGCAGGGGGTGGGGTCTGAGACTATAACTCTGCAGGGTATATACATATGAGGGAGGAAGAGAAACCGCAGCTTGAATTTAGAGAGGAGAGCTGAGATTTTTTAGCTAGAGTTTGCTAAAATGAGGCAAAGCCTTGCGAGGAGATGCTTTCTGGGATCTGATGCAGCATTGGCAGATTTGCTGCCTGGTGTGGAGTGCCTCATAGTTTCCAATATGCTCTGCTTGTATATTAACTAAAACATAAATTGTAAATATACAAGTCTCCAGTACTCTTTCTTCCAAAGGAGCAAAATCTTGTAATGCTGCTGCTGGAACTTGTCACTGCTCAAAAAAGTAGCTGAGCAGTGCACTGAATTGTACTTATACTGAAATGTTTGATCAAGTACAGAGTAACATTATTTAAAATTCTGATGTAGGATTGAAACCTGTACCCAAGATGATGAGAAATGGTTGCCACTCAGAAAAGTATATGTTCTGTTTTAAAAAGTGGTGTGTGTGTGTGAGTCTGTGAGTGTGTGAGTGAGTGAGTGAGAGAGAGAGAGAGAGCAGGCCCACCCTTAGCATGTGCGGGGCCCAGGGCAAAAGCATTGTTGCCCCCCCCCCACATTCTTTCTCTCTCTATATATATATATATATTAGAGAGAGATATATATTTTATTTACGAATATATGTAATTATAATATTTACATATGAGGCTAACAACCTATTAAATACAAATATGATTACCTTCACTTCAGGGAATAGGTCTCTAGTCAACCTGTTCCATACATATCCATTTCTTCACTGGTCTCTCGACATCTGTCTTCCCTTTGTTGATATCTGCTAGATATGACAGTCTATTTCTAGACTGTCCCATCTTTATCTTCCTAAATACTTTCCCATCTTTATCTTCCTAACTAAACAATTGAAAACACTTTGTGCAGAACCATTGTTTTAAATATTGAGGATGACAGAATTTAATCATTTCTGTAAATGTCTGGGCCTGGCTGCTTTGTTGATGGGCAATTACTTTCGGATTAAAATAATATAAATATAAGAAACTATATATTTATTCTCAAAGATTTATCTTCCTTGCTTTCACTTCTGCAAAATCATTAATCAGCTTGTCAAAATCTAGATTTTCACAGCTGATGAGCGGCAGCAGCACAGGGAAGCCACTGACTCAGTCACGCAGCCAAAGAGCAGGCAGGGGATTCAAACCTTCCGCCTAAAATTAGCTGGCTAAGCGCTGCACACCCGCTTCACAGTTGATGAGCGGCGGCAGCACAGGGAAGCCACTGACTCAGGCACGCAGCCAAAGAGCATGCAGGGAATTCAAACCTCCCGCCTAAAATCAGCTCGGGAAGTGGCTGGCTAGACGGCCGCTGCATGGCTGAAGAGAAAGGAAAAAACCCGCCACAGCCCAGCTTCTCAGATCACCAAGCGCGGGGGCCCCCAAAAGTGCAGGGCCCGGGGCAAGTGCCCCACTTCCTGGTGCCTAGGGGCTGCTCTGTGTGTGATATACTCCTTTTTGCCCTAAATTGAAGGCAGACAGTACATTTACCAAGTGGAGGAGGACACACCCCAACCCATGTCTGTTTAAACCCAGTCAAAGAAAGCCCAAACAGGTGAATCACTTCTAGCAAATGCTCAAGCCCAGCCAAATTTCTCAGTTAACCAACCAGTTCACCTCCTGGGAACGTTGTTACGTGAACCCATTTAAATTTAAAACAGTGTCCTTGTGATTTCCCCACCCCTAAAATTTAGAACCCACCAACCAGCTTACCTGCAGGTAGCTTAAATTAGCGTCCCTCTCTGGTGTGAAAAAAAGTATGTGCAAATGTAATAGGAGGTCCCATAGACCTCAGTATCTAAAATTAGATTCAGCTGTGAATTACAGTAAAATGCCTTGCTGAGTATAAACTGTAAAGTACCCACTTGGTGGAATGTTGGGTCTTTGGCTGCATGTACCCCAGCATTTTATTTAACAGCCAGTACTAAATATATGAGGAAATGAGTGTTCTGACATCCACACATCCCCCTCAGTTCATTTTTAGCTCCTAGATCAGAAATTGCCAAACTTATCAGAGCCCATAGGCATATTTGCAAATTGGAGAAACTGATGTAGGCACCACACAGACACCACAACCAAGCACTTGCCATGTCTTATTCTATTGGCTACAATAGAATGCTGCTTTCAAGCCTAATTTCAGCAAAGGAGTGGGGTGACAAGGAAAGCCTCAATGGGCACGTGTGTGCCCACAGGTGCCACATTAGTAACCTCTGTCCTAGATATAGAAATTAGTTGTATTACTTTTGACTCTTGGCTAACAACATCTTGTGTGGCCATCAGTGGCATTGTTTGTTACAAATGTATTTATTATTTGATTTATATCCGGCCCTTCCTCCTAGAAGGAGCCCATTGCATGTGATTGTTCCATTGACATCACTGAAATATGTTTTGGTATAAAATTAAGCATTTAGCAAAATCAGGCCATCCTAGCCATGTTGTTCATCTCAGACTTGGTAGCTGTAGATGAAAGCCTCATCTTGAAAGGATAAAAATTTTGTGCTAGACAATCTCTGCATTATAATATTAAGCATTTTTCATTTTAACTGGCTTTTGCGCTGCCAAGCATTTGACAGTTCTGGAAGCTAAATCAGACTTATTTGACAGAACAGGTACAGCACAAGTTAAGACTATTCCCTGCCAACGTGTTTTAATTTTCCTCTGTGTGGTCCAGCTCTGTAAGAAGGCCATTCAGTCCTGCCAGGGTTTCTGCTGAGGCAGCCAGTGGGAACTCGCTAATGCTGATTATATTTTTGTAATTAGGTTGGTTGCAATTCCCAACACCCTCAATTAGGAATTCGAAAAACTTAAGAGAATAGTTTTTCTTCAGTCACCCCCCACTAGTAACTTCTTGATTCAGTGTAGATCAGCCAACCCCAAAAATGGTGCCCTCCAGATGTTTTGAATTACAACTCCCATCAGCCCCAACCAGCACAGCTGGTCTAGATGACAGTGTTAACTTAGTATGTATCCTTTGGTCTCCACATACTATTGAATATAAAGGGATTTCCCCCCTCAGTTCCTTTGAATACCATAGTATTCCAAATGGTAGCCCTAATTACCCTTCCTATCAACCCTTTTCATAAAATTAGTATTTTCTCCACAACTGTATACTGTGCAAAGCACACTGTTTGAAATGCTTTCTTTTCCAATAATGCATAGTATGACTCTCTTCTGTAACATTATCTAGAAATACACTGCAATGAAGAAACTGGCTTGACATAAACTATTTTGATCCTTTTTTTTACTTGATGCTTAATGGATTGAGCTGAAGTCAAGAATGAATTAACTCTGGGGGGCAGTAACTTTATTTTATGGTAGTTCAGCCTAAACATTCAGGAAATGGAATTTACATAATGGCAATTGATCTTTTAGGCTTAGACTTAAAGATCAGCAGGAGAGAGAGATTGTCCATGTCCTCATAGACTGTTGCCTGCAAGAGAAGACTTATAACCCCTTCTATGCATATTTGTCTGCCAAGTTCTGTGAATATGAAAGACGATTCCAGGTAAGTTAAGAACTTGCCTTCCTCTTTACTGGTTGCACCTTTTAAATATATTTCTGGGAATGAAAATGGTGTTATCAGATGGTAATATTTAATTGAATATATGGTTGATAAAGATGATAGCTGCATTTATGTGGGAAATTGTTTTCAGGGCGGAGGTCAGAGCCATAACACTTCCGTGATGTTTGTGAAGCCCAGCACAAGCACGTTCTCAGAAAGGAGCCATAGCTCAGTGATCAAAGTGAATGCAAAAGATTCTAGGTTCAGTCCCTGACATCTCCTGTTGCAAGTATTTGAGTGACCTGCGTGGCCGAACACACACAGTGCAAATTCTGAGAACAGTGTGCTCCAGTGCTTAAGTTAATCCACAATTATCCATTTAGTGAGGGACAGTCTCTCATGACAAGGGCACCACAAGGTAGGACTCTACAGCTGGAAGCCTGCCTTTTCCCACAATTACCATATCTCTTTCTTCCCTTCCTTTATTCTCTCTTTTTTTCCCCCTTTGCTTGAAGTAACTTGTGACGTCCTTCCCTGGCTCTCCCTGTCAGGTTCCTACCTGCTTGTGGCTACTGCCTTTCACTAGGCACCACCAGGGACTCCACCAGTCCGGACTGTCCTTTATATGGTTTCTCTCTCCGCTATAGCACAGATCTCACTAGATCCCCCTGCTAGGCAGCACCACCAGTCACGTCCTGTAACCAATATTCCCAGAGACTTTGCCTGAGTCTCTCTCTATCTGGTTACTTTTGTGACTGCGTGCGTATGCTGTTCCCAACCCCTTGGTATCTATATAGATTACCCATATAACTCTGGGTTGCTCTGGATACTTGAAATGTTATTATTCCTCCCTTCGCCGCTGCCACCATTCGTTACTGTTTCCCTTCAGCCTTGGTAATTACCTTGCCCTCTCTTCTGGTCTGTATATTCCCCAGCCAAGGATCGGGCCTTCGGTAAACCAAAATAGTATTTATTAAATATCAGAAATAACAAGATTACTTTTATAATGTTACATAAGCGTATGGTTTCATCTATTCCTGTGGTACTTATTATTAAAACGAACTCCCACTCCCTCTTTCTCCACACTCTCCTGACATCCACCACCAAACACCTTCTTCCTCTCACATCCACCAACACCCACCCAGATTCAACTGTCATTCTTCCATTTATACTCCCAGCCATTCAAACGCTCAGCCAATCATCCAGCATTCTACTGCTCATGTACTCCCCCCTCCTCTTTCACTCCACTTACCATATGTCTTCTATATAAACAGCACTTACCATATTTACATTAATACAGGAACATCACATAACTCCAAGGGAGGGAATGACTGAGAATGTAGGTATCAGGGAGAGGACAAGTCCACTTTCTAGCAAAGCATGGTCTGGGTTATCTCTCCGCCCTTCCATTTGAGGAGGCCAGACAACAAGAGCAATCAAAGCCCCTCTTGTAGAAAAAGGGGCAGGCAAGATCTCTCTGCTATACTCTATGATCTCTTCTATTTCAGGGAATGGATCACTTGGGATTGGAGACTTGATCCTCCAATCCAAGAGGTTTACGTCTAATCCCTGCTCTCTGAAGTTGGAGGCTGGTGTCATTTGAGGCTATCAGAATATACTGCACAGCCCTTATGATACAAGATGAAATGGTTAATAGCTTAACATAAATGCTTTACAGAGCGACCCTGCCTGACATTGATGATTTTTGGGGGGAGGGGGAATCAGCTGGCAAAGCTATTGCCATATCCTGTGCCCTGCCATTTCACCACGGGCAGGGTGGATAGCTTTGATTACAGTGGGAGAGAATGAACTATGCCTAGAGCTGACATAGAGTTGTGCCACTTCCTGGGGCATGTCCAGAACTAGCATAGATGGTGTCGTGCTGGTTTCTAGGGCACGTCCAGGAAACAAAGGGGCTGAGGTGTAGTGTCTCTGTGCCCACCCAGACATGCCTCCCTTTCCCTCACTCTGTCAGTGGAGCCTTCTGCAGGCAGACCCAGGGACTTCCACAAAGTAACTCTCCGCCTGCTGGCATAGCTCCCTCTCTGCCAGGAGAGCAGCACTTCTCTTCCTGAGGCACCTCAGCCAGCTGATCACGGAGAGCAGGGTTGTTAATAAACAGCTTTTTTTCTCTTTTTATTTATTTTTAGATGACATTCCAGTTCAGTATATGGGACAAAATCAGAGATCTGGGAAACCTGTCCACTACGGCTTTCTCCAACTTAGTTCATCTCTTGGCTCATCTGTTGAAGACCAAGTCTCTCTTCCTTACTGTTTTCAAAGTGAGCAGATCTCAATTTTAAAAAAAAACACATCTTGTTAGGCTCATGCATAATGCATTTGTGCTCTGATATGTAACTTCACCTAACAACCAAGGGCAAAGTAAATGGCTATTTATTTATTTGTTCTGTTGAGTTTGCTATTTATTTCTATGTTTTTGTATTTTATGTTGCTGTTTTACTCTTATGTACACCGCCCAGAGAGCCTTTTGGCTTTGGGTGGTATAGAAATTAAATTAAATAAATAAATAAAATAAATAAATATTTATATATAGGGGTGGAAATACAGGTTTGTCTCATGCTTGCATCACTACCCATGCAGGAGTGGCCATTGTGATGCTGTTTTTGACCACAGCTGCCATCAGCCCCAGCCAGCATGGCCAATGGTCAGAGGTAATGGGAGTTGTAGTCCAACAACATCTAAGGGTGTCACTTTGACTAACCCTGGGGAGCTTTAAGACTTAAGCAAGTCACTCTTGATCACATCATGTTTGGTGAAATATTTTGTACTCTGGCCAGCATGTCAAATAAACAGATGTCTTCGTGTTAGATCCACAGCTAAGCTTTAATTCTTACGGTATTTTCAGACAGGTGAACTTCACTCTTTGGAATAATTGCTGACTGTTCTTTTAGTAGTAGCGTACAGGTGATTTACATAATACTAATAATATAAGAATTTTAGAGACAGGTTAATAGCTTGACAGTGTCTTAAATGTTTTTGCTTTTTTGTCTTGACGTTTCATTGCTTTTTAACTAGGTAATTGAATTCAGTGATTTAGACAAGCCAAAGGTCCACTTCTTACGACAAGTGTTATCTGCATTATTCTTAAAAACAGATCCAGAAGAACTCAACCACATCTTTGGAAAGTAAGTCATCCCAGGGGTTCTGGGTAGAAATTGCCAAACCCCTTGTACTATTATCAAAAAGGAGCTCTGCTTTTTTTATTGATGTTGGTTGACAAACCAATTCTGGCTGCAACTAGACACTGAAGCATCTCAATTCTGCTGCAGAGCTCTAATGTGATCATCCTTATGGCTTAACCAGCTTAGCCATACAATGCACCAGAATTTTATATAAGCTTCTATCCTGTTCACCTGGCCATACTTCTTAAGCAGTGTAACATTGCCCTAAACAAAACATTGGATCATTTTAATTCTCAGTTCTTTGTATTTTTCCAGGTTGGCTGACAACCCCAAACTGGGTATGCTGCATGAAGGCTTGAAGCTGTTTCTCACCCATTTCTTGCTGAGGAATATTCAAACTCACAAAAGTGTTAAAGAAGCCACTTTGCTAAAAGAAAGAATTGAACTAGTAACTAGGACTTTGAAAGCAAAAGAATCTAGATTAAAGTTATAGTGTTAAAAATTATTAGACCTATCTGTGTGGGAAATGTGGACTTAACTGAAAGCACATGAGTTGAATTTGAACTGCAGACATCATGTTATCAACTGTCCCTTCACAAGAACACGGTGCAGGATTAGGTTTGATATTCAAACTGGTTTGTATTTATTTTTTAAAAAATATGTCCATATTTGAATGGTGACAATTTTACATGGTCATTCTTTATTATTCTATTTTTAAGACAAGGTCACTAGTGAAATCTAAATATACAGTGTATTTTTAAAATTAAAAATTTAGTTTTATACTTTAACTCTGACACTTTAATATAGCGTTGAACCTCTTTCAAAAACATATCAAGTGAGTGATATTGCAACATCAGTGTGTAGTGCTAATTTAAATTATTTATTTCTTACCCAATTCTGATTCCTTTCAAGTTTAATACCTTCTTACATCTTTCCCCCCTAATTCATTCTGCTAAAATGTTGATAGATAATGCAAACAATACATAAGATGTTTCTCCAGCAGCTCATTCATTATATCAGTCTTTTTCCTGATATACTGAACTTAGTTTTCATATTCTTCCCCCCACCTTTTTTTCTCATTTCTTATCCTGTGTGACCAAAGTGTGGTGAAAAGCCTACAAATATAAATAAATGAAATATTATTTCCATAAAAGTCCATCCACAAATTTCTTTGCTTTTCTTAATCTTTTATGTATTCCTGTTCTCAAATGTGAACTTCTTTACAAAAATGTCTTGGTTGCTTCTGGAGTTAGAAGTACCCACTCTTTTTCCTAAACTCAGAGTGGGGTACCTGCCCCAACTGCACAGGGCTGATGGGAGTTGAAGTCCATCAACACTTGGAGGGCCACAGGTTTTCCACTCCTGCACTAACGCCTTCTTTTTAGAATCGTTTGTTGAAAAAATAATCACTTGCTGCCATTGATTAGTCATACAGACTTATCAAAATATACCATACTGATTTACAAATATATATACATTCATTAAGGATAACAGCCAGTTTTAATTAAAGCTCAAGACACAAGTAAATTGCTTACTTGGATGTAACTAGATTTTGTGTTCTACTAAGAATTAAATCAAGGCCTTGTTATCTGACTCTTAGATTGTCTTTGTTTAGATAATGAAAGTTAAAATAGATGTGTAAGACCACAGGTGTACACTTATGTCTGCATGTGAATATTACATCAAGCAAATGGAAATTATGTTGTTTATCATTTCATATAATACTAATAAACCATCTGCAAAAGCCTTACTCCACAGTGGTCCTGCATGTTACAACAGTGTGTAGCCCCCAATCTGCTTGCTCCGGCAAAGTTACAGAATAGTTCTAATTGTGTGCAGGCTTTAGAGTTTTACAGGACACTTTCTCAGGCAAAACTCTGAAGGTGGAGGTTTGAATCTTCAGATCTAAGGCTACAGTTCTCTACTAGATTATAATCTCTGGCCGTCATGTGTTGGCAGCATTATACAGTGCTTAATAAAGAATCTTGTGCAACTGGAAAGTTCACGTACTCACACCAAAGAAAAGTTAAATCAATGGATGTTGGTATCTTAACACAGCTTTCCCACAGGCATGTAAACTCCCCTACAACCCCTGTAAAGCACGCTCTTTCCCTGACCCCAGGAAGGGCCTTGTTTACACCAATGTTGACTCTGCCCCATTGGCCTGAAGAAGGTAGTCTGTGGGTCTCAGCTGGGGCTGTGCCAAGATAAGGACCTTTGTTTCTCTCCAGCTGAGTAAACCAAAATTGTGTGTGCTGCTGAATCACATATAAACTGGCCTGTGTTTTCAGTTGGGTGGCCACTACTAAACAATCCCAGTCTGAGTTCCCCTCCCCCTCTTTTTTTGGCTGCAGGACAAGAAGAGGCTGCTGAGATGGTTATATTTACCTTAAGCAAATATGAAAGGGAAATGAATGGATGGAGGTGTGCCTCATGTATTGACCTTTGATTAGAGCTGAGGATACATAAATGAGGATTCTCAAGACTATTGCAATCTAAAGGATCACTTTGCTAAGCTTTTATTTTCACGCAATACAGTCTTGTGTTGCTTTGCACCACGGGCTGCAGCTTCTTGCCTGTCTGTTTTTAGGCTAGCCTAACTGCATTCAGAGGAAGGCAATGGTAAACAATCTCTGAATACCGTTTACCATGAAAACCCTATTCATAGGGTCGCCATAAGTCTTGAAGGGAGTCATTTGCCAACTCTGCATTATAATGTTCTGCATTAACATTGTATGTTTGAGTACAGAGTTCCCAGCACTGCTTGTGGGTCACACTGATCGATGCCTCAACACTGAAGAACTGATCAGGATTGGGAAGCCAAGCCTTAGTAGTACCAATGGCAGCTGGTGGCTCCATGTCAGCAGATCTGCTCCGGGTTTTAGTCTGAACTCTCAAGGAGTTGCCCAAGGTGCTTTTCAGCAGGCTGCTTGGTGAATGTAAAACGCAGGCCAGTTTCTCATAATTCATCACTCTGGATGCCAGTCTTTGGGAGTTAACTTTCTAAGACAAACGGTGAAGCCCAGAATCTAAGCAAGCAATGGGGGGGACATGTAGCCCAACAGGTTGCTTGGCTGCATCCCACCATTCCTGACCATTGGTCATCCTGGCTTGGGCTGCTGGGAGGGCCACAGATTCCCTGTCCCTGGTCTAAGCTTTTCATTTGGAAGCTCCAGCCCCAGTCTCAGATACAGACAGGTCTGTGGTTGTTATTATTATTCATAATTAATTAAATTTCTATCCTGTCCTTCCTCCCAAAAGGTGCCCTGGGCAGCAAATTCAGAATAGCGGGGTTTCTAGGTGTTTGATAGCCACTTGCCTTCCAAAACGTTTGCAAGTAAAGTTTCTCTGCAGCTCCATGCAAGGAAAGACTTATCCCTTCATCTTCCTGCACATCAAGCAGCTGCACAAGACACAGAAATATATGAGCACGCACACATACATATGCTGGCAACCCCACCAGCAGCCTGGGTGCATCCTACAAACACTGGCTCCTTAGAACATCCTGATCTCTTCTACAAGCAAGGCCTCTTCAAGGCTTCATTTGTTAACAGGATCCCTTGTAGTCACTCCCATCCTTTAATTCCTGGGCTGGGAGTGAAAAGAATGTTCCACGACTTTAAAAACCAGGAATGGAAATCTTACCTTAAAAGCTACACATTCTCTTTCTGTCAGCAGCACAGACCCCTTGATGACCTTTTCTCTGCCCACCCTGCATAGTTCTCACACCCACAAATCAAATAAACCTTTTTACATCTTTCTCAACCAGGTTTGGCATTTGGGTGGGAGGGAGGGGGGAGTTGTTTACCTCCCACTTTCTGGAAACACCTGGAGAGCCATGTAATGATTTATGAAGTGAAAGTGGTAAATGAGGCCACCAGCTCCTAAGACCGACAGCACTTTATACATTTTAATTAGGTGCCCTCTTATGGGAAATAAACTTTAATCCACCCATAAAAAGTGGGACCTGAAAACCATGTTTACCTTACTAGTCTGACATGCTGAAAGCATTATTGGGTCATGTTTGGGGGCTCTAAAGGGATCAGGGCTATACAAAAGGCACAATACACCATGCCAGTTTTGCCATTGCTGCCTGTAGCCTGCTAAGCATCTTATTTGCAGTCCTGAATCACAAGTGAGCACCCACACCACTCTGACACATAGGAGGATTGTGCATTCAGCAGATTGGTGCTCCAGTTTGTTGACGCTTCATTTAAAAATACATTAATGTGGCACTTTTTGCACTGCAGTCTTCAAGTTGCTTATTCCTAGGGTAGCCAACTGACCAGAACAATCCAGCCTTGTCTGCTCTTGTGTCTTTAACAGCAGGTAGTTTGGCAGATGAAGTTTGTCTCTGAATGTGTACAAGTCAAGTTGCTATTAAAAGGCACAGAACCAAGGGTCACTTAAAAAAAAAGTTGATCTGACTTCCTGTAAAAGAATAGTCAATTGACTTTGATACAAAGTTGTCAACTTTTTCAGTCTCCCTGCTCCTGTGCCTGTTGTACAGAAATTAGAACCACTGCTGCTTTTCCCATCTCCTTTTGGTCTATGACAGAAAAAGTTTCATTTGCTCTTTTTAAAAAAAAATGCATCAAAATGCTGACATAGGAACAGTCCCTTTTTGAAAAGTTGGCAATTCTGTTTAAGAGACTATTAAGTAGCAAGTAAAAGAGAGAGAGAGAATGTCCTCCACAAGGTCTAAGGAGCAGAAATTCAGTCTGTAAAGACTTTCCTTTTGCTACCTTTGCTGGGGGGACAGCATCAATCATTGTGCTTATGAACATAAGCCCTGTTAACAAAAAATATTAAAACAGCCTCATTTCTGAGAGGAAAAGACTGACACCCCACCCATATTTACTCAGAAGTAAATCGCACTGAATTCAACTGCAACTTTACAAACTGACCTTGTGTGTGTTTACTCAGAGGAAATAAATCCCGCCCACTTGAGTGGACTTACTCCTAAGAAAGTGTGTGTGGGACAGCAGCAGCAACGAGGACTTGCAAGGTTGGCTTTACAACAACCCTGTAAAGAAGTCCACCGTCGTTCCTCTTTTACCACTCCGCGCGTTTATCCTTTTTTAAAAGCTGTAAGTGGGCAGGCTTGCAGAACAGAGGCAGTAACACCCGAGAATAACAACCGCAGTAAGAGTTCCCTTCCACCCCCTCCCGAATCAATCCGGAGTCACTCCGCCGCCTTCAGAGACGGGGGTGCCTTTCCGTCGCCTCTGCGGTGTGAGTCGCCTGGTGCATTTGCATCCCTTAGCCGCGTGGTGAAGGATGGCCAGGCCCCGAGGCCAGATCGCTGCCCGGCAGTAATTCACCGCGCGGGGGATGAATGGCGAACGACCCCGAGTGGGCGGCGAAGAGCCGGTGATTATATCTAAATTTGCTCTAATTGATTTGGGGAAGCGCCGCGCTGACAGGAATGAATTGATCATTAAATTTATTAGCGAGATAAATTCCGTCTCTGTTAACGGGTTGGAGCGGAAATGTTTTTTGCTGAGTAAGAATTTTAAAAATAACATTAAAAGGAGGAGCGCGGAGAGGACCCCGCCGGCAACGCAGTGCTCGACTGCACGGAGGAAGCCTGCGGTCCGATCCCCCGGGACCTGGAGCCAGAGCGTTTGTTCTTACGCAAATCCCTATTCCTTAGACCAGACTTCGCCATCCTGGTGCCCTCTAGGTGATGTGAACTACAACTCCCAACACGGGAGGGCCCCAAGTTGGGGAAGGTTGCCGCAGTCCAAGATGCTGAAGACGGTTTCTCTCGTTTACGGAATCTATTTGGCGAAAGTCACATGCCCCAATCCTGAGCCTGTTTGCTCGGAAGCAACTTCCTATTGAGTTTAATGGCTCTGCGAAGCGTGTTTTAGGATTGTAGGTTTACTCAAAAGGAAAAGGAGGTCGCTTTTAATTAGCCTGAACTAGTTTACTGCAGAGTAATTCTAATTATTCCAGTGGTATTTTTGGGGGGGTAGGGGGAGACAGTAGGGTCGTTTATCAATATTGGAATGCAATCCTAAGCATGCTTACTCAGAACTGAGGTTGCAATCCTAACCCCATTTACCAGAGTGTGTGGTCCATTGGCTTCAGGAAGCTTTGTTTCTGAGTAGCCAAGGGTAAGATGGCACAGTAAATGGACTGAGGTTGACTCCTTAGTGCAGCCTTTCCCAACTGGTGTGCCTCCAGATGTTGTTGGACCACAATTCCCATCAGCCTCAGCCAGCATTGCCAATGGCTGAGGCTGATGGGAGTTGTGGTCCAACAACATCTGGAGGCACACCAGTTGGGAAAGGCTGCCTTAGTGTCTTTAGGCATGCAGCCTAATGTTGCATGTAAATGGTGCTTCAGAGAGAGTAACCTCTGAGACAGGACCATAATACCCTGGCCAAAGAACTTTGCACTCTAAAACAGCCTTTCCCAACTTGGTGCCCTCCAGATATTTCAGACTAAGGTGACTATGCTGCCTGGAGCTGGTGGAAGTTGCAGCCCAAAATATCTGGGGGGCACCCGGTTGGAGAAAGCTGCTCTAAATTACTGTGGTTCAACTGCTAATAATATTGTTTAATTATATAGTCCTAATCTGTTAAACAGTCCTAATCTGTTAAAAAAGAAAGAGGGAAAAGAGGCTATGAGATTTGCTGCAAAGCCTCAGACAGGGGCAGCTGTGCAGACTTTAGCATGGTTCCTCCAAGGAAAATGAATGAGGTTTGCTGCTATTCAGATAGCTAAAGGAAACCAACCCCATAGACCAGGAATGCGGAATCTGCAACCCTCCTGGTGTTGGACTACAACTCCCATCATCCCTGAACACTGGCTATCCTGGCTGGGGCTCATGGGAGTTGGTGTCCAACAACATATGGAGGGCTGTATTTTCCCCTTCCTTACCACAGACTTTGTTAGAGCTCTCTCTAGGCCAACCTTTGCCAACCTGGTGCCTACCAGAGGTTTTGAACTACAACTCCCATTGAGCCCAACCAGCACGGCCATGCTCCCACTGGCCCCAGCATCATCCTGGTGTGCTGGCTGTTGGAAGTGGGGCAAGAGCAACTCCTGTTTTATTCTTTTGTTTATGTTCCAGAAGAGAGATAGAGCTAGGGTCCTCCAGATGGATAGGCTTGGCTATCTTTACCTGTGATGCTCTGACTGACTTCCTTCCGTTGTTAGACTCATACCTCTTAAGGAAGCTTATCTGTCCCTCCTCCCACCCTTTCCTCTCTTCTCTTCTTCCACTGTCCGAGAGAGAGGAGACACCTTTTGTCTCTGCTCTCTCGTGAGCCATGAGGGCAACTCCCAAGCCTGGGTATTGTGCCTCCAACTTAGTTAGAACTAGGTATGCCTTTCTATCTACTATGTATTTCTATAAATAAAGTAGCTCTTCTTATTTTTACTAAGTCTTAAGTCTCAGTGATTTCAGTGCAGGGTAAAAGCCTGCTTTCCTAGGTAAACGCACACACTGGCACACACGCATTTCAGACCGCTGTTGTTCTCTGCTTAACATATATACAAATTTACACAACAGCACTGGCTGGGGCTGATGTGAGATGTAGTCCAAAGCATCTGGAGGGCACCAGGCTGGCAAAGGCCGTGGCTCTAGGCATCTTTCAGGGTCACTATACTTCTCTCACCCTGCAGTATAAGCTTCAGTGACACTACTCCCACGTAAGTGGCTTCAGACTAGCAGCTGACACAGCAGTTGGGTTCTTAAGCTCTCTTTATAATCTGTCTGGATTCTAAACACATTATCCTAACCAAGTGATCCTAACCTAATTTACTTGGAAGTAAGTCCTATTGATTTCAACTGGATTTCCTTTCAAGTTCATATGCTTAGAACTGCACCCTTATTGCCAGCATTTATACACTGTCGACCTACCTAGATGTCCTAGGGGGTTCACCACTACCACCACCAAATAGCATGTAATGATTTGAACCCGAGGATTTGCAATGGACTCCACTCCCAAGTATAGTTGTAGGATCTTTATGCATGCTTATTGGGGTGCAAGTCTCAATTCAATGGGATTTGCTTCTGAGTAAATGTGTGTATCACCGGGCTATACATAGTAACAACCAGCACTATCTAACAAGTGTTGTCATAGGGATACTTTTATTCACAAAAGTGCCAGAAGCCCCCAAAGGCCCCAGCTAACCTGTGAACAAGCCCCACTACCACATTTCCTGCAGGCTGCCTTTTCAAAACACTTGCCTTTAATTTCTCCCACTTGGCCACTAATGGCTCAATTGCTTCCTTTGAAAAAGGCCAGTTCAATTTCCTCCTGAGAAAGACGCTTTAGAAGCAAAGGCAGAGGAACATGAATCCATCTCTCCCCACAAGTTACAGGTGGCAAAGCTGTGCCCCAGAATATATTTCCAGCACAAAGGCACAGTCCTTGTGATGATCTATCAGCCTCTGAGCATGGACAAAGTACATTTCTTTCATCATTTAGTAACCACAAATTAGGATCAAGGAGAAGTGCTTTGAGGGCAAATAGCATCCACTGGCACTTTGCTTTTCTGAACAATAACTGTTCTAACTTTAGACCTGTTGACCCATAGGCATTACTGTCACTAGAGTTTCCATCAAGCTTTTAATGCTTGGGCAAAGGCCTTGCACTTTGGGATTGTTCTGAACATGAGAGTGCATCTGGGCATATACAGAGTATTTCCCTTCACATACATGGAATTTAAGCTAAAATGTTCAGTGGAAGAGGGATTCAGCTTCTTATCAAGCAGCTGAGTTTTTAAATAAACTAGTCCATTCTAAAATTACTGTTATTGATTTTCATAACAGGTAAGCCATACAATCAATTTCTAACCCAGACACGGGTAGGTACAGTGGCGCAGTATACAGGACTGAAGTTCATACAGTGCATGAAATTGTGCTGAATACAGCACCAGTCATGCCTTCCTCTGGGATACTCCATTCTGTCACCCTTTCCAGGAGTTTCATCCCCCCCCCAACTGACACACAACAGTCCATCACTACTGACCATTCTCTAACCTCACTGAATTGTTTAGGGGACAGGGGGATGACCCCTAAGATGGTGTGTTTTTGTGTGTGTATGTGTGTTAAGATTTTTGCACTTGGTAAACCTGAAAGTGCCCCATCACCACCAGCCAGGATTCTCTTATTTCTCAGTGGCCCCGTTCTGGCTTCAAAACTATTGGCACCCATCACCTGACTTTGCTATTAGAGGGAGTGATGTTTGATTCCTTACCACATCCAAATATACTTCTTAAATAATATGAACTGTGTTCTGCATAGCTTATCACATAAAATTGTACTGCTTGGTATTAATACTGTGGTCCAAAATATGATCCGTGGATCATTGGCGGTCGATGAGCTTCATTCAGGTGGTCGGTGGCATGTCTATAAAAACACAATTATTTATTTTTGTATTAAATAAATACAAATCTTGCACAGCACATTACAATAGCTACAATAGGAAGAAAAATGATTAAATGGTCCGCCAAAATGCTTAGCAATTTTCAAGTAATCGGGGGCGGGGAGTTTGGGAACCACTGATTTATGACATTTAAAATAAAGCCTTTTAAAATTACTATTTTTACAAGTATATTCAGTGTTAGATGGTAGATGGAGTCTTTTAGTCTCTAAATGTGTTTAAATTGATTTTAGATTTATGGATCCCATTTACATGTTTTTATACTGAACTATTGGATTTTTATTGTATTTTATATTTTTCTGTTGTACACCGCCCAGGGAGCTATGCTAGTCGGGCGGTATAGAAATTTAACAAATAAATAAATAAATAAAATACAGCAAACTCGACTCCTAAGGGTACCTAAAGGTTTCTTAATTTGCACCAGTTGGGAAAATAGGGAGAAAACACCATGATCATGAAGGTAGCTTTCCCAGGGTGAGACTCATCTATTGCACTCCAGGTGTGTTAACCCCTGCAATTTCCCCAGATGGGGAGGGGGGGATGAACACTGTAGGAAACAAAAGGATGTTTTTTATTATCTGGATTCTGAAACACATTTGAGCATACATCTAGTTGAAAGTTATGCAATGCAGATATACAGTGTCCGCATTTGGATGTGCATTTAATTTAGGCCTGCAGTTCTTGATCCAGCAACGGAGATGCACAGAGATCAGTTCTCTCAGCCCACTTGGCTCCTGGAGTGGAATGGAATGGAGTTTTCTGCCAGTTCAGTATCCATACGTTGGACAGAAAGCAGAGTAAAGCTAAATGGCTCTTACAACAAGTAACGCAATTCAATTCTGTCTGTTCAGATCAGTAGCAGTTATAAAATTCAAGACATGTATGCATGCCTATAACATCAATGTAAATCAGAAAACTGGTGTTACATTTTCAGTGTAATTTTATCTATTTAAATAAAAGATGCTGTATGATTTTAAATTAAAACTTTATTTAAAGCATTTATGCACGACTCTTCATAATATTTATTCCCAGGGGGTTTACAATATATAAGTATAGATACACACCTCAGAAAGTTCAACAACAAGGATCTGATCTGTGTGGGTTAAAAATAAGGGGAGTATGTGAAACTAGGACCTGCACCCCAATAACTACATGACTAATTCAAATCAATATAGGAAATTCAGGTAACATCCACTTTAAACACTTTTAAAGCACATGGCTCACCCCCTCCCAAGAATGCTGGGAACTATAATTTGTTAAGTGTGCTGGGCTTTATAGCTCAGTGACAAGTAAAAGACAGTTCCCAGGATTCTTTGGGGGAAGTCATGTGCTTTAAATGTATGGCTAGGGTGTGACCTCAGCCCCCCTCCCCATCCCAGCATTTTATTCCTTTAGGGGTCCTTTTGAATAGAGTTGCAATAGCAAGAGAAGCCAAGAGGGCCAGAAGGAGGACAAGGTTAAGCTTTGACACACACCCTTTCCTGTTCCTGCCAATAGTATGCAGCCCCCTCCTGTGTCTGAAGGCCATGGCTTTGTTTGGGTTCACTCACAGACAACCCAAAACATGTTGTGGCCCGGGACTAAGGCCAAGATGGCTCTCCCCTCCTATTTCCCCATAAGAAGCTGACCTCACTTGCAGGCAAATCTTTGACTCTGGCAATGGGAGCACATCTCCCGCTGCATCTGAGGCAGCAGGCAGGCCAGACAGCAAACACACACCTTACTCCTGCATTTCCTGCCGGAGGTGGTCACCTCACCAGGCCTACAGACAGGGCCAAGCTGCTGTGAGATCGCCACAGAGAGTTGTCAAGGTTGACAACGCACCTGCTTGTCGCCACCATTCACAGGTCCAGTCCTTTTCAGGAATGATCATGCCAAGAATTTATTCCTCTAGAGAGGTGATGGGGAGTGGACTATAGCTCCCATCCTCCCTGACCATTGGCCATACTGATGAGACCTGGAGTACAGCAACAACTTGAGGGCTGCAGGTTCCCCACCCCTAGAGTCACTGCACGGAACAAACGTGAAGGTGACTGCAGATCCCTTCCCTCCATTAATGTTTGCTTGGCTGCACATTTCCACAGATCAGAGAAGGCTACTGAGCTGTAATTTTAGAGCCAGGCCAAAGAAGGAAAGGGGGGTGGAGGGGGAGGAAAGGAAGGAAATTGAGCACAAATACTAAGTTTTATTTATAATCCTCAGGTATTAAACAGCTGTTTCCTAAGATACACTGTTTAAAAATGCCACTGAAAACAGTGGCACGGATTTCCAAGGATTTTTTTTAGCATGGATGATATAAAAATGTCAGGTACAATACTGACTTCAAATTATGCCATGAATACTGGAACCCATCCTCCTCTCTTCAAAAGCCACATGGGGAGGCTGTGGTTTCCTAAGGAAGAAGCACTCTACACATGTAAGAAGGATCTTGGAATTGTCGTTGATCACAAGCTGAACATGAGACAACAGTGCAATGTGGCTGCAAAAAAGGCAAATGCTATATTAGGCTGCATTAACAGGAGTATAGTTTCCACATTGTGTGAAGTATTAGTTCCCCTCTATTCAGCACTGGTTAGGCCTCATCTTGAATACTGCGTCCAGTTCTGGTATCCGCACTTCAAGAAGGATGCAGACAAACTGGAACAGGTTCAGAGGAGGGCAACAAGTATGATCAGGGGACTAGAAACCAAGCCCTATGAGGAGAGACTGAAAGAACTGGGCATGTTTTGTTGGAAGTGGGGCAAGAGCAACTCCTGTTTTGTTCTTTCATTTATGTTCCAGAAGGGAGATAGAGTAAGGGTCCTCCAGATGGATAGGCTTGATTACCTTTACCTGTGATGCTCTGACTGACTTCCTTCCCTTGTTAGACTGATACGTCTTAAGGGAAGCTTATTTGCCCCTCCTCCTTCTGCCCTCTCTTCTCCGACTGTCCAGGAGAGAGGAGTCACCTTTTGTCTCTGCTCTCTCTCTCCTAGCCATGAGGGCAACTCCCACGCCTGGGCATTGCACCTTCAACTTAGTTAGTTAGAACTAGGTTTGCCTTTCTATCTACTATGTATTTCTATAAATAAACTAGCTTTTCTTACTTTGCTAAGTCTCAAGTCTCAGTGATGCTGATGCAGGGTAAAAGCCTGCATTCTTAGGTAAATGCACACACACACTGGCACACTCGTATTTCAGACCGCTGTTACTCTCTGTGCTTAACCAATTCAGCACCACAACATGTTTAGCCTGAAGAGAAGACTGAGGGGAGATATGATAGCACTCTTCAAGTACATGAAAGGTTGTCACACAGAGGAGGGCCGGGATCTCTTCTTGATGGTCCCAGAGTGCAGGACATGGAATAATGGGCTCAAGTTGCAGGAAGCCAGATTTCGACTGGACATCAGGAAAAACTTCCTGTTAGAGCCATATGACAATGGAACCAATGACCTAGATAGGTAGTGGGCTCTCCGACACTGGAGGCATTCAAGAGGCAGCTGGACAGCCACCTGTCGGGAATGCTTTGATTTGGATTCCTGCATTGAGCAGGGGGTTGGACTTGATGGCCTTATAGACCCCTTCCAACTCTACAATTCTATGATTCTATGGGCAGAGACCATCCATTTTTCCTTCCTTTCGGGGTGTAAGGATAACTGACAATATTGGCTTACTTTTCTTTCCTACCTCCATAAAAAAAGAGAGAGCAGCATTTTACTTAATCAAGGCATTCCAGCTGGGGATCTTCCTAGATGAGCAAAGATTTAAACTTGCCTTTCCTGTCCTCTCAGGAGTACTGTCAGAGCAAAACCTTGAGGCAGAAATCATCCAGGGCCCCACTCAGCAGAGTGAGCAAAAGCATGGCCACATGCAGGTGGTAAAGACTGCTTTACCACATTTGGAAGCAAGACATATTGCCATCTGAAGAGGAGGAGGCTATCACACCATTCAAACCCAGAGGGTTATATCCAATGCTAATCCTACTCAGAGCACACCCATTGAAGTTAATTGAGATGAGTAACTTCAGTTCATTCATTTCAATGGGTCTACTCTGAGTAGAGCTTAGAGACAACCCAGAGTGGTGTAGTGGTTAGTGTGCTGTACTGGGGCCTGGGAGGCCAGGGTTCAAATCCCGACTCAGCCATGAAGCTTGCTAGGTGACCTTGTGGCTAGGTGACCATCTCTCAGCCTAACCTACCTCACCAGGTTGTTGTGAGGATAAAATGGAAAGGGAGGAGAACCATGTATGTCACCTTGAGCTCCTTGGAAGAAAGGCAATAATAAATGATAATAAAAAATCAGTAAAATAACATTACCTAACTGCATCACTGTTCCCACATTCAGGTCCACCACTTTAGGCGCTATCTTACACAGGCAGATTCCCCACAAAGAGGTTTAAGGACTGAAATAACACCCTGTTGCACAACAGGAATAAGCCTCAGTATTTTGATTTCAGCTAATCAGTATCTCTATCCCTGTTGGATGCATCACCCTCCGTTTAAATTGTAGCATATGGGTACAAATTCGTTTATTAATTGCAACACATCTTTGTGATGGACCTCCTGTATTTCTAATTCAGGCAAAACTTTAAATGGCTACTTCCCCCTCACACACATTGAGATGTGGTGACATGGGAAAGACTTCACCTGTTGAATTTGCCTGTACTGCTATTAGAAGCATTATTGGCAGCACAGAATCTCTCCACCAACCAAAAGGTGGCGACCTACAGCTTGTTTTGGCCTAACTGCTACTTTAAAGGTAAAGGTAAAGGTGTCCACGCACTTATAGTGCAAGTCTTTGCCGACTCGACTCTTAGGGTGACATCTTGCAACGTTTACAGACCGTATATATGGGGTGGGATTGCCAGTTCCTTCCCCGGCCTTTCTTTACCCCCCACCATATGCCGGGTACTCATTTTACCGACCATGGATGGATGGAAGGCTGAGTGGACCTCGACCCCTTTTACCAGAGATTCGACTTCCTCCTTCAGTTGGAATCGAACTCCGGCTGTGAGCAGAGCTTCGGCTGCATTACCGCCGCTTACCACTCTGCGCCATGGAGGATCTTAACTGCTACTTTAACTTGTTATAAATCCACAAGAACTAGGGGTCACCACCTGTCTTCCTACCGGAAGCTCTGTGTGTTTAAGAGTTGCATGGCAGACAGAAATACAATAGATTCAGCTCCATTCTTGGAGTTTTATACAGGAAAATCTGTATCAGTTTAATTTCTGCCTGGCAAGCCAGCTCAACAATGTGAAATATTCATCAATACCCCATTCTACACATTGTATGAAAGGAAATAAAATGAAAATCAGTGGGCCTGATCCAACTAAAAGTCAAAAGCAGTGGGACTTCTTCTGAATCATGTGTTTATAATGGGAAGAGATGTCTACCTAAGGTTGCCTATTTTCTGTTAGCCTTCGATAGCTGTGATACGAAGCAGAAGATTAGGAGCTTAAGCCTTCCCTGCCATTTCACCTCAATGCTAGGAAAATCTTTACCTGGTTAATTTCTACCTGACTGACCATTCTTAAGACACAGGAGCCTGCCAGACCAACAAAAAAAAAAAGGTGGAAATCTGCTTCATTTTAATTGAGTTGCATGTAAGATTATTTGATGCAACAGAGCTCTGGGGTATACCTTGTGCAGACAGAGGGAAATCTTGTATCTCGGCACAGACATGAGAAGTTGCATTCTGGAAGTCTCCCCTCCTATTCAGTTATTGAACCATGCACTGAATAGGAGCTGATTGGCTTTGTTGTGGATCCAGCATAAAACCTAGGGAAATGCAAGCACAGCCTAAAACCAGCTCTTTGGTTCAGTAAGTTCACGCAGCTCTCAAATACAAAACTGTTTATTTTACATAACCGGTGGGACATTGGGAGAAGCCAATTAATAACTTAGCATGCATAAGTAGAGATATTTTTCTCTTTTTATAAATACAAGGTACAAAAATAAAGACAATACTGTCCTCCCGAGGTTCCCAACAGTTCCAAGCTTCGTGTCAGGTTTCCCAGATTGCTTGCTATAGATTAAGCACAAAAACTCTCAATACTGTTGAAGAGAAAGGGTACAGTGTCCAAGAGGAAGAAATCAAATTTCCAGTGTCATATTTTAATACTGTGGTTCAGTATTTGACATAGTTTCTGCTGAGTGGAACAGGGAACTGTTAAATAGCAACGGAGGAAGGAGACAGCTCAAATTTTTAATATTACCTGCAGGGTCCGCTGGTGGTTCCAAATCACCAGTGGAATCCGCCCTGGATTTTAGTCTAAACTTTCAAGGAGATGTCCAAGGTTGGACAGCTCCTTGAAAGTTCAGACTAAAACCCAGAGCATATTCCACTGCACCACTGACATCAAGCCATCAGCCACCAGTATATGCCTTGTGGTTTTATCCATTGGTTGTGGCTCGTGAGCTGAAATGTCCTGAGAAGCATTACCAGGTCCGGAGGCAGGCTCTTTTACTTTGGTGGAAACAGAGAGCTGGCAACTTCACCTTCCTACCAACTACTACAATGAACCCCCATTCATTGAAAGTAGCAAAGATGGAGCTAAAAGGGTGCTGGAGGGAGAGCAGGCCGGGGCTTTGAAAGTGGGGAGGCCAAGCCACAGGCAGAGAAAGCAGAAGCTCTTGAATTGCCAACCCTATTTTACTTAAAGGCTCCATGTTTCCACTTGAAACAGCTCTGATTCGTACAATCACGCTTGGATTTTTATCACTTCATTGCCAGCTGTCAGTAAAATTTGTTTCAGTGTAGTCAGGGAATGAACACTTTCTTTATTATACATTTTCAATACTGTTGTGACTTAAATATTGCTGTATATGAACAAGCTCTCAAAGAGCAGGGTATACATTCATTAAATAAAAATACTAAGAATGTGATAACAAAGCTCCCATGTGATATGGCTGAGCTAGAGGCTGGAGACTGGGGAATGTGGAGTGAGCAGGGTTTGGTACCTTGGACAATCATTGTGAGTCATGGAGCAGCTGACAGAGGGCCAGTAGAGTCAGGTTGGGCACTGAGAGCACATGGCTTTAAACCAGCCTCCCCCAACCTGCTACCGTCCAGCTGTCTTGCTCTACAGCTCCCATCCACCCCAGTCACTCTCTCACTGGCCCCAGTAAGATCCTGCTGTGCTGGCCAGGGTGGATGGGAGCCGTAGAGCAAGACAGCTGGAAGGCACCAGCTTAGACAGCAAGGAGCAAACATCTGGGGTTGGGGGAGGTTCCTCTTGTGAACCAGCGAAGGAAGGTGGCTTTTGGCTCTGGGATCCAAGTGTTCATGGAGCTGAGGCAGGGGGTAATTGTGGGTGGGGGGGGCCTTGCCTGCCATGGGGCTGCCTCCCATCCTCATCCCCATCAGAGTAGTCAGGAGAGCCACAGGGGCAGCAGTGTCCAGGCTGATCCTCCTCTTCTTCCTCCTCCTCCTCCTCTTCCTCTTCTTCTTCCTCCCTGTCACTGTCCCTGAGCTCCTGCAAGCAGCGTCCTCCGTTGCTTTTCTCTGGTCCCCCAGCAGGCAGCGGTACCTCGTCCCCCACTTGGTCCTCCCCAATATTTCCTGCTTTCTGCTTCTCAGCCTCCTGTGCCGCCTGCTCTTTGGCCTTCTTGCTCCGTTTCCACTTCATGCGCCGGTTCTGGAACCAGATCTTCACCTGGGGAGGTGGAGGGGGGAGAGAGAGAGAGCACACTATGCGATCAAGTGGCAGACATGTGACCAGAGCTGTACCATGGAAAATACTTTAAACAAGCACCAATATTCTCAGATAGGGCTTCATGAGGCCCAGGTGATCATGCCCAGATCAGACGTTGAGCCAGAGCATGTGCAGATTGCCTGTCCATCTTGCTGAGGAACCGCAGCAACAGCCAGCACACACACACACACCTGGGACTATGAGCTGCCCTGTTCCATGAGATGTTCTTTGAGGACTCTCACCTTGAGAGGTTAACAGGGCAATGATCACAGCTGGGAGCCTCTTCTAATGTGACACTGCAGTAATGACATTCCCTCCCCAGAATCAGCTATTTGTTGCTGTGATATTTTAGGTACCAAATTAATATCAGTTTATTTTTCAGAGCTTTTAATCCATGGATTGTTTTTTCGCTTCTTGCTTATATCTCACCTTTCCTTCTAGGAGTTCAAGGCAGCATTCATGCCCACCACCACTAGATTTTATGTTTGCAACAGCCCTGTGAGGTAGGTTAGGTTGAGAGTTGGTTCCGTTTCCTTTGCATCTGATATGGCTTGTCGTCTTTATGCTTCTGGTTTGTTTGTTTTATTTTTCAGATTTGCATGTTATCACTACAGACTTAATATGTTTTAAAGATGTTTTGCTTTAATATATTTTTAGTGTCTGTTTTTATGATGTTTTATAGTGTTTTTAGTGTTTTTGTTTGCTGCCCTGGGCTCCTACTGGCAGGAAGGGTGGGACAGAACTTTACTACTACTACTACTACTACTACTACTACTACTACTACTACTACTACTACTACTACTACTACTACTACTACTACTAATACTAATACTACTACTAATACTACTACTACTAATAATAATAATAATAATAATGGACTGTTTGAAAGAAAGAAAAATCAGAAAGGTGGGTATTTAATAACTCTACCAAGGAAAAGCTTCCACATGACATGATGCCTTCCAAGAGGGTACAAGCTTAGGCACTGGACATTTTACAGATCAAGAGATGATTATTACTAGCAGGATTTAGCCACCGCTCAAGTGTCCCCAGTGATTCACAACTATTATGTCCACATTCCTTGCACCACCCCTGGAAGTAGAGCCTTATCACCCCTCCCCCTTTCTTGCAGATGTAAGGCTGAGGCAGAGTGCATCTTAGCAAAGCCTACCTGGAGAATTCATGGGGGAAATTAGATCTGAGTGAGGGGGCCTGTTCTGGTTCAGAGCTGGTTCTTGGTTGCCAGGCCTGGCCTCCAAGAGGTCTTCTGTATCTATAAAAGTTGTGCAGGGGAAGGGAGAATTCCACCTTGTGGTTTTTCTCATTACAGTGTTGCAAGAATACCTGCACATGGCTGACTTTCTCTTCTCCAAAAGATACAGGATCAGTCTCAGGCCAGGAACCTGGCAACCCTAGTTACAGCCCTTCCCTAATAAAACAGTGCAGAGTACAATGTACACTAAGAAGTAACCCCTATTAAATGCAATGGACTTAGTCCCAGGTTAAATGATATAGGATTGAATTTACAAATTTTGTAAAATGGCTTCTCATCATTAGAATGGGAGGACAGAGATACCTTTAAAAGTTAAAAAAAATCATCTGAAACACTACTCCCCCTCCCCCCTCTTTATTTTGTGTGGAAGAAACCTTGTCAGATTTTTTAAAAAATGTTTGCTTTAAATGGCACCCGTGACCCGAGCACTAACATGTTAGTTAGCTAATTCGACCTCAAGGGGGCGCTAAGAGAAGGAAGCGCCTCCTGCCTCAGGAGGCTGCCCGACGGGCCCAGAGTGGGGAAAGGCACCTGGGCGTGGTCAGCTGTCAGCCAAGCTTGATCTTCTCTCGTCTCCTCCTTCCCTCCCCAGCGACAAGATACTCACCTGCGTCTCGGTGAGCATGAGGGAGGTGGCCACCTCGAAGCGCTTCGGCCGGGACAGGTACTTGTTCAGCTTGAACTGATGCTCCAGCTCCAGCAGCTGCTGGCTGGTGAAGGCCGTGCGGGGCCGCCGGCACTTGCCCAGCAGGTTGGACTGTGCTTGGGCTGAGAGAGAGAAAGAGAACAGGAGGCGTGAGGGAGGAAGAGCCGGCGGAACGCCTCGCCACCAGCTCGCAGGGCCTCTCTTTCGGCCGCTGGCGAGGTCTCCGTACTGGGAGGACCTGCGGAGCGCAGGCCTTGGAAAAGGAGAGGTTGACCCCGCGGCTGGGCGGGGAAGAGAAGCGAATGCACGGGAAACCTGTGAACCAAGCCGAAGGGCTCCGGCTGAAAACCGTCTGCCACTTTTTTGACCGCTTGAAAATGGCTGAGAGTCTCGGCGGACCACTTAAGGATTTCTCTGACGGTTGTAGCATTTCAGATTGTAATCGAATTAAATGTAATATATGGAATAAAGGAAGCGATGCACACAATTCAAAAGTCAGTATCAATGCGACGGGTGGGTGGGTTGGTTGAGATGCTCATTTTGTCTAAAATCTTGTTTTAAGGCCATCTACTCTGGCTGTCATCACTGTAGCTTGTAGTTCCACCAGTCAGTGATGCAGTGTTAGGACCATATTCCTTCAGCCATGGGGTCTTTCCTCTTTCAGGAAGCCAGTGCCTCGACCTTTTTGAATGATCCGCCTGCGCTACTGTTATAAGTGTGTATGTGTGCTTGTGTGTGAAATTTATTTATTTAATTAATTTACATCCCGCCTTTCCTCCCGGAAGAAGCCTAAGGCGACCAACAAAAACATTAAAACACTTTAAAATATCTGAAAAACAAAAGATTTAAAAAATATTAAAACATCTTTAAAGACATATTAAAACAAAACATCTTTAAAAAGCAATTTCAGCGCAGATCCCTAGAGTCATAGAGTTGGAAGGGGCCTATAAGGCCATCGAGTCCATTGCAGGAGTCCAAATTAAAGATATCCCCAGACTGGGATAAGGCCTCTACTTAAAAGGTTATGTGTTCTCCCTCCATAAATACATATCACTCTATTATGCCCCCTTGTCTCCCTCTCCGACTGCAAAATCAAAAAGGCTGAGCGGGTTTCCGTTCGGCCCAGCACAACCGTAGACATCCTTACTCGGAAGTCCGTTCCAGGTCCACAGGACAGCCTTGGGAGCAAGCGGGATTAGGGGCTGCAGCCGCCAGGCCTGAATGAGGCTGCAGTGGCAAACCCTTCCTAGGAGCCAGCCCTTACGAGCACGCTGGGACTCCCTTGGAGCGCCGGGTTGCCCTGGGCACAGAGGAATGGACGGGGACGGCTGGGTTATGGGCGGCAGCAAGTGAGCCATTTGTGCCAAGCCATTTGTGCCAACGAGTTTGCCATCTAAAACTGAACTGGTCATAACAACCTCTTTTAAGATCCATGATGATATTTTAGCACCCAGGCAATAGGTGGGGAATCTAGCGGCACAGGTTTGGACACAATGAAATTTTTACTAAAAAAAAATAATAAAAGCACTTTTTGAAAAGGATTCGGACAAACGCACAATCTTGCCTGAGGAAAGACGGTGGTTGAAAGGGGATCCATCCAGCCCCCCCTTCTCCCTTGTTGTGTAAATTTGTATAAATGTTAGCAGAGAATGGCAACCTTCTGAAATGCGTGTGTGCCAGTGTGTGCCTTTACCTAAGTAGCAGGCTTTTACCCTGCGTTGAGATCACTGACTTAAGACAGTAAAATAAGAAAAGCTACTTCATTTACAGAAATACATAGTAGATAGAAAGGCATACCTAGTTCTAACTAAGTTGAAGGCGCAATACCCAGGCATGGGAATTGCCCTCATGGCTAGAAGAGAGAGAGAGAGAGAGCAGAGACAAAGGTGTCTCCTTTCTCCCGGACAGTGGAGAAGAGAAGAGAGGGCGGAAGGAAGAGGGGCAGATAAGCTTCTCTTAAGACGTATCAGTCTAGCAGATGGAAAGAAGTCAGTCAGAGCATCCCAGGCAAAGGTAGCCCAGCCTATCCATCTGGAGGACCCTCGTTATATCCCCCTTCTGGAACATAAACAAAAGAACAAAACAGGAGTTTCTCTTGCCCCACTTCCAACATCCCTGACGTCCCCTAAGCACGCTTAGTCTGAGGTAGCGCCCTGACGGCAAACAGTGATGCATGGAAACCGGGGAAGAGAGTCCAAGCCAGCCTTGCGGGATCAGGCCAAAGGCTCCTCTCGCTCAGCGCGCGGTTTCACGACGGGGCCAGCCAGCTGCCCTAGAGAACCCCATAAGCAGACGCTGAGCGCCAACGCACTCTCCCCACCTGCGATCCCCAGACCTGGCATTCAGAGGCAGAGCAGAGCCAGCGTGGCTAGCAGCCATTGAGAAGCCTGATCTCCCATGAATTTGCTCGCTCTCTTTGAAAGCCTTCCTTGCAGATCAGGCGGTGAGATTGGACGGTGGCAAAAGTGCCGCGGAGATGATCCGTGCAAAGGAAGGCAGCGGGGGCACTCGCTGCCTTTCTGACAGCCCCACCACGGGCCCGCCGGGCAGACCAAGCCGAGCGCATTCTTCAGTCCCGGGGATGCCAAGAGGAGCCATCCCAGGCGGGCGCTTCCCTCTTCCCCCTCCAAATCCTGGGCTCGTCTGCCAGCTAGACCACCTCCTCGAGTGATAGCTCCCCAAGGCGATTGTTGCTTTCCTCGGATATCTAACCACCGACGATTTCTAGCACTGAGCCGGCCCCTCTTCACGGTGTCCCGGATCAGGGAATCCATCCCAAGGGCCGCGGGGGAAGCCTCCCTTTTCCCAGCCCGCCGCTTCCACTCGCCCTGCCTTGCTCGCCTCCCAACCCCCGATTTTGCCGCACAGGTCCCTGGCTTCCCATGCCGGACCCCGCCAGGAAAGTGGACCAGAAAAACCTGCGGAGCGCCCGCCAGCCAAACACCCCGGCTCCCGAGAGGAAAAGCTTAGACGAGCCTGGCTGGGCCAAAGCGATGAGTGCAATCCCAGGAGGAGAGGCCCAGCTATGAACGACCTCGGGGAGGGTTTCCAACGCAGCGGAGAGAAGCCTCCTGCCGGCCCATTATTGGATTTCCCAAGAGCTAGCTAATAATTAGGAGAAAGGGGAGCGATCCTGCTAGCAGAAGTCTAGGAGTGCTGGCCACCCCTCGTGAAAGGGCACATCAGTTGCAGGAGAAGGCTTACAGTTAACGCCCCCTTGAAACAATAATGCTCCCCCTGATTCCCAAACGGACCCTAGACCCGACCTTTTAATTAAAAGGAGGAATCTGGAACGCAGACTCCGAAATCGGATTTGCCCGGCCTAGCCTTCAATGGATATAGAGCCAAAACATAGCAGTGATTCTTCCCAAAGGCTCTGGAAACGAACGAAAGGTTATTCTGCAGACAGGATGGGAAAGTGAGGATGGGTTAGGGCTGGCAAGGGAAGGAAATGGAGGTCCCAGAGATTATTTCTCTGTTTTGATTGTGTTTCTGGAAAATGATTAAAAGCTTTTTCTCTTTCTCGTCTCTTCTGGTTTGCATGCTTTTAGAGATCACAACCGCCAAACAAGCGAGATTCTGGAACGATTTTTTTCTCTCACACACACAGGGGCGGGCGGGGGAAGAATTAATCCGAAATAGGATCCTTCGCCCAGGAAAGGAATTGCAAACCAATTGAATTGTCAGTCGTTTGGTTTCCTACGTCTTTACTAGATCCACAGCATCCTGCAGTCCAAAGACTTAAGATTTCCACCAGCTAATGTCAGGGATATAAATGTCTACTCTCACCTTGTTGATATTTCTATGTAACTAAACTCTGTGTCCTGTTGGAACTAAAATCCTGTTGTCTCCGTTGGGCTGAGACAGAATAAGGGCGCAGTCTCTAGAAGTTTAGAATTTTTGATGTAAAAATGTGGTAAATTGATATTAAATAAACCAGAATAGAAAAATAAATAAAATGTACTTAGGAACGCAGAAAGAAAGACCAAACCATGTTCAGGTCTCTGGTCGCATCAAATAGCGGAATCCTACGGTATGCGTACTCTAAATAATTCCGCCTAAATTCCTGCCACCCGATTCTTAACTAGATTTATTGGGAAGCAAGTCGGCGTCCCTAAGCCTGCAATCTAACCAAGCCTTTCGTAACTGTTCACCTTCCGGATCAAGCGAGGCACTTCAAAGACTCGCATTTCTAGCCCGAATAGAGTTGAGCAAGATCCAGGCCGAGTGTAAGCACCGTTAAACTGAGTAGATTTCAAAGTCCACGGAAGAGTGAAACAAATGCTTCATTTCGGCGGTACTGAACGCTTTATGGATCAATACCACCAAAACTCTGAATATTTTAAGATGCTTGCTTTCAATAAAAGAGTTTTATTTGGAGGAAACCTCTTAAAATGTCAGAATATTTTTTAAAGTAAAGTCTCCCACGTGCAAACAGCAGGGCCGAGGCGGTTTTCACACTGGCGCGCGATTTCCCAAGTCGCCTTATTGTCTTTCTGTTGGCTATTTATTCACATGGGCATCTTATTGGGGGGGGGGAGGAGCAGGAATTTTGACAACTTTTGTAATTATTATTTTTTTCCCTGCTGGAAGGGCCCGGTCTTTGTTTTTTAAAGGGATTGGGGAAGAGAAGCAATTAACTTTTCTCTTTGACAGTTTATCAAGGAAAGTAGCCTTAATTAACTCTTAGCTAATTTATAGCAAAACTATAAAATAATCCATTCTCTCATCAAGGTCGCTTCTCTAAAAATAAATAAATAAATGGCCTTACTGCAGGGTCATTGGACGGGGGAAGTACAAGAGATAGCCTCACTGAGGCCTAGCTGCATTTTTAACCCAAGAAGTCCGAATGTTGATAGTATGGATCAAAAAGGTCAGTCTTTTTTAATACATACTAACTCGTGTGTGTAAGAACAGTCGATTATAATTGTTCGGTTTCGTTATTCCAACGCTCCCCATACAATTAAAAACACATATAGATCAGCTATAGGAAGGAATCTCTGGCGCGAATCCAGTCACACCTTTCGATCCCGATGGCCGACAGTTAAAAGCATATCCTTCACCCTTCCATTAAAACCACGGGGGCTTCCGCTGCACCCACCGCCTGTTGGGGGAAGCATCTCTTTGCCCCCCAACTCCGAGGATAAAACTGACCAAATGCAACACTTACAAACGGTGCCTGGGAGGGCGAAGGACCCCCTCCGTGTGAGGTCTGACCTGGTAATTCGGTGGATGCGCAGAACTCGGTGCAGGCTCCAGATAGGTCGGGGCCCCGTGCACAATCTTTGGCCTTTCCCCCCACACCCCAAATCCCCTCTTCTCTTCTCCGTTTGCGTTTGGAGCGATTTCCAAACAAACCAGAGCCCCCTTGCACGTTGGCACGCATTCGGCGCGAAGCAGCTGACTTCAAAAGACCTCCTTGCTGGGAAAGGCGACACGTCCCCCGCCTTTTCGTTCCGGTTCAAAGGAGCCGCTCGCATCGCCAGCCAGCGCCGCGTTTCCAGGGCGAGCCTGGGACGCCTTTCGTGGGCGTATACCTCCCCCACCCCCGAAAACCCATCCAAAACCACCATCCTCGGCCGCGGGAGAAGCATCCTTTGAGGTGCGATTAACCTTTTTGCTATACTGTGGGGGGGGGGACGAATCAAGTCAGACGCCCTCCGGGCCCCCTGGTTAGGCCCGGGCTACTGGGTGAAACGGATGGCAGAGGACAGACCTTGGCCCTCTCGGTGTTAGCAAGATATTAAAGGGGAGCGTCTCAGGGACAGGGGTGCGCACACAGATCGCGGTGTGCCGCTGCTCCATGGAGGCCTTTCTTATCCAGACTCAGGCGCCATTGGTTGCATTTGCGCCGGGCCAAACCGCTCTGCCCTGCAAGCCCAGCCGCGCCAGAGCGGCGATACTCACAGTTGAAGTCCGGCATTTTTGGCAGGATCATGCCTGCGGTGGAGGCTCGGAGCCACTGGTCCAGCTGGAAAGTGCCGGCGCTGAGCTTGATGGGATCGGCCGCCGGGTGCGAAGGCTGGACCTGCGAGTAGGAGTAGGAGAGGGCCGGGTGCTGGGAGGCCAGTGCCGCCGCGGCCGCCGGGTAGCTGTACATGGGGTGCCCGTAGAGGACGGCCTGGGTGGGGTGGAGGCCGGCCCCGCCTGGCGCCGCCGCGGGGTGCAGTCCCAGGGCGGAGTGGGGGTGGGAGTGGGGGTGGTGGGAGTGGGGGTGATGGTGCGGGTGGTGATGGTGCCCCCCGCCTCCTCCTCCTCCGCCGCCGCCGCCGCCGCCGCCGCCGCCAGCGAGAAAGCCCGGTTTGGGCACCAACCCGCAGTGCGCACTGAGGATCCGAGGCGGCGACGGGCTCTCCGTCCGCAGGCAATCCGAGGAGCCGCCCGTGTGAGGATCGGCCGAAGAGGGCGGACTGCCGCTGGAGCTCGAGCTGCTGCTGCTGCTAGCGGAGCTGGCGTGGCCGGATAGCGAGGTGACTAGAGCCAGAGGCGAAGTCTGAGCCGTCGAGGACGCCGCCTTGGGAGGATCCACGGCCAGCAGCGCGTCAATGCGGAAATTCTTGGATTTCTCCATCCCAGCCGGCGATCAAAGGCACCCGCGGGGTTCAAAAGAAAAGGGGCTCATAGAAGCACCCTCATCATTTCGCTCCAGCCAAAGAAATAACCGGAGAGCAACCCCCGCTATTTAGCCGCCAAAAGACCGTCAGCATTCCTTCCCTGAGCAGCGTGCCTCCTTTGCAGAGCTCTCCACCCTGCCCCCCAGAAATGATCCCTGGAGGAGGAAGAAACCGTCCGTCTCTTTCGCCCTGCAAGGGACTACAGCGCTCCGGCCTGGCAACTCCGCTCACTTGAAGGCTCAGAGGCTGCTCTCATTGGTCCTCCGGGAAGGCAGGACGCCATTGGTGATCGGAGCTGAGCTCAGGCGCAGCCCATTGGCCGCGGCGCACACCTGTCAACGCTCCTGGATGGGTGACCCTGCCCACCTGGGTAGCTTCCTGCTCCTTTGCCAGGGCGACTCTTAGACAACATCGAGGGAGGCAGACAGCTTTGGCCGGGTGTGCGCGCGCTTAGGGCTTGCGCAGAACGCTGCATCAGAGGGGTTTTCCACAGAAAAGGAAGTTCAACAACTCCCAGGAAATTCAGTTTCAGGGTGTGCTCCCTCCCTAAATTAAGAAGCTGTATCCAGCTACTCTAACGTTAATAACGTATCCAAGGGGGAGGAGGACACGTCTCTTTGCTTTTCTTAGCTACTGGAACGGAGAAAGTTCTGTAGCCCATTGCAATTAAACACTGTTAGGCGAGGGGTTGGAGAATATAATTTAAAAAACTATGCTGAGAGAATGAAAGGAAGCGTTGGGAGACCCCTCGCGAGAGAGGCAATCCGGGTGCTGAGTTCTAAGCCTCCCCTTTGCTTTGTGCGCCCGCAGGTATTAGATGTATCCTTTGCACTGAACTGCAGGATGGTCCTCTGCCTGCATTTTAATTCTCTTCTGCAGCTCGCATAAAGCTGCAGGTTAGGATAGCTCGAGGTGTATCGGATTTGAGCCTGATGCTTCTCGAGCGGAGTAAAAGCTTTTCCTCGCGCTCTGTTTAAAATGTTTATTTCCCAGCAGTCAAGGTCCCAACGATGCTTAGAGTAGCACCCGAGCGACATTTCTGGATTAGGAAAGGACCACAAATATTTAAAACTGGGGGGGGGTCTTGTTTTGCTTCAGAGGCTTATGGCTGAAGACGAGTTGGAGCGGCGTCAACTGACCTATCGAAAGGGATTGTTTCAGGCTAACAAATGCCAATCAAAGGGCATGTTGCTGTTTCTGGAATGTTGAGAGCCCTCAACGTTCTACTCCCCGGAAATGTTATATAACGAAGTTATCAGAAAAATACCGAACCTTTGCTGAGAGTGCAACTCCTGTATTCAGTTAGGCATGTAGAAACGTTTGAAGATCACGCTGTTATCGATACAGAACTGGAGGCGCAAAAGGAGGAAAAAAGAGCTGAGAGCAATTCAGTGTCCATTTATAAGCAAAGGGTTGCCTTTTGTTTAGCCGGCGGCTCCAGCTGTGGCCGCCTAAAGAAAGGAATCGGCTGTTCTTCTTTCAGGTTGTCATAACCGAGGTCCAGTCCCAAGCCACAATAAGTTCAGTGGGGCTTCTCCCCCGCTCGGGGCACTACAGCCTCTATTTGGCTTTTCTCCCCGCTTCACGTTTCCTCCTCTGTTTCCACATTATCATACAAGACCGAGGAATCGCTTTAAGAAGCCCTCACATTACATTGCAGTCCGAAACGAATCAAGCTTACTCAGGAAAACAAAAATAGCACGGATTCCAGTGGGATTTACCTGCAGGAACGAATGAAAAACAGCCCTCTCCTTGCAATAAAATAAATGCTAATGTTCTCTTGTGGGTTCCACTTCAGCAAGATATTCTCGGTTTCTCTCTCCCTTACCAAATGCAAATTCGGTTTTCCTTGTCCATGGTGAAAATACGATCCTTTCCCTCTTCGGACTATTAAATGTAGTTTGCATGGTCAGGATATTGACTTCCAGCTTCTCCTCAAATTCCTGGACACCTGAAACGAAATGTTCCCCGCCTCTGCGGTGCCAACAGCTTTTTAACGAGTTGGGAAGAATCAACAAGCCGAGGTCAGGGGAGTCAGGTCCGCCATCAACACAAAGTGTAGTCGATTGGGCTATTAAACCCCCTTATCTTACACAAACACGGCCAAACATAGTTAGAAGGTGTAAGAAAGCGACCGGGCGACTGTTTTTGTTGCTTTTTTTGCAGAGAATCCGACCGCACCAACGCTGCTGCAGCTTGTTAGAAATGGAGGGCGCGGGGAGGAGAGAACGAACACAATCGCCGGCGGGGATGTGAGCGGAAGGTCACGTTGACACAAGCCTGACAAAGAGAGCAAACACCCACCCGCAGCCTGTTCCTCTCTTTCTTCAAAAGCCCTTTGTAAAAGAGACTGGCTTTGCACCTGGACAGTGCCCGGGCCTTCGTTGCTTTTGCGACGGATCAGACACGAGGGCAAAGGGTTTCTTACAATTTGGGTGCCTTTGGGGTCTTCGGTGAAAATATGGGGTCTCCTCCCAAGAAAGAAGGACCCGTGAAAGAAGGACGGAAAAGCCCTTCGCATCCTGAAAAGCCTTGTAAAATATAATGACTAATAGGCCAAAATGAAGCACGTTTGAGCGCCTGGAATCTTCGTTCACTGACGTCGCCGCAGGGATCTCTCGGCCCCACGAACCGCGCTAAAGGCATCGCGTTTCGCTCCTTCACTTGGCAAATCATTTCCTTTGCAGATTTGTCTGATGGTGATATTCTAGCTCATGTATAAGGCGGTGAGAAGTTTCGAAGAGCAAAGGTTCGTAGGCCCCGGAAACGTGTTCAAAGAACGGGGAGCCGCTCAGTGCGAAGCATGTGCAGAGGGCCTTTCCCCTTCTCACCAAGAACGACGCACTCGGGACAGGCGCAGGGAGGCTCCCCCAAAACGCTTGATCGTTAGGAAGGCTGGAGGGCCCCTGGGAAGCTGCCTTATACCGAGTCAGGCCCATTGGTACATCCAGCTCGGTATTGTCTGCACTGACTGGCAGCAGCTCTCCAGGATTTCAGACAGGGGTCTCTCTCTCTTCCCCCCCCCCGATGCTGCATCTGCTCCCTCTGGCAAACATCCCCGCATTGGCTTGAGTTTCTCCTGGCGATTTCGACTCCCATCAGGCACTGCAGTAAATGATCGAGGATGATGGGACGCTGGAGTCCTGCAACACCTAGATGGCTGGGGTTCTGAATCTGCCAGGGCTTGGGCTTGGGGCCTTAAGCATGCCAATCATAGAATGGTAGAGTTGGAAGGGGCCTGTAAGGCCATCAAGTCCAACCCTTGCTCAATGCAGGAATCCAAATCAAAGCATTCCCGACAGATGGCTGTCCAGCTGCCTCTTGAATGCCTCCAGTGTCGGAGAGCCCACTACCTCTCTAGGTCATTGGTTCCATTGTTCTATGGCTCTAACAGGAAGTTTTTCCTGGGGTTCAGTTCAAATCTGGCTTCCTGCAACTTGAGCCCATTTTTCCATGTCCTGCACTCTGGGACGATTGAGAAGAGATCCCCGCACTCCTGTGTGTGACAACCTTTCATGTACTTGAAGAGTTCTTTCAGTCTATGTCAAGCATATGCTCTGCTCTGCCACTGAGCTCTGTCCCTACCCCCTTTCCTCTCGGAGGGGTTCGCTAACTAGCTCTCCTCTTTGTTAAAGTCGCCAGCCTTTGCCCCTACTCTCTGGCTCTGCCCAACATCCCAGGGGCACGGACAATTCATAGCGAGGTTGAAAGGCTCCTTCCTGGACGCTGAATATCCCCGAAGAGTGAGTGACACAAAGGCAATATGGTATGTGATCATTTGTTCTACTTGCTTCTAATTCTTTGTAAATATCTAAAGACATCCAGGAACCATCCCTTGCGGGAAACAAAGGGAACCGATAGTGCTCTCTGCCCGATTCCAAGCTGCAGCCAAGAGATCAGAATCAGGCCATTTGCAAAAACATCAGAGCTCCAGCTTACTTAGGTGTAAACCTCATTTCACATAGTGGGACTTCCTTCCGAGTAAACATACATAGGGCTGCGCTGTAAAGAATCTCTTGGGCTGGATTTTCTATTTGCTAAATTGAACTGGGGGGGGGAGTTGAGTCACACCAAACCTTTTTGCGTAGAAATCAGCTGAGAATGGACGGAGCGGCCCACACACCTGGAGTTGCCTTAGGAGGAAGCGAATAGTCCCCAGGTGTGTGATCTCATCGTCAAGCCTCCGACGGGAGTCAATCAGGATTCTTCTGGGCTCTTTCCCCCCTTCCTTCCCACCGCCGGCCTATAAATTATGGGCCTGTAAAACTCATCGCTTCATTTGTAAAATGCACTCTTCTCCCCCCCCCCTTTGAAAGGCCATAATTTATCTACAGATTCCCCCCCCTTTTAAAGATGGATCTGATGTAACTGAGAAGATAGACTTTTGCAACGAACACCGACCAGGAAACCTAAAGAAACCTCTGCACGTCACCGATTAACCCTTGGGGCCTGGTGTGTATACCTATTTATAGAAGTAGTGCAGGGTGAAGTGCAAACCCCGAGGACGATTTGACATCATTCACGGAAGCTAGGCGATGTCGTGCCATCACGTTAAGTCGTGTTTGCGGGTTGGTACTCACTGCATTTAGCCGGGGTGGAGTTGCCATTATTCATTATTACACACGTCGAGAAAGCAACGAAAGGATACCTACCAGGTCTTGGAAATGCACAGCCCGCTCTGACACTGTTAGCACGGTTACCAGCTCCTTAGTTGCAGCTGGTTGGCCTTTGCACATGATGGAGATCCATGTCACCCTCTGATACGTCCTACGCATGAAGTCTCCGTACAAGTGTTTTGTTTTGTTTTAAAGGCAGTCCTAATAATTATCAACATAAATATACCAGGGGTTGTTAGGGGACAGAAGCGAAGAGATTTTCAAGTAGCTTTGTGTGCCCACCTACCCGCGCCTCTCAGTTTTGGGAATTCAAGGGCTGTTGCCCCAAACGAGGTTCATCTCCCAAGCCCTTCATTGAAGAAGTCGCCGTCCCTCCTTCCGTTTAAGCAGGTGCGACTCCGGATTTACAGCCTTTAGAATTGGAGCGGCTAACGAGAGGAAAGAGGAGGAAGTCGTTTTCCTTCTCGCTGCCTTGCCTTTCATCTGTTTTCCAGGCGGAAAGCCTGGGAGATTCGTAGCCTGATCTGACTCTGACCCTAACCCCGTTAAAAGTTGTGCTTCTGGGTTCCAACCCCCGTCCTGAAGACATGACGTTAAAGGACATGGGGCAATGATTGTCGCTGGAAAGCGGTTCTTCTTCTTTGTTACTTTTAATGGTTGCGAGCGATTTTTGTAGAGCGGGGAAAGGGTACGGTTGCCACCTTTTTCTTTTTCCCCCAATAGTCCCTGCCCCTGTGCCTTTTAACATTAGCCTGACGTGCATTTAGCTGGTAAGGTTGCCAGGGCTCAAAGGCATAGAAGCAGAGACCAGTTGAAAAGGTGGCAACCCCGCCACCCAAATGTTTCAGCGCATCAGGCTACTGTTAAAGGGACGAGGACAGAGTCAGGTAAACAAAAACATGGCAACCCTAGTAAAGCGGCGCAAAGAACAGGTTTGTTGTCTAGTCTCTTAAAGTGGGCCCCTTTTTCCGACAGACCTACTGGGCCTCTAACAGACTGACAGGTGAAGCTTCTGTTAAAATGGTAGTTAGGGCGGAAATCCGAATCTATAATTGTCTGTCAGGAGGATGCCGAAGACACAGGTGCCCTGAGGTGGCGATCCTAGATTGTTTCTGGAAGTGATGTCTTTTCTGGCTGAGATGTCCTATGTGGTGCAAATGTCAGAATTTACAGCCTGATCCTTTGCCTATTTCTTCAGGAGGTTCTCTAGGCCACATTTTTAATTGTACTTGGGAGTAACTCCGCATAGAACCGCAATCCTGAATGGGGAATGGTTGGCTTCAAAACCCTGCTCGTCCATGAAGTTATTCTGTAACTTTATTTCTATTTCTATTTGCTATTTTCTAGTCTAACCCACCTCGCAGGGTTGTTGTGAAGCTAAGCTAGGCCTGAAACATACAGGAGCCTACAGCATAAGAAGAGCAACAGAGTGGACTTGAGTTCCTGAAACCTAGCAGACGCCATTCCCTCAGGCTGCCTGAACTGTTTGCATCCCAGCTGGTCACTAAGAACTAGCACCTGAGTTTGCCTTTTTCTCCCTCCCTCCTCATCCCCTTTTCTTTACGTGTTGTGTCTCTCAGATTGTAAGCCTGAGAGCAAGGGCTGTTTTGCTTTGCTGGGCCTAATATAATAAAGGCAGTGTCGCCAACAGGTCTCTGTAATGGTAGCTTTATCTGCAGGAATCAACATGTGGAACTTTTCATAACACAAGAGATAAGTGATAATTGTTGCGGATCAAGCCGCCCTTAAAGGCACAGCAGCGAAGGTGGATTGAAAAGTTGGCAACCCTAATTGGAGGAACTCTGCCTAATAATGAGAATAAATAGATAAATCCTGGTCAAGTTAATCACAATTTACTCCCTGACATTATGCAAACCTACTCAGAATACAGTCATAAATTTGAGCTGCACGACCTATTGAAACCAATGGACTTAAATGAGTTGCGACTAACGTCTTGAATTTGCTTAAACGCGAGATGATGAAGCCCGACCCGCTATGCATGCTTGTTACTCACAAGTAAATCCCACTGTAACCCAAGGGATTTACTGCCGGGTAAGCGATTTCGGCTTTAAAGCATACTCCTATATGGATATTTACTCAGAAAGAAAGTCAACTGAGTTAAATTGGAGCTTACTGCCAAGTGAGTGTGGATAGGACGGCAGCTCAAGTCGTGACTAACTGGATTGGGTCCCAATGCTGGTTTCCCCCCCCCCGAACGCTTGAAGACAGTAATGATAATAATAATAAAATTTTATTTATCAGACGCCCATCTGTCCGACTGAACGGACACTCTGGGCGACGTACAATATAAAATACACTCAATATATACATAATCATCATCACAGTATTAATATCATAGCATCTCGTCTAACAGAACCATCCTACGCTAACATAGTATAAAACCTAACCCACCCCAGAGATCCCATAGGCCTGCCTGAAGAGCCAGGTCTTCAAGGCTCGGCGAAAAGTCAACAGGGAGGGGGCATGCCAAAGGTCAAAGAGAAGTAAGTTCCAGAGGGTGGGGGCCACGATCGAAAAAGCCCTCTCCCTGGTCCGCACCAGCCTAGTTGTCTTCGCCGGTGGGACCGAGAGAAGGTCCTGTGAGGCTGATCTTGTTTGGCGGCATATTTGGTGATACTGGAGGCGTTCCTTCAGATACACTGGGCCGGAACCGTATAGGATTTTAAAGGTTAATACCAACACCTTGAATTGGGCCCGATATACAACTGGCAACCAGTGTAATTCAATCAGCACTGGGGTGATATGATCGCAGCGGCGGGTCTGCTTTATTAAGCTCGCCGCCGCATTTTGTACCAGCTGGAGTTTCCGGACCATCTTCAAGGGTAACCCCACGTAGAGCGCATTACAGTAGTCTAATCGAGAGGAGATCAGGGCATGTATTACTCGTGGGAGCAGATGTATGGGAAGATAGGGTCGCAGCCTCTGTACTAGATGAAGTTGGTACCAGGCTGCCCGGCTAACTGCAGAAACCTGAGCCTCCATAGTCAGCTGGGAGTCCAGGATAACCCCGAGACTGCGGACCTGGTCCTTCAGGGGCAAACTCACCCCATTAAGTATCAGGTCAAAATCACCCAACCTTCTCTTGTCCCCCACCAGCAACACCTCGGTCTTGTCGGGGTTCAGCTTTAGCCTGTTCACTCCCATCCATCCACTTACTGACTCCAGGCACTTGGACAAGGTATCCACAGGCAACTCTGGTGAGGATTTAAATGAGAGATAGAGCTGCGTGTCATCCGCATATTGGTGACACTGCAGCCCAAAACTCCTGATGATGGCTCCCAGCGGTTTCATATAAATGTTAAATAGCATGGGGGAGAGGATAGAACCCTGTGGCACACCACAGTTTAGGGGCCAAGGGTCTGAAACCTCATCCCCCAACACTACCCATTGATATCTGCCGGAGAGATAGGAATGGAACCATCGTAAAACAGTGCCTCCTATTCCCAATCCCTCCAGGCGACTCAACAGGATACTGTGGTCGACGGTCCGAGGAAGACCACCAGATCCCCAACGGACAGGGGAGTCACACCAGCTAGTTTGTAGAGGGGGGGTCGTACGATTTAGTTAATGGAAGAGATGACGTGTTGAGAATAAGAGTCGTGCTGGATCACATCCAAGGTCTGTGACGTCCCACAAAATGTCTCTCAAAATGTGGCCAAACTGCTTCCTCTAGGAAGACGACAGCCCTTTGACGCTGTGGTTCCTGTAGCACCTCCCACGCCGAGGCAGGTTGTCTTTCAGCCCGGAGACAGCACACAGCCGTCTTGACCACTGGTCAGGGGCTTGTGGATTTCACTAAGGCCTCACCATCTCTCTCCTACCAATCTACTAATCCTACCACTAGGCTGGATTGCCAGGCTCATGTGTACACTACGTTGCCTATAATAGGGGTGGGGAATCTTTTTCAGTCCAAGGGCCACATTCTCTTAATAATAATAATAATAATAATAATTTAATTTGTGGGTTGCCTATCTGGCCAATGGCCACTCTAGGCGACGTACAATTTAACAACAATACATTACATCATAATAAAATACATCATAAAATACAATATAACAATAAAACAATAAAACAGTTCCAGTACAGAGTAGTAGGCTATTCGTCGTAAAAAATTAACCCTCCCCATAAGTCCCAAAGGCCTGTCTGAAGAGCCAGGTCTTCAAAGCTTGGCGGAATACATTCAGGGAAGGGGCATGTCGGAAGGTCATACGGGAGGGAGTTCCAGAGAGTGGGGGCCGCCACTGAAAATGCCCTCTCTCTTGTCCCCGCCAACCTAGCTGTTTTAGTTGGCGGGATTGAGAGAAGGTCCTGTGTGGCTGATCTTGTTGGGCGGCATGGTTGGTGGCGCTGGAGGCGCTCCATCAGATAAACTGGGCCGAGACCGTATAGGGATTTAAAGGTTAATACCAACACCTTGAATTGGGCCCGGAAAATAACTGGGAGCCAGTGTAGGTCGAACAACACTGGGGTGATGTGTTCCCGGCGGCGACAGTTTGTAAGTAGTCGAGCCGCAGCATTTTGTATAAGTTGTAATTTCCGGACCGTTTTCAAGGGTAACCCCACGTAGAGCACATTACAGTAATCCAACCGAGAGGTGACCAGGGCATGTACCACCAGTGGGAGCTGATGAGCAGGAAGGTAGGGCTGCAGTCTACGAATGAGGTGTAATTGATACCAAGCTGCCCGGCTCACTGCCAAAATCTGAGCCTCCATGGACAGCTTGGAATCAAGAACAACCCCAAGGCTGCGGACCTGGTCCTTCAGGGGCAATTTCACCCCATCAAACACCAGGTCAACATCTCCCAGCCTTCCCTTGTCTCCCACGAGTAGCACCTCAGTCTTATCAGGATTCAACTTCAGCCTGTTCCTTCCCATCCATCCACTCACGGATTCCAGGCACTTGGACATGGTCTCCACAGCAGACTCTGGTGAAGATTTAAACGAGAGATAGAGCTGAGTGTCTTCCGCATATTGGTGACACTGCAGCCCAAATCTCCTGATGATTGTCCCCAGCGGCTTCATATAGATATTAAATAGCATGGGAGAGAGGATAGAGCCCTGTGGCACACCACAATTGAGAGGCCAAGGGTCTTCTGGGCCGCATTCTTTTCTAGGCAGCATTCTGAGGCCCACATGCCAGTGGTGGGTGAGGCCAGAGGCCCCCCTCCACCCTCCATCCAGGCAACCGAGAGGCGTGATCCGAGTTCAAGCACACATTGGGGGGGCAGGGCTGGCGAGGAGTGTGACCTTTGGAGAGCACTAAGGGCCAGACAGAGACTCCTGGAGGGCCACATTTGGCTCCAGGCCAAGGTTCCCCATCCCTGCCCTATACCTTGCTCCCATTTTTCCCCCAAAAGAAAAGAGCCAGCCCAACTCGTTTTACAACCACAAACGCGCAACTACCCCATCGGCTCCCCGAGAAGCTAACCAAACGGATGCATTGGCTCTCTAGCTCCCAACTGCTGTGAACGCGGCCATAAAATATAAGATTATAGCTCCATCCAGGAGACGAGGCGTGGCTGGATCAAAGAACCCGCCCAAGTGATTTTTCGGGGCTTAACGGACCTCGGCCTCGGGACCTCTGTTGAATGCCAGGACCCTGCGCAGAAATAGGAGGGGCATGCCATTGTACATGTACAGAGCGCACCCCGTTACTGAACAGCCACAACCGCCGATCCTCGGGGATTAGGAGGCCAGGTTTCGAAAAGCTCCTTCAGGCATCAACTTGCGGGCCTACAGCTGAACGTAGGAATGAAAACGATGGGTCCTGAAAGTTCTGTGCTTGCTCTGATGTCGACCCATTCGTCCCTGCAAGCCATCGACAAACTTCACAGTCATCCTGTAAGTGAAGGACATGAACGGGTGAAAGAGCCCCAAGTCCAAAGGGTTTGACTTCAGACTCGGCACCTGTTGCGCTGTGTGTAATTTGTGTACTTAATTTTGTTTAAAGTAACACCACAGCAGCAGAGTAACAGCAGATGTTGAAATGCGAGTGTGCCAGCGTGTGCGTGCGTTTACCTAAGAAAGCAGGCTTTTACCTAAGGAAGCAGGCTACATCAGCATCACTGAGACTTGAGACTTAGTAAAATAAGAAAAGCTACTTTATTTATAGAAATACATAGTAGATAGAAAAGGCATACCTAGTTCTAACTAGCTAAGGTGGAGGCATAACGCCCAGGTGTGGGAGTTAGCTCCATGCTAGGAGAGAGAGCAGAGACAAAGGGATGTCTCCTCTCTCCTGGACAGTCAGAAGACAATGGAGAAGAATGGGTGGAAGGAGGAGGGGTAGGTAAGGTTCCCTAAAGACGTTACAGTCTAGCAACAGAAGGAAGTCAGTCAGAGCATCACAGGTAAAGGTAAACAAGCCTATCCATCTGGAGGACCCTAGCTCTATCTTTCTTCTGGAGCACAAACAAAAGAACAAAACAGGAGTTGCTCTTGCCCGACTTCCAACAGCACCGTCAGGGAAGGCTGTAAGAGGGAAACGCTATATCCTGAAGTTGTGCGTGACAGGCAAGATATCCAACTGGTAAAGCATTTCTTCAGCATAGAGAGGCAGTGCTGCTGCTGCGAGTGCCCTTGAGCTGTTTCGGTTAGACTAGGATTGGGAAGAACCAGGTTCAAATCTCCACTCAGCCCTGACTCTCATTGAGTCTAACCACCTAATTTCGCAGCCTTCGCATGAATGAATGAATGAATAGACCTCGTCTCCACTAATTTGCCCTGTTGATTTCAATGGAGCATGCAGAGTGATCCTATCCACGGTTCCTCCAAAGTAACCCCGCTGAGTTCAATAGCGCTTGCTCCCAAGTAAGTGTGCATAGAAGACTGAAGCCCAATCAACTCTGTCTGGGTCGGCCAGAGGCCAGCTCTTTCCCCCTTGCCAGCCGGCCTGGGAATTGGAGAGATAATCTAGCTAATGAACTCATTTCGACGCTCCCGGGTGACCTTCTTCCTCGCAGCTGGACTGATCTTTGGTCCGCAGGAAAGCCCTCTCTCGCCCGTTCCCAAGGGCGCATGCGCCCTCCCCACTCCATTTAATCAATCCTATAAAGGGCAACTTAAATCTTTTCCTCCTGTTTAGAAATTGCTCACACTGACCCTTTTCTAATAAAAAAAGAGAGGGAAACAAGCCGCATATTTTTACCAGACCATTTCCATTGTGTAAACTTCTCGCCCGCATGAAAGATTTAGAAGTTCAGGACATTTTTCTTCTGTTGAATCCTAATTTTTATTAATTAGGAGTGGAGAGGGGGGCTTGATAGATGACCCCCTTCTATTTCATCATAATTTCATTATGTGGGTTAATTGAGGGGACAGTTGCTGGTGTTATGGAGAATATATATATAATCTTCATACTGGGCACCTGGTTCTCTCACAGGTCTGATCTTAAACCCATTCTTAATTTGAGGGAGGGACATTGATTTAAGTGGAAATGCACCTGAGAGGCATGTAATTAGTTCCACCTAACGAAGGTTGTCAACTTTTCAAATGGACCCTGCTGCTGTGCCTTTAACAACTTTTTTTTATCTCCGTGCTGTGAAAAGTTTCCTCTTTTCAATCCTGCAGCTCAAACCTCCGTTAAAAACATAGCGGCAGGGTCAGTTGAGAAGTTGGTAACATGCAACAATTGCCACGGGGAGAGGGGCAGCCCTGTGCAGCAAAATCAACAAAGAGTCTTGTGACACCCTAAAGACTCACACATTTTATTTATTTTTATTATATTTTATATTATTATTATTAATAATAATAATAAGCATGGTAATGTGCAATAACAATTTGCTCCCCACTGAAGTCAGTAAGTTTAACTCTGGATCTGGAATTCTTGTGAAGCGCAGCGATAGCGCAGTGCCTTTTACGATAGTTATTTAACAAAATTTGCATTCTGCTTAATTTAGAAATAAAACCTCAAGCGGTCTTGCCTCCTAAATGAGATCCCATGTTGAGGTGGAAGTAAATTAATCTCATTTCTTTGAATTCAATAACAATACAGCATATTGCAGATTTTTCAAAGGATCAGATTCGCTTTACCCATTTTACGACGGTGCAGTCACTTTTACTTGCACGGGACTATTGCGAAGGAAGCCATCTGAAGGTGGCAGCGTGCGGGAGCACCGTGGACCTGCCACTGCCCCCGGTGCAGGACTCTTTTGATCTGACTGATGCACCTGTGTTGACCCAGCATGGGGTCTGGTAATGCGGGGCGGGGAGAAGCCTAACAAAGGGGGAGCGGGTCTGCTTTATCTCATTGGAGATAGCCTGCTACACTCCAGCTGTCTCCTATGCAGGAAAGTTCCCACGCTATCCTGACATTCTCTGGGAAGCTTCCAAGCAGGAAATAAATTCGACAGCCCTTCCCTGCGTAATGTCCTCCACCTATTTCTATGCAGTGGTAGACTGCATCTGCGTGTGGGAGTTCAGTTTGTCTATCATGGCGAATAGCTGTCGGTAGACCTGCCCACCACGAATTTATGCAATCCGTTCTGAAAAAGAAAGTCCATCAAACCCACGAGAAAAGCTTCCCTGGCTGATTTCTGCAGATCAGCCCTCTGCTAGTGGCACTGTTTGTTGGCTGGTTGTTGTTTTTCTGGCCAGCCGGCAACCCTCACGGGATGTTGAAAGAGAGTCAAGTGCAGCGGTCAGAGCGTCAGACAAGAACGGTGGAGGGTATGTGACCTCGTCCTGCTCTCTTCCTCTTTCAGTCAAACCTACCTCACAGGGTTGTTTTGATTATAAAATAGGCGTGGGGCTGCGGGCAGAGAATCTTGTGGGCTGATCTGTGATGTTGAGAGAGAGAAAATAAGGATTAATAGAAAAATTTGAGAATGCAGCTGCTTCATGTGTTCGTGGATACTGTTCTAACATATTTGGATCTATGAGGGTGATCCATTGAAGACACAGCAGGGTAGGCGGCGGCCATCTTGCCAGTAACAAGAACGCCTATTACGCGCGACATTCTGCCAACGAGCTAATAAGGCCGGTCGCATCTCGGCTGATCGATGGTCCTGTGACGCCTTCCCTAGATTAGGGGCTCTCCCGGGAGTGGAGGAGCCATTTCCAGTGTCGGGGAAAGAAAAGCCCGTTTTCTGCCTTGTCCTGGGGAAGAGCGGCCTCTTTGATCTCCTCCAGCTTCCCCCCCCCCCGGATGAGACGGGTCAGGCGGAGGCGGAGTGACACTCGGCTGCTGCCCTTAACCTGTTTCCCAATAAAGCTTATGAGTTTCGGTCAATTCATCATCCACCCACCATACCGGGCCCTCCGGCCGGGGCTGCATCAAAGCCTTGTTTTGCTCTGGGGAAATCAAGGCCGCAACACAGCACAAGCCGGCCAAACTGGGCGCCTCGCCCCTCTCCCACTCCGAGATCAGGGTTTATTCCAAGCTTTTTTTTTCTACTTTAGAAACAGCCAGCACGCTGCCTGCCCCCAAACATGTCAAGCAGTTGTCCCATAACATACTACTAGCAGATCTTTTTGTGTGATAGCACGCACGCACCGGTACCAGCACCTCTTCTTTTGCGGCCCATGCCAGCCATTTTGTGCTGGCGCCCACCATTCTTTTATCAAGATATGAATACCGGCACCCTTTTCTTTCTCAGCAATTACTATAAGGTCATGAAAATTTGAAAGGAACCAGTATTTATGTTCATTTTCTATTTTTATCTTTTCTCATCTATTTTTTAGAAACTCCCTGGCTCCTTATTAAATCCCGTATGGTCAGCTGCACAAAAACTTTCACTCTGCGCAAAACGTGTCTAGCTGCGCGTTAGAATAAACCCTGTCCCAGACTGGTTCCACCAGCAGAGACTGCGGAGGGGAGATTCTTGGGGGTGACTCTTATTTGGCTTTCTTTCTTTTTTTTTACCAACTTTGCAACCGTCCCTGTTGATGTGCCTTTAACAGTAGCCTCAGCAGCAGCAACAAGCACATGACACCGTTTATCCCCCTCGTCTTGATCTCCTTCATCAGCTAATTCCCAAGGGTCAGGCTGAAAAGGCTGTTGAAGAGTGGGCAAGCGTAGAAACTAAGGCTGCAATCCAATACGTGTTTACTCAGCTGTAAGCTCCATTGGGTTCAATGGGACGTACTCCTAGGTAAGTGTTACTGGATTGCAGCCTGAGGTTAGCTCCCATATAGACTCCTTGCAGCTTTCATTAGGTATAAAGTGGATTTAGGACATGGTTAGAAGGTAATGTTTTGGGTTCTTGGGTTGTGTGGTGAGAAACTGAAAAATCCATGCAATCTGTCTGGCTTTGAAAAAAGAGACGGAATATAGAGAAAGATAGTATGTGGTAAACCATTTTTGCTAATGGCCTCTTGTATTTATTTTAGTCACCCTTGCTAAATACAAATGACATTATTTTTGGCCAGCTCTGGCCTTGTTTGCATTGTATTATGCAAACAGTACACAAATTTGTTGGTACTTAGAATGACTTCTGTATATAAAGTTGCTCACTGGCCCTTGCACTTTAGCACAGCAACTGGCAGCTGAGACTTCAGCCCCCCCAACTTTTTTCACCAATTCTCTCCTTTTACCTGCAATTCTTAGGTGGGAATAAATCCCTACTTCCAAATGCAACTGCATAGGATTGAGTTGTAAGACTCAAAACATCTCATCACAATCTGCTTTCCTCTATTCTCCCAAGCACTCTTTCATCCCATTATTGATAGCTGCCACTTTCCTGTGCCACAAGCATAGTAGCTGTTTTTATAGTTCTAGCCTATGTGTTTTCACTGGATAGCCTGTTAGTCCTTGCAGCAGAGAGGCTACCCTTAAAGCCTTGCCTGGGAGTAACCCCCCTGAACTCAACAAGACTTACTTTTGAGTAGACATTCATAGGACTGTGCAGTTACTATGTTATCTTCAGTTGGCAGAATGCACTTTAAGGTGTTGGGACTATGACCTGGGAGACCAGGGTTCGAATCCCCACACAGCTATGAAGCTCACTGGGTGACCTTGGGCCAATCACTGCCTCGGCCTCAGAAGGCAATGGTAAACCCCCTCTGAATACCACTTACCATGAAAACCCTATTCACAGGGTCGCCATAAGTCGGAATCGACTTGAAGGCAGTCTATTTTCCATTTTACCAACAGCGGAACCAAATGAAAGATGTTCCATTTCCAAGGCATTTTGGCCAATCCAAAAACTGGATTTGTGTGGCTCAGGGGTTACATGCCCTGCCACCCATGCAGCCATGGGCAAGCTGCATAGTCCCAAGGAGCCCAGTTGATCCCCAGCTGGCAGTTGCGGACAAGGAAGGGGCTGGCTTGTGCAGCTGTGGCAAGCTGAGCAGGCCGTAGCCATCTGGGAAGGACTAGCCTCTGAGGGAGGCAATGGTAAACTCCCTCTGTATACCGCTTACCATGAAAACCCTATTCATAGGGTGGCCATAAGTCGGGACTGACTTGAAGGCAGTCCATTTCCATTTTACCAATCCAAGGCATTTTGCTGCCTGAGGCAGAACAGCAAATGGCTTTCCCTCCCAGCCAAGTTAGAGTACATAGTAGCCAAGGCCACATCTTTTCTTTTTGCACTTGCAGCAAAAAATGCCACAGGTGCATTGCTGCCCCCCTGGCTGTAAAAATACAAAAACACTAAATGGGTAAATAACTAATTTCCTGCCCTTTCATTGATAGCCGAAACCAACTGCCTGAGGCCATTGCCTCACTCTGTCTAATAGTAGGGCTAACCTTGCTATCAATTCTACGTAAAGCAGCCTGGAGATATAGTGGGAGATTGGCCCTGTTCACAACTGATTCTTAAATTAGAATCGAGATCAACCTGTAAAGGTTGGAAGGCACCATCCTTTGATTACTTTACCCTCTTCAGCTTTCTGCCCTGCCTTAACAGTATTGCCAGAGTGACACAACTTGGATTTTTACAGGTGTTCACACTTGCCAATATGTCCAAATTCTCTTGTACAGTATATGTGAGTCAAGGAATTTGTGGTAATTATACCACAGCTTTTCAGAATTCTTGTGGAGGAATAATCATCTGTAGGATTCGTATTGGGCACTCTAAATCTGCAATCATATACACGCTTTCCAGTAAGCAACTGAACACAGTAAAACTAACTTCAGAGTACACACAGACAGGATTGAAAAAGTGAGAACTGCTAAATATTGTATCATCATCTATATTATAGCAAAGGAGTCTAAAGTAATTTTCATATTTTCCTTGCATATTCCAAAAATAGTTTGGTTGTTATTAAAAAGAATATAGGATCTGAAGAAGTTGTTGCTTGCCCCAGTCCCCAGTATAGAATGGATAAGAGTTGAGAAAGCAAAGCTGTGTGTCCAAGCGCAGTTTTTCTAGCCCTCTAATAGAGAAACAGCAGCCAAATTTACAATGACAAATTACAGCAACCATGTCCGAAGATTGCATCTTGCAACCCTCAACATCCTGCTTTTGGCACCTATTTTTTAATCAATGAAAACGCAGCATGGCTGTGTCAAGCTGTTTACTGGTGGCTGCTCAGATGAATCCAGATGTGCTTGTTTGGTTTCTCTGCCCTGAAACTGACAGGCCTATATCCGCATTCCATTAATGCAGAAATACCAATCCATGGTCAGAGACTTTGGCGAGTTTAAATAGATTTAAATCCCTCAAATGTTTGTCTATGGTAGCTGTCTAGTTTTCAGCTGGCTTCCGTAGAATGCCTTTAACATCAACTGAATCTTTAGAAATCAGCTGGTGACTCTTTCCCAACCTTTGGGTCCCCAGATGTTGCTGGACTACAGTTCCCATCATTCCTGGCCATTGGCCATGATGACGGGGCTGATGGGAGTTGTAGTCCAACAATGTCTGAGGTCCCAAAGGTTGGGAAAAGCTAAGTCCTAGCTGAAACAAACATTTTCACCTAATAAATCATCAGTTAAAGGCATAGGAGCAAGGGCCGGTTGGGCAGTTGACAACCTACTTTCAGCTTCACTAGGAAGTCTGTCAGTGTGTAGAAGCCCAACAGAGAAAACAACTACCTATCTATATCTGATGTGCACAAAATGGCAACTAGCATGTTTTTTACAACGCTGATAGGAGGCTAGTGGGTTTATTGCCCATTGAGAAACAGAGGCAGGAAGCATCCTTATATCGTTTCAGACTGTTGGTCCATCTAGCTTAGTCCTGTCTACACTGACTAGCAGAGACTCTGAAGGGTTTTCAGGCAGGACTCTCTCCCAGCAATCTCTGGGGACTGAACCACAGACCTTCTGCAGATGCTGCATCGCTCAGCTAGGGCCCTTTCCAGGAACGTTCAAAGGAGTGGCTGCCATAGGCTGCTGCAGCAAGACAAGCAAGAGTCTGGTGGCCCCATGCAGACTAACAAATGTATTGAGTGTGGTGTAGGAGTGCCCGTTTCCATGCTAATCTTTTCAGATAACACAAGACTCAGTTTGTTGACTTTTCTGCAGCAGACTTGACTCAGCTACGTTGGGAATGATTTAAAAAGCTGAGAGAGAACCAGCCTAGCATTTTTGTTGTTGTTATATGTGTTCAAGTTGATTACGACTTACAGCGACCCGGTGAATCAGCAGCCTCCAGTAGCATCTGTTATAAACCTCCCTGTTCAGATCTTGTAAGTTCAGGTCTGTGGCTTCCTTTATGGAATCAGTCCATCTCGTTTGGCCTTCCTCTTTTTCTACTCCCTTCTGTTTTTCCCAGCATTATTGTCTTCTCTAGTGAATCATGTCCAAAGTATGATAACCTCAGGTTCATTGCAGCATAGTCATTTATTTAATTTTATTGCATTTATATCCAACCTTTTCTCCAAGGAGCTCAAGGTACCGACCATGGTTCTTTGTCTCCTTGATTTAATCTCCACAACAACCCTGCCAGGTGGGTTAGGCTAGGAGGCAGTGACATGCACAAGATCAACCGGGCCTGGTTAACTTCATGGCTGAGTGGTGATTCGAGCCCTGGTCTCCCAGGCTGTAGCCCGACACTTGAACCAGTGCACCCCACTGGCTCTCATTTCACTGCTCTTGTTTTCTCTTTGTTGGCTTTGGTGTGTTGTTTTAATCTGTCGCAAGTAGCCCCCAGCGCTGCAAATACAATGGGAGGTAGAGATTACAGGTCCCTCCCCCTGGCTCCCATCTGCCCATACAGCACAACCGACTGAAGGGCGGCAGGGGGCCTTTGCTGCCAAAGGCTTCCCAGGGGCCTTGTTGGCGATCACTCATGGCCGAGTAAGATTGTCTTCCAGGGTAAGGTCTTTAACGGTGGGTCCGTAAGTGACTGTGGAGGCCAATTCTGGATCTACACAGCCTCCCAGTGAGGACATAGGTATCCAGATGGAAGATGGTCACAATGAGGATTTGCTTGACGTGCCTTCCGCTTAGCTCGTTTGTCCCTTTCACTCTGTACTCTTGCTTCTTCAAAGTCCATAGCACCTTTGATAATGGCCATCCTCCAATTGGGATGTTCAGGGGCCAAAGCTTCCCAGTTCTCGATGCTCATGTTACATTTTTTTACATTAGCATTGAGAACATCTTTAAACCTCTTGCTGTCCACCGATATTCTGTTTTCCATCCTTAAGTTGGGAGTAAAGTAGCTGCTTTGGAAGACGGTGATCAGGCATTTGAACAACATAGCCAGTCCAGTGAAGTTGATGTTGGAGGATCATTGTACCAACACTGGTGGTCTTTGCTTTTTCCAATATACTAACATTAGTCCGCCTATCTTCCCAAGTAATTTGCAGAATTTTCTGGAGGCAGCATTGGTGGAATCTTTTAAGAAGTTGGGAGTGGTGTTTATAGATGGTCCATGTTTCACAGGCATACAGTAAGGTCGGTAGTACAATGGCTTTGTAAATAAGCATTTTGAAAGCCCCCTCCTCCTTCCCGATTTTGGGCTGTATGCGCCGGGAGGGAGTCGCGGCTGGCTCGGCTGTTGTTCCCAACTGCAAATAAAGCCTGAAGCACGGGCGGAAACGTCTGAAGCGGAGCCCGCATGCAGACTTTCCTGTACTGGAGGCCAGGGGAAGCTGCTGTTGGACTCCAACTCCCATCGGCCCCAGCCAATGGCCAGGGAGGACGGGAGTCGTAGTGCAGCAGAATCTCGAAGGCCACAGGTTCCTCGTTCCGCAGTGCCCCAAGGCAGGCCCTGTTCTCCGGTTCCTCTCCATTTGGTAGCGTGATGTCCCAGAAGGGCTATTGAAACGAGGGCCCGTGCGAGCTCGTCTTTGGCGAGCGAACTCCCTCTCTCCAGATCTGCTGCATCTAAATGTCCAGCCCTGGATTTAGCGGTCGCCAAAGAGCAGCAGGAAGGAATTGTTGCTGCCGACGCCGCTGCCTCGTCCCCCTCCTTTCGTCCTCTGGCCTTTCCTGCCTCGGCCCCAGCGCTGCGAGCCTCCCTTCTCCACTAACCCCAGTGGCCGCCGCGCAAAACTGTCTACAGAGGGTGGGCGACGGAGCCTCTCCCTGACGCCCTCCTCCTGGGTGCTGTGGCCCCATCAGGCCGGCCGCGAGCCTTTACTCCTGCAACCACCTCTCTCTACCACGTGCCCTCACTTCCTGCTCGGGGGACGAGGAAGTGGAGAGCCGAGGCGCGGGAAAGGGCCCACGTGGAGCCCCAGAGAGTCCCACCAATTCCCGACCCCAGGAGCTGTCTCCCGTCCTCATCAGTTTACCCCCAGAAGGGGAGCCTGTGCCCGTTTCCTAAGCCGCTTATTCCGATCAGCCCCAACTCAAAGCAGACCCTTTGCACCTCTCTCGCCCCAGAAATAATCCCATCGGCTGCGTGTTTCTTGCAGGAGAGACCCCAACGCAGCGGCTCGCCTCCCCCCTTTCCTGTTAGCCGCCCCGCCCAGGAGTGAGCCCGGGGAGACCTCCAGCATTCAGAGCACCGTTTCTCCCTTCCTGCCTTTTGATTTCAGGCGTGTTGCAAAAGGGGAGAGAGGACTCCTTTGATTTTAGAGGCGCCTTCCTTTTCGCGGGGGAGGACGAGGCAAGTGTTGTTGGGTTTTTTTAAATTTCGCTTCCTCATAATTTTAAAACAAGGACCTGCTTTTTTCTTGACTAGCGAGTTTTCCATGTGAAGATCTTTTTGGGAAGGGGGAACATTCGGGCAAGTGAGCCCCTGCCTGCGAGTGTGGGGAAGGGCCGGAGCGCAGTGCTTTGTAGGCAGAAAGTCTCTGATTCGGTCCTTGGCATCTCCCAGGAGGACTCGGAGAAACCCCTTGTGTGCATCCCAGGAGAGCCGCTGCCAGCCAGTGTAGACATTACTGAGAGAGATGGACCCAGTGGTCTGACTGGGTATAAAGCCGCTTCCTGGGTTCCTAAAGACCCGAAACAGGAAGGAAGGAACTAGGTCACCCCAAGAAAGGCGTTTGTGAGCCACAGGAGACTACTGGAAGAGATCCAGAGAGAGGAAGAGTGTTGGAAATCCACAGCCCGAAAAGGGCGCCTCCTGAACCCCGTCCTCGCTTCGGTTTGACCACCTCCGTTTTTCCTAGCGAACTCACCTCTCGCAGTTCCGCAGGGAAAGGGCTCGAAATGGCCTTAGGCTGCAATCCAAAGCACACTTGCCTGGGAATAAGTCCAATTGAACCCAATGGAGCTTACTTCTGAGTAGGCATGTACTGGATTGCAGCCTTGGTTGACAAACATCTTCGGTGTTATGCAAGTGAAATTATTTGGTTAGCTTTAGGGAAATTAAGATTCCAATAATTATTTCTAAATTTGCATCCATACATGCAAATCAGCGCCCGCAAGTCATGTAGTTTTGTGTTTCTGGGCTGGAGCCCCTGCATATTTTGAGTACCTATAAACGCCCCTGGATCATTCTCCAGAAAAGGTTTTGGATTGCTCCTATTCTGTTGATTGATGCTTTCGGAAATATCGCTGCCTGGATGACTTTTAGGAAAATATCGTTCGGAATTCTAGCAACAAAACGGTCAACAGGCAAAACGCTTTTTTGAAAAGGGAGGGGTCGTGTTCTTGTCCCTGTAAGCCGATTCTGTCCGAGTATTCCCATCCCCGTTCGATTTAATTTCATTAAAACGGAGCATGAATATTTCTATTAAACCTAAAATGAAATATGAAGCCATTTAGACTTTCCCTGCACCAATCACCCAGATTTATGGCTTTTATTCATCACATCAAGAGGTGGGGGGGAATGAATTTTCTTCACCCAGGAAGGAAATAAAAACCCAGCCTTGGTCATTTCCAGAAAGCTGTTAATTTGCCCGTGTGGTAATTACTTTCACAATTAACTAAAATACAAATCAACTTGACAAATTGGGTTAGTTTAGATATTAATTAGCCCTCTTAAATTTATTCATTATGAAAAGACAATTTAAGAGGACCCCGGGTGTCTGTTTTATTGCAATAAATTATGGTTAGGAAATGGGGCTCTAATCAAACAGCAACACGGTGAGCGGGGCCCTGAAGAAACCGCAGGCTAAGTGGACGAGAAGGGGGGAGGAAGAGAGGCGATCTTACATTTTCGTCAATTTCACTTTGCAGTTGATAAGGCCGTGCGTATTGTTCCAGCTTCGACTCCTGCGATGGAGAAGTCCAATATTCCATCGACGTGGTGGTTGCCTGAAAATGTTCCCTTAGATTGACTGAGCGTGGAAGGGGTGTTGGTGCAAAACATTGACTGCGCATGTCAAAATAACGAAAGGGCAGAGGAGCTAATGCTGGAGCAGCAAGGCTCTTTGAGACGAGTAGCAAAAACGCCTTCCCTGTTCCACGCCCCCCCCCCCGCCGTCCGCGCCAAGATAGGTCTTTCTGATTTAACACAACGTCGATAGAATCATTTCATGCCTTTTAGCTTGTGATCTTTATAAATGTCCCTCTATTAAATTAGAAAATGATTCTCTGTATTCCTTCGTTTTCTTATTTCCAATTAATTCGTCCTATCGACGTTGCAGTATTTTAAACGAGTGGAGTCCGTTTGCAAACTTAAAATATATGGGTCAGCACACGTAATTTGGTATTAGACAGAACTGTATAATGTGGTTTTTAACTACTCTCCTCTCATTCATCTTCAACAGCTGTTGAAGGCATCAAGTCTTTATGGGGGGTGTGGCAGAAAGGATCTGCCTTTTCAAGCCCCCTTGGAATGAGTGCTTTTGAAATGTATTCTAGTTTTAGCAATAAATTTATTTTGGGGAATGGGGCGTTTTGCTTAAAGAAAAAAGAAAGAAACCTCGACTTGCTTACAATTGCCCTGTCAAGTAAGGCGAAGTGGCACGGAAAAGTAGGACAGTCTGTACTTCTCTGTTTGAAAACCTGTTTAAAAGCATAAGGCAATGCTTATGGCAGATGTACATACCAATTTTAAGAAACGACCGATCTTATGAAAATTACCCTCGTGGTGGTGGTGTAAGAGATTTATAATCAGTACATTATATATGGAATATATGAATATAGCTGCATTCGCATACGGTATACGTAGGAGAATACAAATATGTTTGATTGCATACGTAGTTATTTACCCAAGCATGACGCTATGTTATTTAAAAGTTCAATATGTAGACAAACGTACAATGACATACACAACACGTATTTAAAGAATCCTTAAAAAAAATTAAGGAAAATATTTCTGTATACGCCTGTCATCTACCAGCTTGGTATAGGCTCCTTTTTACATGTATATTTGTGTAAACTAGCAAAACGATCGCCCTGATTTCATTGGAATCGTTACTTCCGTGTAAGTGGCTGGCAAGGATCGCAGCCTGGAGTTCCGCCAAAACAAAACAAAAAACAGGTATAGATAAAAATTTCAATTTTTCCGTACTTTCAAATAAATATATTTAGGGCTGGGTGGGATTCCAGATTTGCGCGCTAATATTTTGAATATCGCGTTTGGACGCAACAACACTCCCTTGGGAGATTCAAGTCCATTGTTTTACACCCTGATCCTGAATAGCAATTACTTGGGGGGAAAACCCATAGATTTGGATTGAAACCCCACAGATTTCAGCATGGCTTGCTTCCAAATTAAATATGATCGAGCCTGAAAGCATCAGTTTAAGGCTGCAATTCTATACATAGAGAGACTGACAGCGTTCACGTCTGTCAAGCGGGATTAATTGAAACGGCAACGAAAATCCTGTCTTGTTCCGCATGCGTTTTGAGCTTTACTCTGGGGGAATATCATTTGGAAGTTATGCTACCAGTGAGACTGGCGGGTCCTGTTTTCCTGAAGGACACTGAAAGCTGAAACAAGGAAAAAGTGCATCCTGCCATTGTGTTACAATTCAAATACAGTCATTCATCCAAACGGCTGCTATGACCTTTTATTTTTTTTAAGTTGCTGTTGGGAGAAGGAAAAGAGAATCCCTAATCAGATTACCGTGACTTTTTGTAGCTGGTAAAATCAACCTCAATCAACAAAATTTCAGAACCACCCACTAAAAACAACTGAATTTAAATCCCAAATTACCTAATGTGGTTGTTACTCTGAAAAAAAAAGTCAGAATTTATACCTGCAAATTTGGCAGAGGGCAAAAGGGGCTTCTTTTTGTTTTTTGTTTTGAGGAAAAATGTTAATGTACTGCCTTCAAGTGAATCCCGACTTATGGTGACCCTATAAACAGGGTTTTCATGGAAAGCGGTATACAGAGAGGGTTTACCATTGCCTTCCTCTGAGGCTGAGAGGCAGTGACTGGCCCAAGGTCACCCAGTGAGCTTCATGGCTGTGTGGGGATTTGAACCCTGGTCTCCCAGGTCATAGTCCAACACCTTAACCAGGAAGCACTCAGTAATTAAAACACATGCGAGGCAGAGATGCCATTAAAAATGTTTAGGGTACAATGTAGGGGGGGAGCTACTTTCCTTTATTCCAGTGGCAGAGATTTAAGCAAATTCTTAATTAAATTAGAGACAGGGAACCTGCAGCGCTTCTGCCCATCTGCCCCAGCCACCATAGTTGATGGTTTAAAAAGATGGGAACTGTAGTAAAAAAATAGCTGGAAGGCCACAGCTTCTCCAGCCTTGGCTTGAATCAATGGGACTGAAAACTTTGGTTGGACTCAGTAGTGCAGTGGCAAATTCAGAAGTGCAGGGTTTCTTCATGATACTCACAGCCACACCCCTGCCCCTCCCCCCTTTTTTTGCTGCTGAGTTGAAAATTAGATCCTTGTTCACGCCTTCTCTCACAACAACATACATCTCTAGGAGCCAGTCGTCATGAAAGGGGAGAGTGTTAGCTACTGAGAAGAGTCTTCTCAGTGGCTAATTCACTTCCTGTCACTCTGATTGGCTCCCGTCAGCAAGAAAGGACAAGGAAGTGTGTTAGAAAACACTTCTAAGTGGCTAACATACTTCCCGTTCATGACAGTTGTCTCACAGGATACTGGAGACATAGGGACCCTGCTGGGACCCTGCTCCCAAAAAGGTAAGGGGTCTAAGCCCCCCCAAGTCTCTGGATGACTACACCCTTGATTGGACTATGTGCTTGTTAGTTACATCTGTTGTGACGTGGTGGAACCCTAAGACAGTGATCAAAATTGTTCCAGGTGATCTTTGTAGTTGTTGTTAATTATATATTAGATCAAGTAAGTGGACTCTGAACTGTAAGTGGATTCTTCTGAACTGGGATTGACGGGGCAACCATTCCTATATCGTGGAAAGCCGCAATCGCTTCTTTAGAGATGGACCTGCCACACTTGCCATTCCATTATTGTCTGGTCTTCTGCACAAGCGTGTGTGTGCATCCTGCCACAGGTGGATTTATTACTGAATACGGGAGTGAGCGGAAGTGGAACTGAATCAGCCTGGGATGCTTTTGGAGAGGCTAATTAAAAGGCTTTGCCCTAAAAATGATGTCGCAGGGGCTTAAGTCAGGCTGCCATCTTTCTAGTCTCCCTATTGCAAGGTTGGGGTACTTTTCTCCTCCCAAGGGCCATGTTTCCTTTGGGGAGGGCACATGCCAGTGCTGGGCAGAGCCATAGGCGAAAGAACAAGCAGGGCAACAAATGCAAATGTTAGCTTTGTACAGTAGGCTCGTTTCTGAACACACTCCCATGTTTATTCTCCATCCAGGTATGCAAGAGACGTTATCGGAGTTCAAGGACGTATTATAGCCAGCCCCCCCCCAAAAAAAACATTCAAGGAGGAGGGTGCCAAGCAGGGCTGGTGAGGGCTGTGGGCTGAGAGGGGATGTGAACTGGGGAGTGTCCCAAGGGTGTTCCAGAGAGGTTGGGAGGGGTGCACTTGGCCCCTGGCCTGAGGGTCCCCATCACTACCCGGCTAGTAAACACTGAAGCAATGCTCAGCACAATGCCCGTGCCAATTCAGAGATGAGTGCCTTGGGTCTGGATTCCGTTTTAGAACCTGATAAGCCCACTGCGTGGCCAAAGGGCCAATCAGTGGAGGAAATAAGAGAGTGGTGGGCCAGACATCATTGTCCCACAAAGAAGGCTGTGGGGAAGTTATAAATGCCAGAACTCCCCCACACCCACCCACCAGATACTGCTTTTGCCTTTCAGCTGCCATGCTGGCGCGTGAAGAGAGGCGTGTCTGGGTGTGAACAAATGGGAAAGGCCTGTAACAGGGAAGGGATACAGCTCAAAGGATGAGCACATGCTTTGCATGCAGAAAGTCCCAGGTTTGATCTCTGGCACCTCCAGGTAGGGCTGTTAGAGAACCCTGTGTTGCTGGAAACGGCAGGAGGGGAGAGTGCTCTTGTGCCCAAGTCCTGCTTGCAGGCTTTTCATAGGCATCAGGTTGGCCTCTTTGAGAACAGGATGCTGGACTAGACGGGCCATTGGCCTGATCCTGCAGGCTCTTCTTATGTTCTTATGTTAGTGTTGACAATAATGAGCTAGATGGACCAATGCTCTCGCTTGGTTGGTTTTTGGCTGGGGGCCTCCAATTACTTATTCTTACATTATAATGAGAATGGATGAAAAGGCTTATTCTGGTGATGGGGAACCCGTGGCCCTTCAGATATTATTGGACTACAGCTCCCATCATCCCTGACAATTGGCCATGCTGCCTGAGACTGATGGGAGATGGAGTCCAACAACATCTGGAAGACCGCAGGTTCTCCATCATTGAACCTTGGCTGAGCAGGGCTTAGTATTGGAATCAGTTTTCATTGTTGGGCTCAGGGCACCTTTGTAACAAATAACTGTCATGGGAGTTCTTTCACAGACAAGTAACTTTCACGTCTTTTTTTCTACCAAGCTACTGGCATTCTGTGTACAGGAATGTATAAAGTGGTTTGGATGTGAAAGTTGGACAGTAAAAAAAGCGGATAAGAGAAAAATCAACTCATTTGAAATGTGGTGTTGGAGGAGAGCTTTGTGCATACGATGGACCACAAAAAAGACAAATAACTGGGTGTTACAACAAATTAAACCAGAACTATCACTAGAAGCTAAAATGATGAAACTGAGGTTATCATAATTTGGACTCATAATGAGAAGACATGATTCACTAGAAAAGACAATAATGCTGAGAAAAACAGAAGGGAGTAGAAAAAGAGGAAGGCCAAACAAGAGATGGATTGATTCAATAAAGGAAGCCACAGACCTGAACTTACAAGATCTGAACAGGGAGGTTCATGACAGATGCTCTTGGCGGTTGCTGATTCATAGGGTCACCATAAGTAGTAATCGACTTGAAGGCACATAACAAAAAAACAAGCCCAGAGTTACCTTCATATCTGAGCTGGCCAAGGACATTTTGATGCCTGAAGTGAAGGAAGGACAAGATGCCCTCTTACTTTAGGATCTTCCACTGTACCCGAGGGGCAACAGGTTAGCTTAGAGGGTGTAGGGCAGACCACATGACACATATGGCTCTGTCCTCTAACAGAGGAGAATGGCTGGTGGGAAAGGGCTGACACTACTGCCCCTCTCATGCACAGTTCAGCATCCATCACCAGAGGTGGCTTCCTCACTCTGTCTAGGAACATAGGAAGCTGCCTTATACATTGGTCCATCTAGTTCAGAACTGTCAATAGTGACTGGCATTGGGCCTCCAGGGTTTCAGACAAGAATCTTGCCCAGCACTACCTAGAGACACCAGGGACTGAATCTGGGATCTTTTGCATGCAAAGCATGTGCTCTACCACTAATTCATGGCCCTTTCTCATACCGCCTAACAGTAGGGCTGGCCCTACAAAGTACAGATTGCTGTGAGGCCACTTGGCAAGGCTTTTTTTTTTTACAGAGCAGCAAAATAAAGTTGTACATGTGGATGATGACTGACATTTGAAAACTCAAATGGGAGAATGAGCATAACAGATACAAAAGAGAATACAGGCTCTAGTGATCATATTGGAGACCTGATAGAATAGTGATAAATCACTGGGATATTGTTCTCTCAGGATATAAAAACCATATAAACGGCAGGTCATACAAGGAGGTCAGGATGAAGTATGTGACAAAGATAGCAAAAGACGTGAGAAATTGTATAAGGAACAAACATCCCCAGAAGCATTATAGATAGACATTGAAGCACATTGCACTGGAATCTCAAAGGAAGTCAGTGCAGTGTATATATTATGGTTGGAATCAGATGAATTCTTGTAATGGGACTCAGATGTGTCAGGGCTAGTCACGCCATGAGAGGTAGCTGTGTGATGAAGGTGAATCTACATGGTCAGAAAAAATGCACAATAAGCCCATCTATCTTCCCATATGAGCTTGTCCGGGCCCTGAGACCATTGGGGGAGGCCCTTCTCTTGGTCCCACTACCCTCTCAGGCATATCTGGTGGGGACACGGGAAAGAGCCTTCTTGGTGGCTGCCCCCAGGCTCTGAAACTCCCTTCCTAGAAAAGTTAGACTGGCTCCTCTGCTGTCCTGTTGGCAGGTGAAGACTTTTCTGTTCCAACAGGCTTTTGGGAACTGACTACAAGGGCTATTAAATAGGCTGCTGCTTTTACTGATTTGTATTTTGTGTTTTTTTAATTGTTATGTTTTAATTGGTTTTAATTTTATAGTTAGTTTAATTACATTTAATTTATTTCTCTGTGTTTTATTTATATGTTTATATGTTTTATATGTTCATATGTTTATTTATTTTAATTTTTGTAAGCCGCCTTGAGTCCCAGTTCTGGGGAAAAGGTGGGATATAAATGATGATGATGATCTAGGACTATATTACTTCAGCATACTGAATGCTTCTCCACATTAAAAAAAATACCTAACCAAAGAAAGCTAGTAGGTTAGAACAAAGAGTTGTCGTCATTGTGTAATGACTTTGTATGTACTGGAACATTTGACTAATGACATCAACCATACCTTGCTTTATGGCTATTTAATTGAATGGGATATATGTTGACTGAGACTTCTCAGAGACATTTCACACACTCCACGAACAAATCCAGGCTTGCCACTGATTGTGCACTTATCACTGAGTTGTAACCAGCATTTTCTCTGATGAGACTCCCTATGATAAGTGCTTCACCTAAAACTACCCCTAAAAATGTAATATGTGGTTTCCCTTGGTGTGATTTAATTTTGTTTAATATCTTCCTCTGTTTTTTGCAAATGGTTCTAATGCACTCTGCTAGTTAGATCTGTATCCTGCTGTGCTCCAAGGACTCAAGGCGGGCAACAGTATGTATCCAGATATAAACAAATTATTATCCACTTCATGAACTGTCAGTCTATGAAATAATAGGGAGCTGGGGTAGAGAGGGGGGAGAAAAACACAGCTCTCTGGAAGGGCAATTTATACATGTGTACATAGAAGAAGTCAGCGCCATTGAGTTCGCTGAGATTTACTCTGAGCTAAGTGTACAAATGATTTTACCTGAGTCCTCTGTTCAGTTTTCTTCTACCTGTTGCAACTGTGGGAATGCACCTCGAATTGAGTTGAGGTTTTGCATGTTTGAGGGGGTGAAGTCACACATACACTCTCAATATGCTGCCCCACAGCTGATCCACAGCCTAAACTCTGCTAACACTACCTATGCCAGCTCTCTTGTCCTTCTCCACAAATCATATTCTCTTCTGATGCATCAAGATGTACCACTCACTTCCCAAATTCAGCAGAAGTCTCTCTAGAACTGAGATGTAAAATAGACTGTTTCCAATGCAGAAAGTCTTGGACAGTTGATTTATTTCACAGGGTTTTTCTGGCAGCTGCCACTTAATTTTGTCTCTTCCACTTTATCAGAATGGTGAGGAGGGTGTCATTTTCTGACTGCCAATAATGGTTTTATAGCGTGTAATGATTTAGGAAGATTTATAATCAAATATGATTTGGTCCTTTTTCATGAGTAAAGCATGCAAATAGTGTCCTAGAATTTAATGCAACTACCCATGGGATTTATTTTAAGCATGCACTTAAATGTTCAATAACGTATGTGAAGTGCATTGAACACTATAAAAGTGTTATATAAATGCTTGGTATTGTTATTGGTAAATGTAGCAATTGTCTCGTCGTACTCTATTTCTCTCCCACAGATCAATCTAGCAAGCGTCATGTGGCACCTTAAATCTAACTTTTATTGTGGCATAAGTTTTTCTGGACTAGAATGCATTTTGTCAGATATACAAAGTGCTAACTTCTGTTACCAGATATATAAGCAGATGCACTGGCAAAGGAAAAAGAATTATATAAATATAAACAGAAGGGCCAAAAGACCATGAAATGCAGGTCTGTGACATTTCTACAAAGAACTCAAGCTCAAAGTAAGAACAGAGCAAATCCATTCATAACAGTGGTTATAGCAATACCATCTTTCTGGCTATGCTGTGTTAAATTAACAGCTGTAGTGGGATAGAAGCCCATTGTTCTGATTAAGCCCAAATGTAATAGCATCAAATTTGCTTATAAATTCCAGTTCAGCAAATTTGATTCTATACAATCAGTTGCTTTATTATTATTATTATTATTATTAGTAGTAGTAGTAGTAGTAGTAGTAGTAGTAGTAGTAGTAGTAGTAGTAGTAAAAGTAGTAGTAGTAAAAAAGCAGGCTTTACCTGTTTCTAATCCTAAATGTTTGGTTCCAGGTGAAAACTTCACCAGGGCTTCTTACAACCTGAACACAGGTCATTAGACAGCAATGGATATATCATTAGGTCATAACATGGTTGGGGTAGGCTATGGTTGAGTTCTAATACAGTCATCCCTCACATCTGATCTATAACCAACGAAGACGCAGTTTAATTGTCCTAATTTTGCAGCTCAGACATCATTTTGCTGAGGGCTGGAGGTTGACACCACTGGATAGGAAACAATATTTAATAGGTGGAGGAGCAGCTGGCCTGTTACTATAGTAATAGATAATAGGTGGGGAGTTCACAGGAACAGATGATGGGAAATATATTGATAATGCCATTTTTCTTAAACTTTTGAAAATGTATATAATGAATGTAATTTTGAGTTGAAAATTAATTTAACGTATAAGAATCATTTGATTCAAATGCATGTTTTTTTCCACCCCAATGGCACTCAGTGCTAATAATATCTGTCTAGCTATCTAAAGAGGTTTTTAAAAAGTAGGCCATTAGAGTAGCCATCTGACCTTGATTAAAACTGCATTAACCTTCACATTAAAATGCATTTAAAATGCAGACATGCTGAAAATATCAAACACAAATAAAACAAATCTCAGCGATTTTGTGGCTTTTTCAGCTTATTTGTGGGGATAGTAGCATTTTGTTGTTGTGACATCTACAATTTTCCAGGAGGGAGGTGACATTTTTGTCACATTAATTTCCTCGAGTTGAGCTGGCATGCTCTGGAAAGTAACTAGAAGGAAGCAACTGGATTAATGGCTGTTCTGATGAAGTTTCACAGGACACAATCTTCACTGAAGATGATCCAGAAGATCCTTTAAGTTCATTTTAATATTTCCCAAATAAATGGCATATTTTTGAAGGGCAAATCCCAATTGTCATGTTCACACTAGTTTCCTGGAGCACATTGATTCCAGTGTTCACATGACTTCGATTTGAATGTATTGGTCTTTCTATCTATTAGGCCCAAGGGCCAGAAGCAACTCCCTAGGCTTCTTTAACTGGCCCTCAGGACTCTCCCCAAGCTATACCTCCACCCCAGCCACATCCCTCTTCCCAGGTCACTAGCCCTACTTTGCACCCTCCTTGAGTGTTCCTGGCTGGATTATGTCTTTGAACTCTGATCATGCCTCGTGCTTGCTTGGATGGAGGACAGACATAAGTTTGTAAGTGTGTGGAAACTAGCCTATTGTATACAGATAAATTTTACATTTGTTGCTCTGTCCACTTTTGCCTCGGGCCCTGACCACCACTGACATGCGGCCCCCAAAATGTTGCACAGAAGGTAATGTGGCCCTTGGTCTGGAAAGGGTTCCCCATCCCTGTTCTCTGATTGAGCTCTCATACTACTTGACATAGTCATGCTTGCAAATTCCAAGACACCATTCCAATTATTCCAACTAGATAATGAATTCTATGATTCTATGACTCAGTGAAATTGTGGCCCTTCAGATGTTGTTGGACTCCAGCTCCTATCGTCCCTAACCATTGGCCATGCTGTCTTGGGCTGATGGGAGTTGGAGTCTGGCAGTATCTGGAGGGTCACAGGCTCCCAGTCCCTGACCAATCAATCCTGATTCAATCAAGCAGGGATATTTCATTCATATGGTCTTACTGCCATAAATAAGACAGATGAGTTGACTTCTGTTTGTTTAAATATTTGTATACTACCTTTAGGGCAAGAATAAAGGGAGAACAAGGTAAGAGAACAAAATCTCCCTGGTACCCCCACAGTTGCCATTTGATGACAGGAGCCTTGCAGTGTCCCCTACCCCCACACAGATTGCTGAGCTGTGGCCATGCAGATCCCCCTTTTACTTTGGGCAGGGGAAAAAAGCTGGATTTGAGAGATTGTGCTACAGTGTGGGGTGGGTGGGGGCAGGAGGTTGTATCACAGGCTGCTCCTACCTGGATCTTGGTGTGCCTGGCTGCCCACAGGTTGATCATACCTGATAAACCCACTCAACCATATTTTGATTAATATGGTTGAACTCTAGAAATGACCTAGTTCTCTATACCTCTTGCTGGATCGTCACCTTGTAGTGGTGAGTGGGCTTGCGTGTTCCAATGAACCCTATGAGTTATGCTGTCGGGAGTCATGTACTCCCAGCAGGGTCACCCATGGAGGTAAGATCAAGGGAGAGGAACCAGACAAAGAACAATCCAAGAATGTCCTCAACGGCAGAACAGGCGGAGGATAACAATGTGTATGCTGCAACGGCTGTGAAGGCGGATGAAAGCTGCAGCAGATAAAGGACTTCCAATCATCGTGGTACCCATGCCATTGGATCAAAGCCTTTTTCTGTAAAGATTGTATGTTGATTGTGGTGCGCCGATCTCCCCACGTAAAACAAATTCGCGCACAGGCGTCTTCCATAACAAAAGTCCCATGGCAATCGGCGAATGATGATGGGGGCAGGACTGTGAAATCCAGAAGCCCCTAGTCATGAACTGGTACATCGGCAGTTGATTCAGACTCAGACGGATCCTTTGTTAAAGACTTTATTTTGGAAGACAATCTTACTCGGTCATTAGTGATCGCCAAGAAGTTCTCCATATGGCTAAATTACAATGGGGCCATCAGTTGTTCAACAGTTGCCTGCCCAGTTTTCTCTCTAACTAGATAAAGTAGGACTAGACAATAGATAACACAACTTGTGATGTACTCTCCTCTAAATCTTGGACCCCCCATTTCATTCATACTAGGGTTGGGATCGGATTTCACCAAATACTGGTTGAAATTAATCTACTGAAGAGAAAAAAGCTATATATATAGGTTATGACTTAGAGAATCAGAAAACTATGTTTGTTGTTTATTATTATTTTAAGGATGTATATGTTACTTTTCATAACAAAAGTTTTCCAAAGTTGGCTTACAATCAGTATACTAAAAAACATTGTAAAACCAGCCTCTAAGAAGTTTAAACTAAAATGGCAGCATAAATCAATTCCTCATCCAGCCTAATAAAATGGTGTTAACATTTAAAACAGAGATCAGTAACAGTTTAGGAGCATTGGAGACTGCCTTACACCAAGTCAAACCATTGGTCCATCCAGCCCACTGTTGTCTACCTCAGGGATGGGGAACATTTTTCAGCCTGAGGGCCGCATTCCTTTATGAGCAACCCTCTCTGGGCTGCAGACCTGAAGGCAATCACAGTCTGGCCTCTGCCATCATGGAGGGGACTAAAGAGGCAGCACATATCACATATTACGGTAGTATCCTGGAGTTTACAGAGCATGGGGAACTGTAGCCAGGCTCTCTTTTCCCAAGAGGAAATGAAGCTTCTGCACCAGGCATGGCTGGTAGAAGGTGCTCTGTGCCACTCACACCTCCTGGGCCTTCAGCTTCCAATGTTCCTCTGGGACTCAGCCAGGATGGATGGAATGAGAGCTTCTCTTCTATCTTCCTTTCAAATTATAGTTAAGTAGGACTACAGCTGAACGTTAAAAAAGCTAAAATAATTACAACAGAAGATTTATGTAACTTTAAAGTTGACAATGAGGACATTGAACTTGTCAAGGATTATCAATACCTCTGCACAGTCATTCACCAACAGGGAGACAATAGTCAAGAAATCAGAAGAAGGCTAGGACTGGGGAGGGCAGCTGTAAGAGAACTAGAAAAGAGAACCGAAACACAACCATCCCCAGAAAGACACATTTATTAGAATGTTGTGATGCAGTTCTCCAACTAAACAAGATTTACAAAAATGCATCTATTAGGGGAAAGTATGCATAAAAATGAATATACAAGTGAAAATAAAATGCGAAAATGCATTAGATGATGAAAAATGGCTTGCAAAATATGTACACCTTTGTCAAAACTGACTACAAAAACATGTTAGGAGAAATGTGCACTAAAATGCTGGAGAATTTTTATGAGGATTTTTTAAAAAAAAAAATTGCAAATTGCTGCTGAAATGGAGAGAACTGAATTTGGAAAAATGAGAAACTGAGAAAACTGAAATTGACAGATTCATACAGATTCCATTCCTACAAGCAGCAGATGAGGAAGGTGACACAGTGAATAAATGGTACCATGTCAGGTGGGAGCTCACACAATGGAATGCTCCTCCATACAAAACACTGCTGGATCAGGCAGGGAACATGTACCAATATATGTCTGAAGCCACAACTAATTCTTAATCCATACCATCCATTCCCCCAACTTGCATATTGCACAGGTTGCTGCTGTGCTCATTCAGGTCAGCTCCTTGCACATGTTACCTCAGCATAAATATGTATCTCGGTCTCCTTTTTAAGAACTCTAAGATGCTGAATTACATAGTGTGATTAGCATAACGAAGGGAAAGACAATATTGACATTTTCTATGTCTGCACTCAGATAATGCTATATGAAAAGAGATATCTGAAATGCTAATGGAAATGTAATTGATGTAGCCAGGGCACTTACATTACAACCCAAAGGAAAGGTTAGGAGCAAGCTTGTAAGGTAGATAAGATTAAAAGGCATTACTATTACATTAACTCAAATATATATTTACATTGCCAAATTGTAATAAGCCGGTAATCATTTTAAATTCTGTGAGATGTGGTGCTACAAATTGCTTTCTCATTTGTCAATCTTCAACAGGCAAATATTGACCCATGAGAGCTAGCACCATGATACGCTGTGGGCCACACTATAGGGGGAGGGGAATTAAGAGAAGGAGAAAGAGAGAGAGAGAGAAGAAAGCTGAGCAAAAAAGGATAAGAAACACAAATGGTGCAAATCTATGCAGGTCTACTTCAAACTAAGACCTAATGAGTTCAAAGGGACTTGCTTCCAGATAAACGCCATTGAACATAGTGGGACTTGCTTCTGAATAAACATGCATGAGATTGTGCAGTGATACAGCAGAAAAGAAAAGCCCACAAAGATTGCAGTTCTAAACACACCTGGAAGTATGTCCAGCTGAACTCAATGGGGCTTTCCTCTGGGTAGGCATGCCTGGGACTGCACTGTAAATTGCTTCCATATTGCAGATTAAAGATTTAAAAGTAGAAAGAATTTGACCAAATATAGCCTCATGTTAGTTAACTTCACTGCTGTTCAGTGTGTCCCTTTTTATGTAGAAATTATGATTTTCATTTCTTAAAACTTTTAAAATAATAATTAAAAATTTTAAAAGTGGATGTGAGGTCTGAAAAGGTAAATTACACCCAGAGTGCCCTACTGAATGGACCAGATCAAAGAGTCACACTGTTTTTGCAAGTGGTTAACCAGGTGCCTCTAGGAAAAGTAAGGCATGAAGGCAACATAGTGTGGCCAAGCGAGAAAGAGGACAGGGCTCTTGAACCTTTAATAGTTGTGTTGGAGAGAAGGTTTCAGGACTTTTGCATCTTTATTAGTGTCATGACCTGAGACCAAGAACCTTCAAAGTCTGAGTTCTCCAGCACCCATTCGGAGGAGGGGTCAGACCTGCTCCCTCATACTTTTCAAGTAGGGTCTCTGATCTTGGATCCCACACCCCATTCAATAAAATGTGCGGAAGTACAGCTGTGAAATCCCCAATGGATCACAGCAAATATTTGTGAGGGAGTTTCAGCTGGTGTAGCTTATCATGCTAGTCACACCAGCTGAAATCCCTTCTTCTACACAATGATAAAAGGTGCTGTGAGAATAGCATGCTGGACTAGATAGTCCTTTGGCCAAATCCAGCAAAGCTCTTCTTATGTTCAGTTTAAGGTTTGATGTTGAAATAAGGTAAATATATGGACCATCGGCCAAGTATGGACCAAGTATGGCAGATATTTTGCACCATAGTAGAAATGATATTAATCAGAAGGGTTAACTGCCTTCCACTGCACCATCATCCCTATTGGAACCCACCCACATGATACAGCATGGCCACCATTAAACAGTGTAGGATCTAGTCATGGATCTCCCAATGTCATGTCTAAGCTGTAAGTTTATTTGAAGAGTGTACTCCACAAGAGTCCTGCAGGGAGGGTCTTGCAGAGCACTTTGCAATGGACTCTGTCAAATCAGTTGATTGTTGGGTCTTGTGGAGCACTTTGAAAAGCACTTTGCAGGCTGTGCATTTGCCAACACAGTTTGATTTCAAACCATGGGGGGAGGGTCATCTGATGTCATTATGATGTCAGGTTATTATTGACAGGTGAGCTGGTAGAGGTATGGGTCTAGCCCGCTGGCCAAATTCAGTCCCCTACCCCTGCCATAGACTCTATGGAACTTTGACTCTCCGAAGCCCCCCATCTGCAATCATATACTCACCCTGCATGGCAATTAGATTTAGGAAAAATATCCCATTCATGCAAGTAGGTTTTTTTCTAAGCCCAACGGCTGGGGGCAATATTGAGGAGGGAAAACTGCAGGCCAGATTCAAAGGTTCTGTGGGCCACATTGGCCCATAGGCCACCATTTCCCCACCCATGCTTTACAGAGTGTTCTGCTCAAGTTCGGTCTCATTGCCTGGTTCAGAGTATTGGCATTTTCATTTTAAATAAATATGGTTGGCATCCCTTTTCCTTGATCACATAAAAACCTTCTCAGCCAAGGTTGTTTATCCCCACAGGCATCCAAGCTATTGTTTGAAATTATGGCAGAGATCCAGTGTTCTCTTGGATCACAGTGCAGCTCCAGACCAATCAACCTTAAGTTGTTTAAGGCAGCTGTGTGCTTTAAGTGGCTATAAATCAACATAATGAATAAAACAGCACATGCAGAAATTCATTACATATCTGATACACTGGGGTGTGATTTTATAATTTGATGCATGCTTGTTTTGCAGCATAGCATTCAGCATACAGAGATGAAATTACAAAAGGCTGACACTTTTTTCCCTGTAAGCAGAAGGCATTTCCAAAATAAATGAAAGGAGAAAATCCAACGAAATGTTTTATTATAATAAAGTTACTTGAGGCCAGAGGTTCAATAAGGAGAATTTATAAATGCATCATTTCAGTTCTTGGAAGGATTTCAACATAATTTGCTCGTGGCATAGCAAAGTGAGGTGAAATCCATCTATGGTCCCTATGGAGCAATAAATACACAAAAATGTCTGTTTAGATTGGCCATTTGAGTTTACTGTGTGACCAAAAAAAAAATTGCTCTAGATCATCCCAACCAAATATGTCTGACTCTTGGGCCAGTAAGGAATTATTTATGCTGTGCATCTTTAAAGTAGTAAATGTCACTTTAGTTGTAAGCAGTGCTAGTGGATATCTGCAGAACAAAAACCTGGACCTTGTAAATTCCTGTGCTTAAATGTGGCTACTCAAATAAGTAAAGACGACCAATATGATTAATGGCTTGTGGAGGTGGGCTCCAAGGTTTCAACCTTCTGCAATAATTCTGAACACCCTTTTAGGCTGAGTTGACAGTGTAAATACATTACGATAATGGAGGCTTCATTTGATGTGCATTTATAAATGAACACAGATTTTTTCAGTTTATCTAGGTATTTAGCCTTCCCTGGTTTCTTTCTTTCTCCTGTGAGGCCATAATAATCTTTTATATACAGAGACAGACATACACATACAGAGAGAAAGAGTAATGATTGTTCTGAAGTGTTCTATTAATATGCCTGTTGACAATTTTGCAAGAAAAAAAAGTGTGAGGGGAAGTAGAAGAAAGCTTAAGAAGGTCCAAAAATGCTCTCTTCTTATACACTAGTAGAGAGATTGTTGTTTTTTATGGGGTGATTATTGTTATTTGGTGGTGGTGGTGATATCACAGAACTTGAGGCGATGTACATGGGATTCCAAAGTAGTCTCCTGTATAGGTCATAACCATATGGCTCTAACCATACCAAAGTCCTTCTTTAGCAAGGTTGCCACACCATGTACCTGCAAAATAACCCCAAGACTTTTGTTAGGGGAAGCACAATGGATGTTTGAGTTCAATTATTGATGGTTTTATAATTTATCTCTGTGACGTTGACAGCAGTATTGTTCTGATGTTTATTTGGAAGCCTCTTTTGGATTTAGTAGCCCTTTTTTGGCATTAAGTGGTATATATATAAAATAGCAACAACAGCAACTCTTAATTTTGTGAGCACACATTTGGTCTGATCCCAGAACCATTTTCCCTCTCCTGCAAAGGAGAAAAGGGTAATATTGACTCAATGTTAACCAGCAAAAAGCCAAGTCTACCACTTTGCTATGCCAAAGCATTTAAACTCACACCAGTTGAAAACACTAGTTGCCATGTTTAGAAGGTCATGTTAAAAAAACAGCCACTGATGGTATTTGGCTGTGCTTTGGGACCATCAGCATGAAGAATCTTTCTAGTGGTGTTGTTCCTGTTTGTGGATGCACCCCAAACTAGGGGCCAGTTTATTCACACTACCCTGTTATGTGGGTTTACCATGGTCATATTGATGTTGAAGTCCATGGATCAGTGAAAAATCTCTTTGCATATAATATGGGGCATTGATTCTTAAATTGTTGACTGGGACCAAGTAGTGGGCTACAGATATCTTCTGAGTGGCTCATCAGGCAAAAAATGGTGTCATGGTCCCATCACAGAGAGAATCATAGAAGGTTAGCTAAAACTACGTTAGGTTGCCAGAAAAAGAGGGGTATACAACTTGTTCATAGAGTACAAGAAAAACAGGATAAATAATGATGCAAACCAGGGATTGCCAACCCTTTTGGGGTCCATAAGCATATTTGCAAATGGGAGGAACTGCAAACTGGGCACTGCAGAGACACCAAAACCTATTCTACTGGCTTAAACAGAATGCATCTTTCAAGCCTAACGTTAGTGGGGGCAGGAGGAGTGGGGAGAGGAAAACCTGTGGGCACCAGGGAAGGCTTCTACAGTCACATGTTGATCCATTGGCACCACCTTGATGACCCTTGGTGTAAGACTGTCTCCAAAAAGACTTGTATTGCAACTTCCAAGAGATGTTCCCTGTGAAATTAGGTGCCAATCTATCTGTGTCTGTGCAGGGATTTCTCCTGATCAATGGTTAGGTAAATATTCAGTTTAAAGATTATGCTGTGCTAGGTCAAAACTAATATCTGTTCTCTCTCCTGTCAGGCGTTCTAATTTTTCTGAGCACTACAATTTCAACGAGCTTTAGGGGAAAGGGAGAAATAAACTGATAGCTTTTGGAAATGTAGTTAATAAAACTTCCAGGTTGCACTGGTGTGGATCATAGTGGCAGATGTTACTTTTACTTCATTGACTTCAGGAATGGGATGTAGTTACCCACCGAAGGCTAGACCCAAGAACACAGGAAGCTCCCTTATAACAGGTCAGACTATTGATCTCTCTAACCCAGTATTGCCTACTCTGACTGGCAGCAGCTTTCCAGGATCTCAGACAGAGATGCTCATATCATCTGCTACCCAATTCTTCTAACACAGACCCCCCCACAAAAAAACTCTGATTTATAGGAAAAGTCAGTGGAGGAGCCAAAAGTGTATAGAGCAAGCAATTGGGATACGTGTGTGTGTTATAAAGGGCATATTGTTACCAATTCAGATTCCAAGACTGTTGTTCACTGATCAATACTGATCAGAGACATTTTTGCTCACACACAATTTCCTCTCAACTGGATCTCATTTCTCTTTTTGTTAGAACACTAGTGGATCTTGGAGCCAGAAAAATGATATTCCCTTTGCTGCCTCATCCAGATTGTTTCATGTCATGGTAGGGCTGATCCACATTAACCCTGTTGTAATATATAAACTGCCTAATGACTCCAAAATACAGACTGGACCAGCTAATGATGTGATTGCACAGCTGAAGTCTGCAGGAGTAGGCAGGGAGTTGTTCCAAGTGACAAGAGCCACCCAAGGCTCCTACTGGGAGAAAGGGAGGGATATCAACCAATCAATCAAACAAACAAACAAATAAAATAAGTGACACTGTTTCTTTTTCACTACTTATGTGGGAATTTGCTGTGAATCTTCCCATCTGAGCAGCAGGAGGAGTTGATGCCTTAAGCCATGGCTCAAGACATCAGGTCTAGAGTTGCTTTCTTCTTCTTAAGCACCATGGACAGCTCTCTGCTGGAAAAGACATCAGTGACCAGGAAGTTGTACTTTACTGGGGTTGCAGATTCCAGTCATGACAGTTCAAGTTTAGTGTAATCTCAGGCTCCTGGAGGAGAAAGGGGGGTGGGTAAAAAATCCATTGAATGACAAACTCAGATATATCAATATACCTTAATTCGACAACATGCGTAAAAATCCAGTAAAGCTGATAAGCCCTTAGATTCTGGAATTTGATAGAACTGGTTTGTATGTATGTATGTATGCGTGTGTGTGTGCATACACACACCTACCACTACTAGTACTACTACTATATGTCTGCTTCAATTTGTATGCTGCTTTCTTACAGCAATGTGCCCAAAATCTGCCTCACAACACAAAAACAAGGGTACAACCACAGCAATATAAATCAAAGCATCCTTACAATAACTGTCTGCCACTGATGAATTTCAGTACATATAGTAACGAAAACAAACAACAGTTCATTTCAATAATCAAAGATTATAAGTGCATTTCAAATTCTCTACAAGACAAACAGTGTCAGTCACTAAAACTAATAGTGTGATAGTGTTGTGTATCAGCAGTTTTAAAAATAGTCAGAAGCAGTATTTCTGATACTGGTTGATGGAAAACCTTGGAGGGGAGAGTGCTATTGTCCTCAGGTCCTGCTTGCAGACACCCCATAGGCATCTTCTTGGCCACTGTGAGAACAGGGTGCTGGACTGGATGGGCCATTGGATTGATCAGGCAGGGCTCTTCTTATGAAATTATCATGTGTTTAACTCAGCAGCCTTTTGGACAGATTTTTTACCGGTCAGGTTTTTAAATCCTTTATTTGTCTCTGTCAGATGTAACAGTCTGGATCACTAGTTTAAGAACTACGTAAGTCCTGCTATCGTTGAGCAGGACTAGTGCAGGAATGGGGATTGTAGTCCTCCAGATGTTGCTGGACTTCAATTCCCATCAACCACTGTCAGCATGGTCAAAGGGGATGTATGATGGGAGTTGTAGTCCAGCAACATCTGGAGGGCCATAGGCTACTCCTGCTCTAGTAGATCCTGTTGTCTTATGCAACAAGGAAACACTCCTAATGCAAAATCAGGAACATCCATTCATGTAAAGAGGACTTCACTTCATAGAACAGAGAAACCTCCTGTATGTGCAGGGTTTTGAATCATTCCCTTCACTTTGAATTGTCCCATTGATTTCACAGGGATGAGTTTTTAATAAGGTGTGAAAGAGATGAAGATAGACTTGTGATCAGGAAGGGAAAACAGGTGGCTGGGCTCCAGCACTGGTGGCAGGGGGAGACACTTGTGAGGAATGTGAGACAATGTTGGAAGGATGCTGCTGTGTACACTGGACCAACACCAACTGATGGGTATCACAGATACATCTCCATGAGAATCCTTGCATTCTTTCAGGCAGACACAGAAGTGGGAAGAAAAGGACAGACAGGGTACACACTTGGGCATTGCCAAGGAGAATCCCCACAACTCATGGAAGCCTTCATGAAAGTGCAGAAGATGGTGTTAATACAGAAAGCCTTTCCTGCTTTTTCATGCTGTAGAGATAAGTGTTACCAGGAGGGACTCAAGAATCCAAAATACATTCCCAATTGTGTTCAGAATACCATTAGAGATTAAATGAATTAATGTCCTACAAACACATCCATGAAATGTCCTACATAGACATTCATCAAACATGTCTATCACTTGCCATGTGATAACTTTCCTATAGTGTCTCAAAGGTAACGAGAACATATCTTCTTCCCTTGCCAAGAACCAGCCATGGGCCAATGGGTTTTTTATAGGCAGAATGTAGATATGAACCTGTTAACACTGCTATTTATGGGCCATCTTTCCCATAGTAATGACGCTGAACTCTCCATTCTAGCAGCAGCTGGGTTGGAAATCTTATAACCTGTGCAGCTTTACAATTACAGTACTTATGTTGTTAACAGATAACACTGTGATGAATATATAATCCTAGATACCTTTCCACAGTTCCAGACTTGATGCTCCATGAATAGAAATATGGATACAACCCAAGTCTAATCCATTTCATACTTCCCCACCCCAGTGGGGGAATATGTGGCTAAAAGGAAGCAAGTGAACCTTTGTTCAGCCTTCATCTTGGGTTCCAAGTGGGTGTTTCATTGGAGACATTTTACTAAAAGCCCTTTTGATGGAACTGAGTCCTGTAGGAACAAAGCCAGCAATTAATGAGAGATGATAAAATAATAAAAGTAGTAATACATTAACTATATTATCCTTGCACATTTGGGCAGTTCTTTTCATTATATCCTCTTTATGGACATCCTCCAGTCACATCTGAAAAACTGCTTTATTGCAGTTCTGGGACTGTTTTGGTTTCTAGGCGTTTAACAATCTACTAGGGCCTTCTCAGTGGTGGCCCCCGAATTATGGAACGCCTTCCCTGACGAGATACGCCTGGCACCTTCTTTGTTATCTTTTCGGCGCCAGGTAAAGACCTACCTCTTTGCCCAGGCATTTTAAATTTAATTTTCATTTATTTTAATTTTAATCTTTTGTCTTAATTTTGTTTTTAAAAATGTTTTCTATTGTATTGTACTCATACCCACATGTATTTTAATCTGTTTTTACTCTGTTGTACACCGCCCTGAGAGCTTGTTGCTATAGGGCGGTCTAAAAATGTAATAAAATAAAATGAATAATAAATAAATACTTAAATCTGAATGTTCTCATTTGTGCTTCCATTTTCCATTGCTAGGAGTTGTGCAAATGTTGAAGAGGGATTGTTGTTGTTCTTGTTCTGGGCATTACATCTGCATAATTCTTGTACGCTTCTGAAAGCTGAGTCTTTGTTTCAAAAAGATCATGAAGCCCAAACGTTTCCCCCTTTCTGTCAGCATCTCTGGGATGAAAATAGCACTCTGGTTGGAAGGAATCTTGCAGGTTTAGAAACAAGATTCAGATTCATAGTGGGCATGTACTGGCATATCCTTTGTGCCAATGTTAAGATCCCATTACAGTACCAGAGCAATGCAAAACAGCCCAAATCAAAAAAGTAAACTAATCTTCTTTTCTGAAATTAATTGTCACTCTTGAACAACTTGTGATTCACCAGATCCAATGCAAGTACAATATATCTGGTGGTCCAAATATAGGACACAATAAGTCTTCTGGTTTTGCTTCCTGCCAGAACTGCAAAAACAGGAGTGTTTCAAGCAACTTCCAGTCCACAATATATTGCCAGTGGGCAGTACTTGTCTTGGTGAGTCACACATTGAGCAGGAGTGAGGCATATTGGCCCACTTAGGAACATAGGAAGCTGCCTTATACCAAGTCAGACTGAAATATAGCTCAGTATTGTCTACATGGACTGGCAGCAGCTCTCCAGAGTTTCAGGCAGGAGTCTTTTCCTGCCCTACTTGGAGATGTTTGAACCTGGGACCTTCTGCAGGCAAAGCAAATGATCTACTGCTGAACTGTGGGTAGTTTTTCCCCACATCATATCTCCGCTATTACAAACCCAGAAGGAAGCGATCATTAGGAATTGTCCATACCAATGGAACACCAACTGGAACTTAGAGAGCCTTTTTGGCTTAGGGCGGTATATAAATAAAATAAATAAATAAATAAATAAATAGTGCAAATGATAATGAGGTGCTTTATTTTATTTTGGCTTTCATAGGAACTGTATGGTGTTGTCTATATATTTCCCATGTCCAACTGCTCCTGCCTCCTCCTTCTCAAATAGCATTCTTCCACTCCAGGAAGTATTTTTTTAAATCATCCGCCATGATCTGCAAAAGCTTTGCCAGACTGTGAAAGAAATGTCAGTTAACTGTCAATTCTGTATACTGAGGGAACTGATTAATTGGCACAGTGCAAATCCCTAAATCAGCAGCAATAAAAAACTCTTTAAAAAAAACCTGTATTCCTACTGTAATCTTTGTAGATCCTAAAGTGTCTGACTAATTGATAATCATAATAATGACACAAAGCCAAGACTGAAACAAAGTGCCTTCGTTGCTGAATAAGAAACACCCCCTCTGACACTCTCACTCACTCTCTCTCACACACACACACATTCTTATTTCATCTCTGTCTTTCTCCTACAGTTTTGCTGGTAGGCATCCTTGATTCCTCTGTGGTTGAAGAGTAGGGCAATAGCCACAGCTTTAATGGCTATTGGATTAGATGCCATCCATAGACTGGTTTGTATAATTGAGAATTCTTTCAGATTTGTATTGAGGACGGCATCATGAATGCATGTCATATGGGATTTATGAATGAAGTGGTCAACGCCTGAGACAGGTGAGTAGCCTAGACCATTCTGGACAGCATATGAATGGTCCAGGCTATGACTCTCCCATCTTAAAAAAACAAGCACAGATCCCTGCAAGCAGAAAACTAGCACAGCAAGGAGAGGTCTAATGAGATTTGTTGATGTGCTAGATTTCTAGGGAGGTGTTTTGTTTTTTAAACACGGGGATCATTCAAAATTTTATTCCACACCTGCAGCCTGAAGCCACGTAGTCAGGGGGCTGAGCCATGGGCTGCAGTCTGGAGCAAGCCACTATCTGAGAGGCAGGGATTTCTGCCAAAGAACAATCAGAGAGCAAATCAGGAGGCAAGAGCAGAGAACAAAATCAGGAGTCAGTCATGAAAAGCCATAAGGATCAGAGGGCAAACGAGGAGGCAAGAAGGCACAACTGAGGAGCAAAGGAAACTCCAGGAAGAGTGACACAGCAGAGCACAGATAGACCTTGTTGCAATGCCTTTGTCATTAACACAATTTTGTTGTGCATATTTGTTCTTAAACTTTTTTCTTTTTAAATTTTATTATTAATTTCAAAATGATACAATACATGCATATAACATCAACATTTTCAGTTATTAAATGCAGTTCTTAAACTCTGTTGATTTAATTCCTATTTTGATAATTTTATTATGTCCAGTTGTCCAAAGTCTGTTAATCATATTGGTATTTTCTTATGAATATTTTATACTATTTTATGGAAACCACTTAGATTTTTTTATTAAGCAGTCTATAAACCTTGTTAAATACTGTAAATTAAAATAAATTGCTTTCTATTATTTGCTTTCTGTGTATGTTTAATGGTTTGTCTGTTTTTAAAGTTCTAAATTTTTATAAAAAATAGTTATAAACCCAGCACATAAAGGATTAAAGTGGTGCCCCCCCTCATAAATCTAAATCAAATAACACGATCTTACCATTTCACAACACAAAGTGAAAATATCAAGTTGTAGGGATCCCTTATCTGAAAGATTGTCACTGTGCTGATTTTTCCATCATATTTCATTATCAAATACAAGGTTAAATTCATTTGATGTGTGAGTTTTGCAAGGTTAATGCAAGTACAGTGATAACTGCTCTTTGAATATAATTATATTTTCTGTGCATTCACTCTGCTATGATTACGCATATATATTCCCTTGCTGGCCTGGATGATATAGCAAACTATGTAACTCTTTTAGTCAGCTGTGTTATTAGTATTTGGCATTGGAATTTGTTATATAAATTTATTGAATTGAAAGTGGAATCTACCAAATATAGCGTGTAAAGGGCAGTTGTTGCCCAGGATATGTTTTCTACATTATGCTTGTAGCTAATGACTCGCAACGATCCATTACCAGTATATATTACACTTTGGGAGAATGCCCAAAAGCTATTTCCACTCAAAACAGTTTAAAATTAAGAATCAATTTACATGGGCCACATCAACAGACATCAACCTCAACATGTTTCTTCTTGATTGGAACCCTAGTTTTCTAGCCTGGTGGGGCAATCCGTGAGTAGAACATTGTCCCATAGCACAGGAAAAGTGATATGGAATGGCATGCCACAGACTGGCCATACAGATACTGAAAGGTCTTTTGCTGTCGCCCACTTGCCCTATAACTCTTTAATACAGGGAAGTTGCATAACCCCTTCTAGCTCTGGGATCATCAACAAGATTGAGTAAAACATTCCTCCATCAGTGCTACGGTTCTTTCTTAACCCACCCACCTCCCCTGCTCCAGTCCTCCCAGTCTGGCAAAGGAAGAGGTGAAATACACACATAGCAGCACCAAGAGCGTGACAATGTTCCCAGTGTTGGGAAGCCATGGACTTACTGGCAGTCACTGGGCAATTCATCTCAGTTGCATTTACACAACCTCTAAAATGGATACAGTGCTGACCTAATATGAGGCAGGGCAAGTTCAAAGATGGGGTCGATGAGAAGATATATGCATCTGTGGGTGAGAACAGTGAAGGAGTCTTTCCCAGTTTTCTTACAGCAGTTCCTACTACTGTACACCAGATTATCTTCCCAGCGGTAGGGACTAGGATAGTAAAAACCAGGAAGCAAAGTACTGGTGCCATGAGTGATCCTCATTCTTTATTTATTTTTATTTATTATTAATTTTTTATCCCACCTTTCCTCCAAGGAGCTCATGGTGGTTTACAAACATGGATCTCCACCTCCCCATTTTATCCTTGCAACAACCCTGTGAGGTAGGTTAGGCTGAGAGATAGTGACTAGCCCAAACTTACCTAGTGACTTTCATGGCTGAGTGGGGATTTGAACCCTGATCTCCCAGGTCCCAGTCAATACTCAAACCACTACACCATACTTCCACATATTCTTTATTTGGATCCTGGACAATGACTAGAAATTGCAAGCTCTATAAAAGAAAGCAGCAGCAACAACAAAAACATCTGATAAAAGACTACCTTGGTTAATGGAAGAAGAGGAATAACTGCTCTTTGAATATTAGACCACATTAAATCTCTTTTGGTAACAGTTTCCTGTGTTAGCAACAACCAGAGCTGTGTATGTATATTAGAATTCCACAGAAGCATAGAAAAGTTACAGAATAAGCATCAGCTGCAAAATCAAGCTTTCTTTAAAACCCGCAGCTTGCATTTAAAAAGCAAATGTCTAGTTCCTAACCCTATGGCCCTCTAGATGTCATTTGATTCCAGCACCCACCATCCTTTATCATTAGCCATGCTGGCTGGGACTAATGTGAGTTGGAGTCCAAAAATATTAGCGGGCCACAATTCCAGAGGAGTAGCCATGTTAGGATCTTGCCGCAAAAAGAACAAAGAGTCTTGTGGCACATTGAAGGACAACACATTTATTATGACATAAGCTTTTGTGGACTACAGCCCATTTTGAAGATACATTAAATATTATCCTCAGTTATGAGTATATATATATATGGGGAGGTGTTTTTTGGCCGGGTGGGGGGGGAGAAGGAATGTAAACAGTGAGGTCAGAAGGAAATTAAATGTGGAAAAGTACAAGGAGTAGTTTAAATTAGGTTTAAAACCAATTAACAGCAGGGAGTACAAAAAGAGGAAGGCCAAACAAGAGATGGATTGATTCCATAAAGGAAGCCACAGACCTGAACTTACAAGATCTGAACAGGGTGGTTCATGACAGATGCTCTTGGAGGTTGCTGATTCATAGGGTCACCATAAGTCATGATCGACTTGAAGGCACATGATAACAACAACAAAACAGTGATAATTTACAAAACAGTTGTTGATAACAGACATTATGGCACTGAAAAGCCAATTGACACTATAGCATGCTAAATATTTATTTATTTAAGAAAATTTATTTAACACTTGATTGTAATAGAGTCTCCAAGTGGTTTTACACAAAAATAATAATTAAACATTTACAAAATACAAGATTATCTAAAAACATCCAAAAGATAATTAAAATCAACAGTAATTAAAAAAAATATTAAAACATGACTACTATATGTTTGGATAGGCTTGCTTAGATGGTTTAAGCAGGCACTAGAAAGAGTACAGCGAAGGCTCCTGCCTGATGTCAATATTCAGGGAGTTCCAAAATGTAGGTGCTGCCACACAAAGAGATCCATTTCTTACAAGTGTGGAATATCATGTAGCGCCTGTAACAGTATCAGTTCCACAGACTGAAGCAGTCGTGTGGGCGTATCTGTTCAGTCCCACAACTCTTGATGTAAGCATGCCATGTGCAAGCACACTTGAAAATGCACAAGTAATTGGATTTTATCTGGCGGATTTGGACCTACTATCAATAGCTTCTAGTCATGATGGCTGTATGCCTTCTCCAGGATCAGAGGTGGTTGCATGCCTCCTCTGAATACCGCTTGCTAAGGAACAACAGTGGGAACGGCCCCTTGCCTTGATGTATTGCTTCTGGACTTCTGATAGGCATCTCCTTGGCCATTGTGAGAAACAGGATGCTGGTTTAGACAGGCCTTTGGTCTGATCCAACACGGCTCTTCTCATGTTCTACAAGTGGTTACAGCCTGACTTATGGTGGGTCACGCCAGTGGCAAGAGAAACAGAGAGCTCCAGGAGAGGCCAGATGCAAAGAGAACTGAGCTCTTTTACCTTGACTTCTTATGTAGGAGAGAATGTTGTGGCAGCTGCAGCTTGTCCTAAGGAGTGAGGAAAACTGCCAGAATTCCCTCTTCTGCACAACTATTACCATACAGAAGCCCTTTTCTTCCTTTTTCGAGCGGGTCCATTAAGAAAAAGTGGGTCCCGTGTTGCTGGCTGGGATTAAAAGTGGTTGCCCCATCTGAAAAGAATCAGGTAGGTAATACTGAACAATATTTCCAAGCTAGGAAATGGCTGAATACAATTTCAGGGACCAGAGAGTGGTACTTCAATGCCCCATAGAGCTCTTTTCTTCCTTTCGTCTCCAGTGGAATAAATTACAGAATATCTTGCTGGAAAACAAATTATTCAAAATTAAAAACAACATATATTTGCATAATTTATACAAGGCATGGGATTCTGTTTCTCTTTTTGCACAGTTTGGTGTACCTTGCTACAGAATTTCAGTGTGTGCATGCATGTGCATGAGTACAACAACCTGTGGGCTGCATTTGCACTTAACAGCTTTTACTATAAGTGCCAATTTAAGGGCAGGCTAAGCAATGAACTGAGTAGCTATAACAATTGTCAGCTGAGCAGTAGGGAGAGGATCACTAGGGAAATGCCACACAGCAGGCGATTCAAAGGAGGAAAAGGCTGTTCAAGTTCCTGGGAAGCTATAAAAAGCAATGGGACATTTGCCATTTGACTCCCACCAAAGTAGGATCAACTTAATAAATCTGGGACACAGATGTAGTGGTGTTTGGTACTTGATTAATCCGGAGCATTACTCTAATTGCTTTAATTCATATATTTACTGCAGATCTTTAAAATACAACTTTGCAAAGCTTAGAGCTTTAAACTGTGGAACAATCCCCTGCAAAGCCGATGTGGGCTTTCAGCATCACTGGTCACAAAAAGCCTGCAAGAATAGCGAGCTGTAAATTTGGCATGCATACAATGGTGGGAGTATAATATATGCTTAATGTCCAGACAGCTCTCCTGTTAAAATTAAGCTTTGATATCCTAACTGCAGGGCAGTGATGTGTTCACAAGCAAGTGAACACAAAAGAATCCTATAATGCTGTTATTGTGCATGTAATGGAAGGGAGCCTTTTACTGTCTTCCTGCTGCTACTGCCCTATTGGGTAGGCCAGCCATGCAAGGGACTCCTAGGGAGAGTGCCACACTCCCTTTTATTCCCTCTAACCCTGGGCAGAAGGGAGACATGAGGGTGCAAGGCAAATGCTTCAGAAGGAAAACAGAGAGAGCATCTGGCTTAAGTGTCCCTCACTGGAGCCCCAGGTAGCTTGCTTTTCTCTGTCAAATTCCATTTATGTACATACGTAGCATGAGCCAACTCATCTAGGCATGTGAGGGGAAAATTCCCTTTGAGTCTGACAGAAATGCTTGGACAAACCTAACAGCTAATTTTAAGATTAGGAATAAATTGCAAGAAGACAAAGGTAAAAGGTAGAATGGTGAATAAAATAAACATTCTTGTTCAGGTCTGTCTATCCTATTGCAGCTACTTACAAACAAGCTTGCAGTCTCCTCATGCCTAAGTAACATGGCAGGGATGATGTTCAGAAGCACAAAAGACTCTTAGCACCAGTGCAACTTTAAAAGCCTCAACAAAGGTGGGTCTTTATTTATTTATTTATTTAATAAAAATTCATATATATATATATTATAAATATATATATTTGGAAAGATGGAAGTAATTATAATATGAAAAAGAATAATTACGGTCAATGTGTGGAGGAACCAAAGTAGTTTATTGATAAGACTGTGATTAGTAGGAGGAGAAAGCATTTAAATCTGCCTTTTAAAGATGCAGACACAGACTTTATTTGTTAAAAGATAAATAGCTCAGAGATATCTACAGTGTAAAAATTAATAATGACTTTTAAGTACCCTAATAAATTTGGGTACTTTCATCACATTTGTCTTGCACATCATTGACTACTTTAAACAAGGGCTAGGAGCTCTTCAGGTAGACAAGAACCTGTGTTTAAATGTACATTTCTTGACATTTCCCTTGACACATTAATTATAATTAAAAAGTGATATGAAGGCACTTTCAGAGACAGGCCCTTGCACTAAAAATTAAATCCATGAATTGTAACTGGTATATTTTAGGGGGGTTGTGTGTGAGAGAGATCCTTCAGGTTGTGCACAAGCTAATTAATTAACAAAGATGTTAATTAGGGTTCTTGATTTACTTAACTCCAGGGGAGATGTGTTAGGAGTACCCAAAAGTAGGCCAACAAAGGGCCACGGGTTCATATCGCTTAAGACAGTTTGGAACCTCTTGAAAAATGTTTCTGATAGCCTCACAAAAATTGTTCCACAAAATGGGTTATAATTGTTTTTTCAAAAGTTATGGAGAGGGGTTCTTCCTTTTTTTCTTGTTCTTTTGCTCACACCTGTGATTAACAGTGCAATCCTAGGTGACATGTCTACTCAGAAGCAAGGCCCACTGATATCCCAGGCAAGTGTGGAGGTTAGCCCTAATAAACTTGTTTTCAGATTAAATCTCAGTAACAAAGGCATAGTAGTAATTGGGGCCAGCCATCATGCTCCTTAGAACATCCCTTATAAATTGCTAGCTGTGGCGGGTGTTGCAATGCCTGGCTGACTAACAGGCAAGTAGTGACAAAGCAAGCAGGGTATGTGTGTTATGTGCCTTCAAGTTGATTATGAATTATGGTGACCCGATGAATCAGTGACCTCCAACAGCATCTGTCATGAACCACCCTGTTCAGATCTTGTAAGTTCAGGTCTGTGGCTTCCTTTATGGAATCAATCCATCTCTTGTTTGGTCTTCCATTTTTTCTACTCTCTTCTGTTCTTCCCAGCGTTATTGTCTTTTCTAGTGAATCATGTCTTCTCATTATATGTCTAAAGTATTATCACCTGATCACTTCAGTTTTATCATTTTATCTTCTAGTGATAGTTCTGGTTTAATTTGTTCTAACACCCATTTACTTGTCTTTTTCACGGTCCATGGTACCCACAAAACTCTCCTCCAACACTACCTTTCAAATGAATTGATTCTTCTCTTATCCACTTTTTTTTACTACTCAACTTTATTTAAATTTTTTTATTTTATTTAAAAAGTTTATATCCCGCTTCAGTTCCAAGGAATTCTAAGCGGCAAACAATAGCATAATAAAACAACATAGTACAGTATAACATACCAAACAAGTTATAAAACATTATAAGAAATATACAGTATATCACACATTACAATTAAAAGCTAACCGAAATAAAAAGGTCTTAACTTGGCGACGGAAGCTAAACAGAGAAGGGGAAGAACAAATTTCCTGCGGAAGAGCATTCCAAAGAGTTGGTGCCCCCACTGAGAACAATTTATTCCTAATGCCCGTCTGGTGAATTTGGGAAAAGGAGGGAATATTAAGACCAGGATCTAAAGAAGATCTTAAAGGACGGGCCGGTTCATAAAATGACAAACGATTTGATAGATAACTGGGACCTGAGCCCGATAGAGCTTTAAACGTTAAAACCAGGATTTTAAACTGAACTCGATAGGAGATTGGAAGCCAGTGTAGTTGTTTTAAAAGCGGAGTAGTGTGAGCTCGGACGTCCGCCCCAGTTAGCATCCTAACAGCTGCTCTCTGAACCAATTTCAATTGGCGGAGTATTCTAAGGGGAAGACCTAAATAAAGTGAGTTACAATAATCTAGTTTAGACGTGACCAAGGCATGGGTAACCATGGTCAATCAGAAAGCTCCAAAAAAGGACGCAATTGGCGAACTAGCTTCAGGCGGGCGAAAGCGCTTCTAGAGATTGCAAGAACATGAGCCTCTAGAGTCAAGGCCGAGTCTAGGAGAACACCGAGACTACGGACTTGAGTCTTTAAAGGGAGTACAACTCCGTCTAATATCGGAACATTCCCTGTTTCCAACTTAGTTCGATGTCCAACCACCAGCACCTCTGTTTTATCTGGGTTTAGTTTAAGTTTATTCTGCATCATCCAGGTCTTTACTGCTGTTAGACAATTGTTTAATGGGAGGATGGCATCTTTCGTATCTGGAGGAAAGGAAAAATAAAGCTGGGTATCATCAGCATATTGGTGAAATCGAATTCCAAACCTCCGGATGATCTCTCCTAGCGGTTTCATGTAAATGTTGAATAGCATCGGTGAAAGCACCGAGCCTTGTGGAACTCCACATGATAACGGCCAGGGATCAGAACTAAAATTCCCAAGCAATACTCTCTGTGATCTGCCCTCCAAGAACGAGCGGAGCCACTGAAAAATAGTGCCTCACAAGCCCATCTCGAAGAGGTGGTCTAGGAGGATGTTGTGGTCGATCGTGTTGAACGCTGCAGAAAGATCGAGGAGAACTAGTAAGGACACATTCCCCTTGTCTAACTCTCTCCGAAGATCGTCTACTAAGGCCACCAATACAGTCTCAGTTCCATGACCTGGCCTAAAACCAGATTGAGATGAGTGAAAGTAATCCGTCAGCTCCAGAAAACTCTGGAGTTGCGTGGCTACAACTCTCTCAATGATTTTACTTAAAAAAGGTAAGTTAGAAACAGGACGAAAACTGTCTAAACAGGAAGGGTTCAAGGAAGGCTTTTTTAATATGGGATAACAATTGCTTCTTTTAAGCTTCCTGGAAGGTGACCTTGCTGGAGGGAGGCATTAATCAACTCACTGATCCAAATTGCGAGTCCCTTTCTGGACTGTTTTATAATCCAGGAAGGGCAAGGGTCAAGTAGACAAGTGGTAGGTCTCATCCCTTCCAAAAGGTTATTTATATCTGCTGGATGTACGATCTGAAAAGAGTCTAAGGTGGCAACGCAGACATGAGTGGCAGGGAGGGGGTTGGAAATTATAATATTCTTAGTGTCAAGGTCGAAATGGATCTGAGCAATTTTAGTACTAAAGTACGTGGCTAGTTCTTGGCAACGAGAAGCAGAATGATCAGGATTCGGCTTATGCTGGTCTTGGTTAAGTAAATTCTTAACCACCTGGAAGAGTTCTTTTGGTCGGCCATCAGCAGATGCAATGGTGGCCGAGAAAAAGGTTCTTTGAGCCGTAATTCTAGATGACATATAGTGTTTCAGAAAATTTTTTGCCTGAAGATGGTCGCAGGGGCTCCGTGTCTTCAGCCAACGGCGTTCTTAGCCCCTATAGGTCCGTTTCATATCAGCCAACTCCTTAGAGAACCATGGGGCAACTTTAGATCGAGAGTGTGTGAGAGGGCGTAACGGAGCAATAATATCTATAGTTCTGGACATTGTATTGTTCCAGAAATCTACTAGATCAACAATAGACTCGTTAGGTCGAGGAACTAGGAGTTTTTCAGCAGTAGATAAAAAAGTTGTTGAATTTAATAATCTTTTTGGACGAATCATTTTAATGGGATTCTTTCCTGTAGAAGGGGTAAATAGTGGTGGAATTTTAAATTTAATTAAATAATGATCTGTCCATGGTAATGGACGAATAGATAAGTCAGAGACTGCTAAGATCTCTTCATCTGATCCTGTGTAAAAAACAAGATCAAGAGTGTTTCCAGCTCTATGTGTAGGTGCCTTAATTAGTTGAAGAAGTCCCAAGGTCGACATAGTCGTCATAAACTCTCGAGCCGCACCATATAAAGAAGAATTAGCATGAATGTTGAAGTCACCCAATACTAACAGTTTGGGGGACATCAACATTAATTCCAGGATCGAATTCGATAGATCCTGCAATGTGGACGTGGGGCAGCATGGAGAACGGTAGGTCAATAAAATTACCAAATTATTCTGGTTGCCAGATTTTAGACTAAGGACTTCGAATCCAGGAGGAGATGAAAGGGGGATCCTAGTTAGGGAGATAGTCTCTCTATATACTATTGCCACCCCGCCTCCAGGATCGCCAAGTCTAGGTTGATGTATAACCATGAAGCCAGGTGGGCAAAGACTAGTTAAATTAACTCCGCCGGCTTCGTCTAACCAGGTTTCAGTAATACATAGTACATCTACTTGTTCGTCCACAATGAGGTCTTGGATAATCACCGATTTCTTATTTACAGATCTTGCATTAAGGAGTGCGATTTGGGATCCGAAAAAGTTGTTTAAGACAGGAGTCTGTCCCTCTTTTTGAGTTAATTGTACAGGGGCAAGTAGATGGCGATGTACTATGCCTTCTTTGGAACGAACATATGGTGTTAATTGGTTGTACTTCCTTCTACCTAATATCGTAGGAATAGGGTTGCTATCAAAGACCTTCAATAGGTATCCGCCTCGATTCTTCAATATCAATTGCGATAGAATTCAAAGAGGTGGCAACATCAGATTCTAATGGGGGTCTGTGTTTAGGGGAGTCTGTCTGAGATAGATTCCCCAAGGGGGCAGAGAGTGCTGAATCCGTCACAGCAGTTTGTTCTGAGAAACTGCAGGCAGTTTCAGCTGCTAAATGATGGTTAGAACTTTCCTTATTCTGTGGCAATCTATGATTCTGCAGCAGTCTAAGGAGACTATGTAGGTCATCAATGATATCTTGGGCTATATCAGAGAAACTAGGAAATTTAATCATTAACTCTTCAACCTGGGGCTTTTTTAATATAAGAGGATGATCAACAGGCTCCATGCGATTAGAATTCTCAATAATAGGCAAGGATATATTAGTAGAAGGTGTCAATATCCTATGATCACAACAATTCATTAAGGAATCCCTAGGATCATCTGGGCTAGATAATGATAAAGGGACAGCATAGTCCTGACGTAATTCTCTTAGAGGTGGTTGTTGATCATAGGAACTTAGCGAAGTTCTTGGCCGTTTAATAATCAAAGGGGGAGGAGTCGCTAAATTTAAAAAGTATCTATGGACAGAGATGCCCCGCTCCCAAAGCCAGAATTTCTTAGCTAAAAATAAATTGACTAATTTAAAAGGAACAATACTGTAAAATCAGAAGGAGTTTTGGACAGAACAGTAATTTTAGCAAAATCTTTGAAATTAATTGGGCCTATGTCCCAAAATTGGAATAATTTCAGAAAATACAATTTTAGATTTGACAATTGACCAGAGGAACCAGGGTAAGGCAAGTTGGAAAGAACAATTGAGTTCTGCTGAAGTTGTAAAGACCAACAGTCTATAGGTTCCGTCTTTATAGGAGCTTGAATTTGCTCTATTGTCTGTAACTTCATAGGGGAAGAGGGTGTGTCTCCCAAAAATGGTTGAGATATAGGAGGGGGGGAATGCTTCACCGGAGGAGTTGTATCCAATATACGTATTGAAGAGGATTGTCCCGAGCTTCTCCTAGTATGTTCAAGGGAAAGTACATCTTCTAATAATTTAAAAAGTTTACGGAAATTCATCTTCCTCCCTCTAGGGCGTTTATAGTTCTTTATATTCTTTGTTTTCTTTATGTGGTTAGCATTCTTAGGTCGTTTCTTTTTTTGTCCTTGATTTTGAGATACTTTCTTCATCATCATAGGAGGGGAAGAGTCGGACGGAGGGTTCTCCGTAGGAGTATCTAATTTGGTTGGCAGTGATGTCTTCACAAACTCTTCAGTAAGGGTTCTTAAAAGATTGTTGGTTACAGAAATAAAGTCTATTATAGATTTCAATTGATCGGAGAATATTGCCAGATGAAGAGATAGATGAGGATCATTAAAAGAAGGTTGAAAAAAACTAAAATCATCATTAGCACAAGAGGAGTTTTGCATTCTTAAAAGATCTTCCGTTCGGATAGAGGTTAGTTTATTTATCGTAGATTGAACTGTTTGTGTTAATTCTGGTTCTCCCATGTGCTGTCCAAGTTGAACTTCCGCCTGGGCTAATTCCACCGCTAAATTTGGGGTGATTGGCACAGAGGGTTCTTGTGGTAGGTGGAACACTTTAGAGTCTAAGGACCAATCGAGTTTTTAATTGTTTAACATACATAATGGAGCAGAACAGAGACTCATAACAGGACTTGGCTCCTTTAAATCTTGATCTATTGTCGAACAGGAGAGAGAGCACGGTCCTTCTGCCTCTCTACTCCCTCCGTTCATTCCGTGTTTCCAGCCAAAAAAGTGAGTAATCTTAAGTTGTTTTGTACTTTTTGACATATCCTTATCTACCGGTATTTGTTCTTGCTGGAGTTCTTGCTGGGATTCACGGCACATTCTCCTTGTTAAAACCATAATTAGACAATGGAGGAGTAGGAGTAGAGATAGGAGTTGTACTTATAATTTAGAGACAGCTAGCCCGGTAAGAAATCAGCTTCAGCGTAAATATGAGTGAGACCAGTTATATAGAGTTAAAAATAAAAATAAAGTTTAAAAGTTTAAAAATACTCAGACTGTTCCAACTTGCTCCCTAGAAATCAGAGGATATCAGAGGATATCAAACAGCGTCTTCCCACTAGCAGCCATCTTTGTCTTTCACATCCATACATAGAAATTAGGAATACCATGGTCTGAATGATCCTGACTTTGGTGTTCAGTGATGCATCTTTGCATTTGAGGATCTTTTCTGGTGCTGTCATAGGTGCCCTCCCCACTCCTAGCCTTCTTCTGATTTCTTGACTATTGTCTCCATTTTGATAATGACTGTGCCAAGGTATTGATAATCCTTGACAAGTTCAATGTCCTCATTGTCAACTTTAAAGTTACATAAATATTCCATTGTCATTACTTTAGTGTTCTAGACATTCAGCTGTAGTCCTGCTTTTGTGCTTTCTTTTTTAACTTTCATCAGCATTCGTTTCAAATCATTACTGGTTTCTGCTAGTAGTATGGTATTGTCTGCATATCTTAAATTATTGATAGTTCTCCCTGCAGTTTTCACACCTTCTTCATCTTGGTCCAATCCTGCTTTCCGTATGATATGTTCTGCATAGGGATTAAACAAATAGGGTGATAAAATACACCGCTGTCTCACACCCTTTCCAATTGGGAACCAATCAGTTTCTCAATATTCTGTCCTTACAGTAACCTCTTGTTCAAGTACAGGTTGCGCATCAGAACAATCAGATGTAAAAAAAAAAAAAAAGAAGAACACAGATATGACTTTACAACAGTATTTCAGCAACTTATTCAGAATGGATGGCAAGAAAATATTTGGGATAGAGGAAATTCCCATCAGACTCTTATTATATGACTATGGCTACAACAGCAAGATTATTATGGAATACTGATAATGGAAGATTGGACACTGAAATTACTGGACTTAACAGGACTATTGAAGATGGAAGATGGAACTAATAGGGATAATGGAATAATGGCTATTGAAATTATTGGACCTAACAGATTCTGATGAGATGGATTAATCGAAATGTTTATTTGGACTATGGTTATGACAATAAGATTATTATAATTATTAACGAGATGGATTAATTGACATGTTTATTTGGAGAAAAATTGATAGATATATTTCTTAAAGAACTGAAACCTCTCTTTGACTTTTTGTGGAAAGAATAAAGTAATGTTTATGAGATTTGATGATTAATTAAGATAACTACTGGAGGAAAGTGATTTTATAATATGATTTAAGAGACAGGATTGTTATATATTGTAGACCTATAACTGATTTGATATGTGACAAATGGGAAGTCAACATTTTATTTTTTTTTGTTTAATCATTTTTGTTTTGTTTTGTTTTTTGTCTTTGAATGTTTTATGATTTTGTTTTCTATGTTTTATGAAAATTTGAATAAAAATTATTGTAAAAAAAAAAAAAAAAAAGAACAATCAGATGCTGTGGCACCCCCATTTCTTTTAAAGCATTCCATAGTTTTTCATGATCTACACAATTAAAGGCTTTGCTGTAATCTATAAAACACAGGGTGATTTTCTTCTGAAATTCCTTGCTCCATTCCATTATCCAATGTATGTTTGAGATATGATTTCTGGTGCTTCTTCCCTTTCTAAATCCAGCTTGGACATCTGGCATTTCTCGCTCCATATATGGTAAGAGCCTTTGTTGTAGAATCTTGAGCATCACTTCACTTGCATGGGATATTAAGGCAATAGTTCGATAATTACTGCATTCCCTGGGATCCCCTTTCTTTGGAATTGGGATGTATATGGAACACTTCCAGTCTGTGGGCCATTGTTTAGTTTTCCATATTTCTTGATAGCTTTTGTCAAAATTTGGACAGATTCAGTCTCAGTAACGTGTAGCAACTCTTTTGGTATGCCATCTATTCCTGGTGATTTGTTTCTTCCAAGTATTTTAAGAGCAGCTCTCCTCTTGCTTTTGCTTTCCTTCTCTCTTTAACAATTTAAAGAGTTTCTTCAGTCATCGATCGAGGTCTTTCTCTCTTTTTAATTAGAGGTATTGTCTTTTTGCATTCTTCCTGATTGTCTCTGACATCACTCCATAGTTCTTCCGGTTCTCTATCAGCTAGGTTTAAAGCCTCAAATCTGTTCCTTATTTGATCTTTATATTCTTCTGGGATGTTATTTAAATTGTATTTTGGCGTTGTGATTGCTTTGTTCTTCTTTAGCTGTACTCTGATTTTCAATATTACCAGTTCATGATCTGTACCGCAATCTGCTCCTGGTCTTGTATTTGCAGAAAGAATGGATCTTCTCCATCTTCTGCTTCCAATTATATCATCAATTTGATTCCTATATTGAACATTTGGTGATGTCCACGTGTACAGATGTCTTTTCAGTTGCTCAAAAAATGTTTGCAAGAAACAGATTATTGGCTTCACAGACTTCAATAAGTCTTTCTCCTGCTTCATTACTATCTCCTAAGCCCCATTGTCCTACAATTTCTAGTTCTCCTCTGTTCCCTACTTTTGCATTCCAGTCCCCCATGATTATCAGAGCATCCTGTTTTGGTGTGTGATCAATTTCTTCCTGTACTTCTGCGTAAAATCTCTCCATTTCCTCTTCTTCTGCATTTGCCATTGGAACATAGACTTGTATGATGGTTATGTTGATAGGTTTCCCATTCAGTCAAGCAGAGTGGGCCAGTCAGGCCCTCCAGTCAGGCCCAAGCAGGGTGGGCAGCCATAACCAGCAGTGCTCGAGGGAAGAGGGCCTTGAGCAAAATGTCAGTGTCATGAGCTCTGAGAGGACACATTGGCAGGACTGGTCAAAGGAGGAGGAGGTCTGGGATCCAGAGAAAGGTCCCAGTTGTCTGGGAGTGACAGATGAGGATGTTGGGAAAGGGTCCAGAGGGCTATATGTATACATTCCCTTCCCCAAGGTGGCAGATGTTTTGAGGAGGAGGCTGAGCCACTGGTCCATTCCCTCACCCTGCCCCCCACCATTAAGCCACCCCCAGCTAACCTCCTGCCTCCAATCCACCTCTAGCACAGGAGGGAGTGGAGCCAGGAGATGAGCTGGCCAAGTTGTTTCCACTTCCACCACCACAGACATGCCGCAGGCTCCACAGGCGCAGCCCATTAGCCAACCCACCTGCCGGAGTGCCTGCCTGCATGCCCAATCCACAGCTGAGTCCCATGCAAGCAGTCATGCCCACCCATCCTTCATAAGGAGGATCCAGGGTGTGTGTTAAGTGTTGTGACAATGTCTTCACTTGTATGGCATGCCAAGTAGAGCTTTGCAGTAATCTTGGCTCTGACACCTCTGATTTGATCTATGTTCTAGTCATGGGCTCCTGCCAGGAGGAAGAGCGGGATAGAAATCAAATAATAAATAAATAAATAAATAAGTAAATGTGCTAAATTGTGCAATAGCCGAGACAAGAGGTTTGAGTCTGAATCTGCTTGTAGGGCCAGGACAATCAGTGACATCTGGACTACCTGCAAAAATTTACAAAAGAACGAAACTGAAAAAGTTTTAATTTATGACAATAGCATATGGCAGTGGTTCCCAATCTGGGGCCAGGACCCGCAGGGGGCCTGCGAAGTAATCCAGAGGGGGCCGTGAACAGTAAAGAAATGAATTATTTATTAATTTTTTTAAAAAAGTCTTCACTCCCTCTACACTGTCTGCTTTCCACAGCCGCTGCAGATGACACCTCCCCCTTGCTCCAAACGTGAGGGGAGGCCTTTTCTAAAGCTCCAGACCGTCTTTCAGGCACACTAAGGGCAGGCATCTGCCTATAAAATACATGGCAGATGCCAAAGGAGGCTGAGGGTGGAGCTACCAGGAAGAAGAGGGGATTACTATCACTGATTCCTGTCTCCTTGCACTGCCGCTACCTGCAACACCCTTACTTAGAATGAGAGGACAGGGCTTTTTGTGAAGCAAAAAGAAGCAAGCCTGCAAAGAAAGGCTGCTTTCCCCCTTCCTTCCTGGCAGCCAGCCTGCCTCCCTGGGGGGAGGGGGTCACTTTTTTTTTTCTGCTTATAAAGGGGGTCCCGTGCTCATAAAGGTTGGGAACCAGTGGCATATGGTTTTCACTAGTAGGATCATCGTTGATGGTTCTTCTTTTTCCTCTTCTTTTGTTACATATACCTATCTGTTTATGGATAATTAAATGAAAAGAATAATAATAACAGTGACATCACAGGTTTACACATTGCTTGACTTGGACTAACTACCTTCTAAACACAAACACACCCTTTTAGGGGATGGTGGTGGAGCAGACTGTGGCAGGGCAACTGCAAGCATTCTTGGATGATATGGTTTATAAACCTATTCTAATCATGGTCATGGGATTGAATTAGGCTTCGTTGCCCTGATGGATGACCTTTGTTGAGAATGGGCCACAGAGCGTATGACACTACTTCTTTTCAGTCTCTCTGTGGCTTTGACCATGACATTCTTCTGGATCAGCTCTGTGGGATGTGTATCAGGGGCACACTATAACAGTGCTTCTTGTTGTACCTACAGGGCCAAGTCTAGAGAATAGCACAGGGAGAATGCCTTTCAGCCCCGATTGTGCTACAGTGTGGCATGGAGCACTATTTTATCCCCAGTGCTATTTAACATTTATATGAAGCCATTGGAAATGGTCATTAGGAGACTTTGGGAAGGTGCCATCGGTATGCTGATGACACTTGGCTCTATTTTGTCATAAAATTAAATCAGGAGAGCCCATGCAGGTCCTGGACCAGTGCCTGGATGCAGTAGTGGGCTGGCTGAGTAAAAATAAACTGAGCTTGGATCCTGGCAAGAAAGGCTCTGTGGGTAAGTGATCCCCATGTCTAAGAAACTAGCCAACCGTCCTCCCTCTGAAGGAGCAGATACATAGTTTAAGGGTGCCCCTGGATCAAGCTTTGTCAGTGGAGGCCCAAGGTGGCCTCAATGGCTAGGAGTGCCTTTTACCAGCTTTGGATGGTACAACAGCTACGACTGTTCCTGGGGAAGGACTCGGGAGAGCTTGACCACAATAGGCCAAGCACTGGTAACTTCCAAGATTGGATTACTGCAACACACTCTTTGTGAGAATCCCTAATAGTTGGTCCAGAAACTCTAGTTTATGCAGAATACTGCAGTATAGTTGTTGACAGCAGTGAGATCATGTCAATGTATTATTATACGTATGCTCAGATACCTGCTCTAGCTGCTGATTTGTTACTGGGCCAAATTCTTCTGTTGGTATATAAAGCCCTTAACAGATTGGGTCCAGTTTATTTGACAGATCGCTTTGCCCTATACATGCCTATTCTACTGCAGCTCATGCATTTACAAGTGCTATATAATATTCGTTCTGCGTTTGCAAGAAGTCAATCTATTAGTGTGGCAATACCTATGCTTTGGAACTCCCTGCCTGTTGACATCAGGCAGGTCCCCTTGCGGCACTGTTTCAGATGCTTGCTGAAAACTTTTCATTTCAAGAAGCCTGACCAGACATATAATTTAGTTATGCATATTTGTTTTAAAATAGTTTTATGTAGATTTTAACTGTTTTATTGATAATTATTTTGTTACGTACACTGCTTAGAGATTTTTCTGATTAAGTGTCCTATACTTTTTCTAAATAAAAAAATGAATAAAATCATACCACACTGTGTACCACTGTATAAGCTGTTGCTGTTAGCTGCTTCCCTAGAACTACTGGGCACAACTGGGGCCCCATTTTAGGTGATCTTGCAATTCTGAGTTGATAAAAAAAGAAATCAGTGCACTGAATGCCAGTTTCCCCCCAGTCTCAGTTCAAAGAGCTAGTTATTACCATTAAACCTCTGTACAGCTGGGTTCAGTGCATCTTAGAGAGCACCAAACTTATACAAACCTTCTCATTGCCACAGGTTATCTGAAGAAACACTGTTCCATGGTGTGCCTTCTGTCGCTAGGATGAAGACGAAACCTTTTCAGTGGTGGCATCAGTTCTGTGGTGCGGTTTCTTCAGACAAGCCAGCTCATTAATTGCTTTCTCCTACTAGGACAAAACTCTTTTAACAAACATCTTTTAATAATCATCATCAAGTAAATAAACAAGTTTATTTACTTGGTGATGATGCTTTTAGGCTATTTTAGGCTGTTATTATTTAAAAAATATTTTTAGCATACAGTGTTAAATCTTTGTATGCTGCTTTGGCAATTTATTGGAAAAGTGGCTTATAAATATTGTAAATAAATAAGCAAGGTAGAATTCCCTTTAACAGGAACTAGACGTATATAGCTGAGAATAAAAAGTGTCACAGTCAGCATGAAAGAGATATGTTGAAATTGGCCCAGAAATGTAGTTTATTTATAAAGGTGGTTTAGGGGTTGTTTTTCACCTTTGGGCTATCATACAATTTTCAGTTGTCTCTAGAAATGTAGAGATATGGTGGGAATGACTGATGAAACTTGGAGTCTGCTATGGGAATTTTGTCAGTGGAATCGCCTCTGTGTAAAGAAATGCCTACTTTTGCTGAGTTGTTAGCATCTGATTTTTGTGAGCAAGAATGGCAAATGTTCTTAAAGGACCCAATAATTAACTGCAATTAATTAATGGTAATGGCAATCATTCATCTAAACCCCCTAGTGGTAGCTACAGCCCTTACTTTTGTTTAATACAATTATCTATATTAATTTCTCTGATGCACCAATACGAGGCCGGCCCCAGATTATCTTCTAGCTTTGAGTTACCAGTCCAGAATACACTTAAACATGAATAAGTGACATTCATCTAAATAGATTATGGGACTTATTAACAAAAATACACTGTTAAATTCACAACCTTTACAGACCTGGATTAATGGTGTGAGGGGCCTAAGGCTAAGAGGAAGGGCCTAAACAACAAATTAAAAAAAGTAATCAAACAAATTATCTATAATTAACAATGTATTCAAATTGAAGAGGAAAATCTTCAAACATAACTCATTCACTATACTCATTCTTCATTTCCCCCACTTTTTCTGGCTTTGGGCATGACAAAGCCATTCCTCCATGGTATACATGCAAGGATTTCTCTCCCCCATTATAATCACAACAACCCTGTAAGGATAATAATGCTAACAATGTCTCACCCCTTATATATCCAGTTGATCACTGCACTTTGCAGGTGAGAGCCTTCTGCAGATACCATCTTATCGGGAGGTCCGTTCCACACAATATAGGAATCAGGCCTTTGGTGTTGTGGTACCTACCCTTTCGAATTCCCTTCCCATAAATATTAGATAGGCACCATCTCTGTTGTCTTTTTGGTGCCCACTGAAGACTTTCCTCTTTCAACAAATCTTTTAAGCAGAGACCTTCATCCCAGTTTGCATCCGTATTGGAATGTTTTTTAAGATATATTTGTTTTATCATTTCTTGTTTGCCACTCTGGCTCCTTTGGGAGGAAGAATGGGATATAAGTAAGTAAGTAAGTAAATAAATAAATAAGGGAGAGTGACTAGTCCAACGACACCCAGATATGAGCTTCATGGCTGAGTTGGGGGCCTAAGGTGTTATTGGCCTAAACCAGAAGTAGGAAACCTGTGGCCCTCTAGATGTTGTTGGACTACAACTCCTATCATTCCTGACCATTAGCCATCCTGGCTAGGGCTGGTGGGAGTTGGCGGTCCAACAACATCTGGAGGGCCACAAGTTTCTCCCATCTACCGTTAAGGGTGGAATACAAAAGCACCGATTTCCTGTGACTCTATTTTACATGTTGGATTTTGGATTCTTTTTCTAGGTGCAGTTCTCAGTGAAGTGTCACTTACCTTGTGTAATGAAATGTTGTTATTAAACGTATGTGAATGCCTGTGGAAATTCCTCACTGCCTTTTAATGGTCTGATACAGATTCCAGGTGAGCTCTGGTGCTATTTTCCAAAATACATTGGACCCAATCCAGAGACGTTCTCACTCAGTTGTGGGTCAAACACCCACTGTTGTTCATAGGGCCTCCCACCCATTCTAACTAAACAGATTATTAGCACTGTCAGCATTGTGTGATTTTGTCAGCACTGTTAAACTTTTTGTTTAGTGTTAATTAATTTTTATGGTAAGCTCAACACAGTGTTCATCCAGTGATCCAATAAATTGTCCTAATAAAATTTATCAGTTGAATTAATCTGGGTGTAAAATGACTACTGAGCGCTATATTTCTTGCTGTTTGATTTTTCTTTAAAAATGTGTTGAATGAAAATTTATGAAAACAATTAAACCTGTCACTAACAGAGTCAGACTCTGTGCCTATAGCTTAAGGTAACCATAAGTCACTGACAACTACAAGATTATAAAGTTAGCATGTTAAGCTCTGGAAGTGTTACATTACACCATGAATTGCCACTCAGCAGTCCATTAATTCAAGTCCTTCTCTGAGAAGGAAGCTTTGTTTCTGTTGCTGCCAAAGCTGCAATTGTCATCTTAGCAGCTTGCTACTCTGGCACTGGATACGATAATGGCTGACAGGCCAAGACCAAATCTAAATACAGGGCTTCCTCTAGCACAACAGACATTTGGAGGATTTCATGTGTAAGCCAAGTGAATGGCGATGGTTTGATCAGAAAGGGCAAGAGAGCAACTTATGTTCACCTAGGCTGTTACCAGGATTATTTTTCACTAGCAAAATGCTCATTGTTGTGTTGGATGGATGCAGAGGGAGGGATTTTGTATTGCCAAAGAACCTAAGGCCAGTGGCCCATCGAGTCTAGCATCCTGTTCTCAGAGTGGCCAACCAGGTGCCTATGGAAAGTCCAAAAGCCTCAGGGTGTGTGAGTAGTGTCTTTGTGTACTCTGACCCATTGCATGTAGGATCCCTGTAAATGGGCATTTGTCATCCAGCATCAGGGGTAAAGGGGAGTTTTTTTCTTCACACAGTGAAGTACAAGCTAGTGTGGGGTATAGCATATTGGTGTTGGATGGATGTGTGTGTGTCCAGGCCAGGGTTCAAATTCCCTTTCATTACTGGGTGATCTTTGGCCAGGCAGTGTCTCTTTGCCTAGCCTACCTCACAGGGTTATTGTGAGGATTAAAGAAAAAAGAGGGAGGGTAGAAAAATAGATATGTTATCTTGAATTCCTTAGAAGGGCCATAGCGCAATGGTAGAGCATCTGGTCTGCACGCAGGAGGTTCCACGTTCAATTCCTGGCATCTCCAGCTAAGGCTGTGAAATTAAAACACCTGCCTGAAACCCTGGAGAGCTGCTGCCAGTCAGGTAGACAACACTGAGCTAGATACACTTGGCATAAGGCCGCTTCCTGTGTTCCTGTCAAAAAGGGCAGGATAAACATATAATAAATACATTTTTAGCTCACTTTTCCTCCAAAAAATTCAAGACAGCACGTATGGTTATTTTCTCTCCCACTCCAGCCCCACTTTAACCCCATAACCCTGTGAGATAAGTTAGGCTGCATCAGATGCCTTCAGATGATTTGGGACTACAAGTCCCATCATCCCTGACTATTTACCATACAGGCTAGGGCTAATGTGACTTGTAGTCCACGAATGGGGAATCTGTGGCCCTTCAGATGCTGAACTATAACTCCCATCATTCCTGATCACTAGCCATTCTGGCTGGGGCTGAAGTCCAACAACATCTAAAGGGCCACTTCCACTGTAGTCCAAAACATCTGGAGGGCACCAGGTTGTGGAAGGCTGGTGTCATGATCTGTGAATTATATGCACCTACTTCTAGCCTACAGCAGGTGTGGGGAACCCGACTATCCAGATGTTGTTGGATTACAACTACCATCATTCCTACCCATTGACAATACTGCCTGGGGCTGATGGGAGTTGTATCCCAAAACCTCTGGAGGGCACTACTAGAGATGGGAAAGCCCAGAACCACCCCCCCCCCCAGAAAAAATATTTTAAAAATGGAAAAAACAACAGTTCCCTCTCTTTTTTTCCCCAGGCCTTCGCATCTCACGGTACTATGTTATGAAAGCCTCGGCTATGAGTGCAGAGTGGAGAACCTGTGGCCCTTGCAGATGTTGTACTTTAACTCCCATCAGCCATAGCCAGAATGGCTAATTGGAAGAAATTGAGTTGTAGTCCAACATCTGGAGGGCCTCAGATTCCCCACTCCTGAAGTAGAGGAAAAACACAGCTCTATTGGAGCTGGTACTACTCAGACTATCCAATGGTAGTCCTACGCAGAGTAGACCCATTGAAATTTATGGACCTAATTTCAATGCGTCTACTCATTAGTAGGGCTACCACTGGGTACACCGTGGCAACGCAACCCCCCAAAAGTGCAGTCTGCGACCATTTCAATCAAACCTTTATTCGTACGCAAACTAAAACACAGTAAGAACCACTCAGGACAGCAGGAGTTGGTGATATAACCCAGGTTTTTGTTCAGAAGGTCAAGGTGGTGGTGCTCCTGCCTGCTTCGGGAGCCGGGCGACGACAGTCAGAGGAAGAGGATCGTTTATTGGCGGGAAGCTGCTTTAGGAAGAAGCCAGTCAAGGAAGCTCTCTCGCCGTTTTTCAGGAGAAGGAGCTGCTGCCGGGGACTCTGGAGGCCCCTCACAGCTGATGAAGCAACGGGGAAAGGAGCCCGCACGCCACAAACACCTGCCCAAGCCCCGCCTTGAGCTTCCGTTTTCCCTGTCATTGCCTCCAAAGCACTCGCCGGTCTCTCTCTCTCTCTCTCTCTCTCGCGCGCGCGCTCTAATACAATGCGCGCTCCTGAGAGGCGGGAGCGCGCTGAGGGAGCTGCAGTCGGCGGCCATCTTCTTTCAGGAACCGGCTGATTCCCCCCCCCCCCGGCATATGAGGCAGCCCCAAGCGACCCCCTTTGCCACTCACTGAGCTGTAGCTGCTGGGTTACCGGAGGAGAGGGACACACACACACACACACACGAGCAAGAACAGGATATCTGGAAGTGGGAGGCTTTCTTCTGGTCGGTGGGGAGGAGGGAGGAGTTGGGGGCGCCTCAGTGGCCAACGCTAGGAGCCCTGCACTGAGGGGTGGGGGTGAGGCTTGGTGCTTCCCAGTGGGGTGGGGTCCCCTCTTCTCTGTGCCCGTCCCCACTCCCCTGGCTCTTTGCCCCGCCGGCTCAGGAGGGCGGGGGCTCCGCGCTCTAGATGGGAGGATAAGCTCTGCTAACCATGTTCAGCTTCGAAGGAGAGTTCAAAACCAGGCCCAAGGTGTCTCTTGGAGGAGCCAGTAAGAAGGTAAGCCTCGCGTGCGTGCCGGTGCTGGGCCTTTCTCGGGCCGCCTCCCTCGTTCCTTCCTTTTCTTGAGAAACGCTCCACTGGCACGGCCTGCCGAACTTGGGTCGTTGCATGCAGATGCTGGTGGGCCCCAGCAAAGCGGGAGTGACTAAGGCTAATCCGAGGAAGCCCTCGATTGACTCGCCTCTTGTTTTTCTTGGTGCTTTAATGTTTTCTTTCCTATAACCTTTTGCTTTGCTAAGAAAATCACTCTCTCCTCTTCTCCCCCCATTAGAGGCCTCTCAGACCTGCTGGGGTATTCAGAATCAGTGTGCTGGTGATGGTAGGGAATAGTTTTTGTTTTGATGAGGAAGGCGCTTGGAGAAGGGGATTCCTATGTAGCTCTGGCTTGCTCTGCAGAGAGAGAGAGAGAGAGAGAGAGAGAGAGAGAGGGGCCATCGCCCATCTGTGAAATTCATTGCAGCTTTGCATGTGTTTCCGGTCACAGTTGTGTCCCTTCTCATCTAGTTGGTAAAAATGTAAACGTGACGGTGGGGGAGGTAGGGGTAGCGGATAGGCCCCACCGCTGTGTGAAGTGTAGTTCAGAAAAAAGTTATACAGGGCTGTGGGTTTTTTTCTTTTTCCTTTTTCCTTAATTTTTTTTTTGGAAAGGGCAAATGTAATAATTTGAGCTGTAATCCTAGCTCCATTTATCTGGGAGTACAGTAATCGCATTCAACAGCACTTACTTCTGAGCAGACATGGATAGGATTGTGCTGTTAGTTCCTTACATTGTACTTCTGAACTGTACAGGAGTCAGTAGAGCATACTGTTTTTCTATATTGTTTTTAATACTTTTTTTTTTTTTAAAAAAAACCCATTGTGGATTTCTGAGGGAGACCATGGCAGGGAATGCACTCCTTCCTCCCTTTGGGCTTAGAGTTCCTTTTTGTCAGCACTCTTATTTAAACAGAGACCTTTCCTTAGTACTGAAGCAGTGTAAAGAGGGCCACTAAAAGTGGCCATGTGCATTGTGGCATCCACCTATAACTGCAACAATATTTCATTTAAAAAGAAGTATATGTAATAGAAAGAAATGTGTCTGTAACTTCCATGTCGCCTGGATCAAAGATGAGAGTGCATGTTTTTAGAGTATTAAGATTTAGCAGTGGCATAAGTGAAACCTGCCTGGGCTTCAAAACTCTTGTGTCCTGTAGTCACTTAAAGGCCTTATGCAAGTTACTAGTTCTTAAGTTTCCTGTCTGTGCAATGAGAATAATAATGCTTATCTCATAGGATTATTATGCAGAGGAACAGGACTGCCATTTTTTCCCGAGCAAATGCAGTCATTATTTGCTTATGTTAACTATAACTGCCTGTGTTTTTAAACGTACCCATCATTCAGAATTGAGGCTGACCTAAAAACAACTTGTCAGGCTGGTTCAAAGCTATCCCAGTAACAAATCTAAGATCTCATGAAATTATTGTGAAGCTGTTTTGCATGCAGAAAGTACTATGTCAGTTAATAATAATGAGAATATTATTTATTTGGGTTCTTGGATTTATTTTTGTTCTGAGACTTAAAATACTTCTCATGAATTTTATGAGATGAGGCCTTCAAAGGATATTTTGTCTAATCTGCCGTAAATAAATATCGCAGCACACCCCTTGCTGTGCACTGTTATTTAAGCCATGTTTTCATGAATCGGATACAAATCAGAAATATATTTAGCATGTGTAGCTATTCATCTGAATTACTGAGGAACTATCTTTTTCTACTGACGCATTTCTGATAGCTAAAAGCCATTTATGTTCATTAGATCATAGGTATGATATTGTTTTCTGCACTGAAGAAAGAATAAATCTTGCTGTGTAAAAGTGCCAATTGGCAGGACAAGCTCTTTTCTTCAGAAATGTATCTTAGGTACATTTGCATCTTTTGGCATCAAATTATGAACACTAATAGTACTGCTTAAAGATTGTGCTGCTTTGCTAAGAAAAATGGGCAGGTTGGATCCATTGTTGGATTTTAAACAACAAAGGTTAGATAAAGTATGCATGCAGTAAAGTTGAGTGTGATTTATGAGAACTTGGATCAAGAGTAGCTAATCTCCAACCTAGATCTGCTCCCCACAGAGGTTTTTTGCGTCCCCTCAAGACACCCAATATTTTCTTTTCAAATTAAAAACCCTGTTCTGCTCTGGTGCTGAAATGTTTCTGTTGGGGGGGGGACGCTTGCCCACTAAAAATCAGGCACTTCTGCCTCAGTTTCTCCTATGAAGGCACCTCTTCTCCCTCTGGTGAAGTACTATAATAGGAAGGTATTAATGCTCAGGAATCAGGAAGAGCACTCTTGAGTGTTACATCTAAACTGGGCCAGAGTGTGAAGACTGTAGAAGAAACCAGTAAATTCAGTGTCCTTAAAGTTAGATCTGTCAGGAGAAAGAAGAATGTGATTGTGGATTATGCATAGGAGTATAGGGAAAAACTGGGATTTTGTGAGGATTGAAATACTTGCCTTTGTTTTTATGCAAGCTGAAAATTTCTACAGATTCAGAATTATGGCTCATTAGTGAACTTCTAGTACCTTTCCCCTTCCTTTATTATCTTGCCTCTTTCAGCTTCTTTCCACCCCCTGTACATTTAATTCCATTCCAATCTCCCAGACTGTGTTACCCAGGAATCGGGTTTATTCAGTGGAAGTTTTCTATAAGAATCACCATGTAAACAAGAGACCCATTCCCTCACCTCTGCCATGACCCTCAATCAAGGTAATTGGGGAATTGCAACTAAGGGGGGCATAGTAGAGCTTTATAAAATGATGCATAAAATAAAGAAAACAGATTTTTTTCCTGCTGTCATAACATTAGAACAGGGTGTCAAATAAAGTAATTGATTTGCAGTAGATTCAGGACAGACAAAACGAAGCACTTCCCCCCACACACTTAATTTATGGAACTTGCTGTCACAAGATGTGGTGATGGTCATGGCTTTAAAATGGAATTAGACAAATTCATGGGGAAAAGGTCTGTCCACAACTATTAGTGATGGCAACTAAATGGAAGTTCCATGTTCAGAAACAGCATGCTGCTGAATAGCAGTTGCTGGAGGGAAGCGGTGTGGGAGGGGCTGTTGCCTTCATGTTCTGCTTGTGCTCTTTCTGGAAGCATCTGGTTTGCCATGGTGGCAAATATGGTTTTGGACTAGATGGTACTTTGCTCTGATCCAGCAGGACTTCTTTTACAGTTTTAATGCAGTCATCCTGAGATATACACTTGGAGGATATTCTGCCACTTATCTTCATGTAAATAGGTTGTATTTAACATCATTGAATAGACCCATTCAATTTACTGTAATAGGCACTACTAACTTAGAGCCATTATTTTCACTGGGTCTACTTGGAGTGGAACTTTGTTGGATGCAATCCACTGTGTTTAAGATAAGGTCGTAGGGGACATGAATACTGTAGTGTTTTCCTCAAAGACACGGGGATATGCTAGATATGTTTGTAACATATTTAATGCTTACACACTACTTAGAAGCAGCTTCCATTGTTTTTATTATATAATGCAATTGAAACACCTTGGCATTGGGTATCATATATGTTTAAGTTGCGTGTCAGATGACTTAGCTATATGTAAGGAGAGCTTGAGTTTAGATCTTCTGATGACTGTAAGCAATTGAGCTGATGCTATACAAGACTAAATGTGACTCAGTAGTAGTAATGAGATTGCACATATCTCTACAGTATTTATTAGCCTTTCTGATTTGTTAGTATGAGGGCTGCTATTTTGACTTCTTAAAATACTCATGATAGATTTGGTAAAAGCCAATGAAATTTGCCCAGCTTTATTCCCAGTGCCCTAGTTCCGAATTTGGAAACAAAGAAAAATAGCTGGATAAATAAAGATGCACTTCGTAATGCAAATAAAGTACTGAGATTTTCTGAAAAGCAAAACTAGTTATAATTGCACCTGGCTTTTAAAACGCAAGTTAGTTTTTCAGTCTCCTCATCAAAGTAGGCTTATTTGCTATTGTAAATGTTTACTGTTGAGCTGTATAAGCTATACAGAAATATCTTAAGTGTAGGCTTCACCACTTCACTTGGAAAACAATTTTAGGGATACCTAGTTCTCTGTAGCAGATAACTTTTCTTTTCTGGCATTACTTTATCCAAATAATAAAACCAAATTAGGAAACCTAAACTTTCCACTTTGTTATTGTTAAAAATATTTTCTAGTGTTTTTTTCATTTAAAAATGCTTTCAATTAATTCCTTAATTATATTATAGTTGCCTAAATACATTCCATCTTGGTGCTCAAATCCATCAAATATTTTCCTTGCATTTTTCTTCTGGAACCTTCTCTGGCATTGGTGGGAGGGTATTGTTTGGAGAAGATAGGTATTTATGCAGTTTAATGGACAAAAGATTAAATGGCTAACAACGTTTAACTTTTTCTGAGGTATATGAACTTGGTTGGGGAAATTGGAAACTATAATGGATGCTTGTTCATTCACAGACCTATTAAATAATTGGATATGTCAGTTAAATTCACTGCAGTTTTAAATCGGGTTAATTCTTATTACTCTAGTTTAAACAAACAAAAGAGATAATCATCCTTGCATTTGTAATGGAGGCTATGAGGTAAAATGAGTAGGATTAGACTGATGATACTGTTATTGGGTCTCATTTGATTGTGTTGGATCCAAGCACATAAAGGAGGAAGATGCATGTTACTTTCCTGCATAATACTTGGGAAAAGAAGGTATTTATCTTTGTATACATATTTGTTCTTTTCCAGGAGGAAAAAGCATCTCTTTTGCACCGCACACAGGAAGAGAGACGGAAACGAGAGGTATGATATGGCAGCTGCCTGTTGAAATTGCTTACCGTATGGTGAAAATGAAAATATCACTTGCTTGGAATTTTAGTGAAAAAGCATTTTATTTGTTTGTTTATAGCCTTTCTGTATTGCCCATTAACAAAAGGTTATCTGGATGGTTAACAAAGGAAAGTTAAAACCAGGAAGTTTAAAACTGAATATAAATAGTTAAATATATAAAAAAAGCACCAGAATGAAACCAACAACAACAGCATAAACAACTTAAAAAGCACTAAAGCTAAAATCCTGGGAAAATAAGAAGGTCTTTACCTGGCGCCAAAAAGACCACAATATAGGCACTAAGTGAGCTTCACTGAGGAGGGCATTTCACAACTTAGATGCCACCACTGAAAAGGTCACCTGCTTCACCTTATTTGAAAATGATCTTAAGTGGTGATTAGGTATATATGAGAAGAGACAATCCTTCAATAAAACTGACAAATCGCTGGATCCAGAAGGCATTCACCTGAGAGTTCTTAAAGAATGTGAGATCTTCTAACAAAAAAATGTAACTTGTCCCTTAGATCCATATCCGTACCTGGAAAGTGGCCAATGTAACACAAATCCAGGGATCCCGGAAATTACAGGCTGGTTAGCTTAACGTCTGTCCCAGGAAAACTGGTAGAAAGTATTGTTAAAGATAACATAACCAAGCATATAGAAGAATGAGCCTTGCTGAAGCAGAGCCAGCATGGCTTCTGCAAGGGTAAGTACTGTCTCACTAACCTATTAGAGTTCTTTGGGAGTGTCAGCAAGCATGTTGATAGAGGTGATCCAATGGACATAGTGCACTTGGACTTTCAATAAGGTATCTCACCAAAGACTCTTGAGTAATCCTAGCAGTCATGGAATAAGAAGAGAGGTCCTCTTGTGGGTCAGGAACTGGCTAGGAAATGGAAAGCAGAGAGTAGGAATAAATGGATAGTTCTCCCAATGGAGGGATGTAGAAAGTGGAGTACCTCAAGGATTGATATTGGAATCAGTGCTTTTTAACTTGTTCATAAATGATCTAATGTTGGGGTGAGCAGTGAGGTGGCCAAGTTTGCTGATGATACCAAATTGTTCACGTTTGTTAAAACAAAAAGGGATTGCAAAGAGCTCCAAAAGGACCTCTCCAAATTGAGTGCATGTGTGGTAAAATGGCAAATGAAGTTTAGTGTAAATAAGTATAAAGTTACGTATATTGGAGCAAAAAATCTTAATTGCACATATACGCTCATGAGGTCTAAACTGGCATAGAATGGATAGACTGATGAAGATCAGTGTTCAACAGCTGTGTGCGACAGCTGTGAAAAAGGCAAATTCCATGGAAAGGTATTGAAAGTAAAACTGCTGATATCATAATGCCGCTGTACAAATATGCATTTGGAATACTGTGTACAGTGTTGGTTGCCTTACCTCAAAAAGGATATTGTAGAGCTGGAAAAGGTTCAGAAAAGGACAGCCAAAATGATCAAGGAGATGGAGTGATTCCTCTGTGAGGAAAGGTTGCAGCATTTCGGGCTTTTTTGTTTAGAGAAAAGGTAAGCAAGAGTTGACATGACAGAAGTGTATAAACGTATGCATGGCATGGAGAAAGTGGATAGGAAAAAGTTTTTCTTCTCTCATAACACTAGAACTCATGGCATCCAGTGAAGCTGAATGTTGGAAGACTCAGGATATCTTCACACAGTGCATAGTTAAACTGTGGAATTCGCTCCCACAAGAAATAGTGATGGCCACCAACATAGATGGCTTTAAAATTTATTTATTTATTTATTTAATTAATTTAATTTATATACCGCCCTAAGCCCGAAGGCTCTCTGGGCGGTGTACAGAAAGATAAAAACAAGCACAATATATGAATACAATAAATACAATGAATCAAGAAACAAAACAACAAACAATAAAAGAACCAAACAACATCCAGAATACAAAATAATGATGAAAATGCTATTAAAACACACTTTAAAATGCCTGGGAGTATAAAAAGGTTTTCACCTGACACCGAAAAGATAGTAGCGTCGGCGCCAGGCGCACCTCATCGGGGAGGCTGTTCCACAGTTCGGGGGCCACCACGGAAAAGGCCCTAGTTCTGGTCACTGCCCTCCGAGCTTCTCGATGGGATGGCACTCGGAGGAGGGCCTTAGATGTTGAGCGCAGTGTATGGGTAGGTTCATATTGGGAGAGGCGTTCCACCAGGTATTGCGGTCCCATGCCGTGTAGGGCTTTATAGGTCAGAACCAGCACTTTGAATCTAACCTGGAAACAAATAGGAAGCCAGTGCAGACGGGCCAGAACAGGTGTTATATGAGCGGACCTTCTGGTCCGCGTCAACAATCTGGCCGCTGCATTCTGGACTAACTGTAGTTTCCGAACAGTCTTCAAGGGCAGCCCAACGTAGAGCGCATTGCAGTAGTCTAGTCTAGAAGTTACCAGAGCATGAACAACTGAGGCGAGGTCGTCACTGTCCAGATAGGGACGTAGCTGGGCTACCAAATGAAGATGGTAAAAAGCATTCCATGCCACCGAGGCCACCTGGGCCTCAAGTGACAAGGAAGGGTCGAAGAGAACTCCCAAGCTACGAACCTGTTCCTTCAAGGGGAGTGTAACCCCATCAAGAACAGGATGAACATCCACCATCTGGGCAGAGAAGGCACTCACCAACAGTGTCTCAGTCTTGTCTGGATTGAGCTTCAGTCTGTTAGCTCCCATCCAGTCCATTATCGCGGCCAGGCAACGGTTTAGCACGTTAACGGCCTCACCTGAAGAAGATGAAAAGGAGAAATAGAGCTGCGTGTCATCAGCGTACTGATGGCAACGCACCCCAAAACTCCTGATGACCGCACCCAGCGGCTTCATGTAGATGTTAAAAAGCATGGGGGACAGTACCGATCCCTGCAGGACTCCACAATGGAGAGTCCAGGGTATCGAGCAATGTTCCCCAAGCACTACCTTCTGGTGGCGACCCACCAAGTAGGAGCGGAGCCACTGCCAAGCAGTACCCCCTACTCCCAACTCCGTGAGTCTTCCCAGAAGGATACCATGGTCGATGGTATCAAAAGCAGCTGAGAGATTAGATTAAAAGAGGATTAGACAAATTCATGGAGGTTAAGGCTATCAGTGGCTACTTGCCATGATGGCTATTCTCTGCCTCCATAGTTGGAGGCGGTATGCTTCCAAATACTAGTTGCTAGAAACTGCAGGAGGGGAGAGTGCTCTTTGCACTCAGGTCCTATTTGCAGGCTTCCCATGGGCAACTGGTTGGTCACTGTTAGAACAGGATGCTGGATTAGATGGGCCATTGTCCTGTCCAGCAGGCTCTTCTTAACCTGTCCACAAGCTGTTGAAGATTGTAAAGGCTCATAGCAGCACTCTGAATTGGGCCAGCAAACGGATTGGGAGAAAGAACAGATGACAAAGCAATGGCATAATATGATCATGTTGGCCAGCCGTGGTTAACAATCTATGCTATTTTACTTTGGACTAGGTGAATTCGCATATCATTTTCAAAGGCAGCCTCACATACAATGCATCGCGGTAATCCATTTGGGAGATTACCAGAGTAACTGTAGTAGGGCTAACTCTGCCCATATGGGTTTGCAGTTGGTATATCAGTCTAAGCGGAGAAAAGGGTCTCCAAGCCACTGAGACCACCTGTACTTCAAGAGGTAGTGCTAGATCCAAGAGCATCCACAAATTACGTACCTGATTGTTGAGGGAAGTGATGGCTAGTGTTTTTTGGCCCAAGGGTTGCATTTGCCCTTGGCCTACACTCTGTGGACTGCATGGCAGCTGTGGGTGTAGCCACCCACACTTTTGCATGCATACTCTTGCAGACACACACAGGCAAAGAATCCCTCCTGCTCAGCTGAGGTTATTGCCGTTTCTTTGACCACTTTCCTTGAATCTTGGCTTGTGTCATCTGAATTGGGGATTGTGGTTTATAACAAATTGGTCAATTTCAGAACAAGCCAATTTCAAAATGTGGTTTTTGACAGCTTATGCAGAGTTGGTTTAAAAACCATGTTTCTTGCTCAGGATGATTCAATAAGACTCCTTAGTAAAGTTAGAACCTGACAAAGACCAGGAGGAGGAGAGGGGAGTGGCCCAACCTGAGGCTCACAGCAGCATCTTCCTCGTGTATCTTGCTAAACCATGGTTTCATGTGATGTGTGAACTGGACTGCAGTGTCTTATGCAGTGTCTTGTGAAACACTGCCCCCTTTGGAGGCTGTATATGTGGTAAAAAGTAAAGGTGTCCCCGCACTTGTAGTGCGAGTCGTTTCCGACTCTTAGGGTGACGTCTTGCAACGTTTACTAGGCAGACTGTACATATTGGGTGGGATTGCCAGTTCCTTCCCTGGCCTTTCTTTACCCCCCAGCATATGCCGGGTACTCATTTTACCGACCACGGATGGATGGAAGGCTAAGTGGACCTCGACCCCTTTTACTGGAGATTCGACTTCCTCCTTCCGTTGGAATTGAACTCCAGCCATGAGCAGAGCTTTCGGCTGTGTTACCGCCGCTTACCACTCTGCACCACGGAGGATCTTTATATGTGGAATTGGTGATTATGAATCTGTTATTGCTGGCACTCCGTAAACATTGTGTGAAACCCCAACAATGACCATTATTATAAACATAATTTATAATCCTGGACATTCTTTTATCAGCACTAAACAATAACAATGAACAAATAATTTTCCCATTCCATTATTTGGAAGGCTTTGAGGATACAACATACATCTTCTAAAATGGAAGAAAACATTACTCAGTCTGTTGAGAATAAAATCAGACACAGGTTTTAGAAATGAATGTAGTGATATTGCAGCATTGACCTCAGGCTTCAGACATTTGCAATTATGGGTCACTAATTGACAATTATATTTTATTTATACCCCGCCTTTTCTTTTCATGATAGAAACCCAAGGCTGCTTATATATGGTTCCCAGGCGGTCTCCCATCTAGGCACTGACCAGACCTGACCCTGCTTAGCTTCAGCAGAATGCTGGCCTCATGTGCTTTCAGACCATAGCCTGGGACTATATTCAAAATTATATTCTTCGATGAAACCTATGCCTACAGAGGAGAACATAACTGTCTTGTGTTATAATTCTACTGTGTGGTGTGGGAAATTGGTTCTTGATGTTGAGACTGTTGGGGGGTTTTTTTGTTCAAAAACAGTCCAAATTTTTCAGCAGCTCCCTGTTTCCAGGGTTTGCCTCTTCTGGTCCACTTAGATATTCTTGTCTCACTTGCTGCCTCACATTTCCTCATTTAGTTCCTTATTTCTATTCTTTTTATCTTTCCTTCGCTTATTTATGTATCCACGGTGTATAAAAATCTGAATTCTGCTTCAAGAAACTCAAACTTTGTTCTTATGTAACTCATAATGCTGTCCTTCCATGATTTTTTCCCACCAATATTCAGTCTACAGATATTTTAGCAGCTTCTGGTCAGTGTTCAGTTGGCAGCCATGCAACAAATCATGGCAGCTGGGGCATCATAGTTCATGGATATTTGGTATGGCATGTGAGGTGCAGATTATTATTTGCTAGTGGGAAAAGCAGGGAGCATTGCAGGATGTTGATGCTTTGAACAATGGAGTCCCTGTCCAAACTCCATTTGGTTTGAGTCTTCAGTGTAAAGGCAAGGAGCTTTAAAAAAAGAAAGAAAAATGACACATTGTGGAAGAAATATCTAATCACCTTATATGGTAATCTTGTGGAGATACATATAATAAATAGAGCCCAAGTGGTAGCAAGAAAGCGTAATTAGTGAAAAGTCTGAAAAGATATCATGCTCTTAGTGGATAGCAAGATATTTGTGTGTGTGTCTGGTGGATGAATGACTTTCAGTCTTAGTCCTGTTTGGCCATTACGTGGTGTTGGGCCGTGTAAACCCAGGGTTAGGTGGAGAGTCCAGCCCTTATGTGCCACAAACTCCACCACCCATGTTCCTCTGATATCGATGAAGAGATTAAATAGAGATGCTTATGTGTGTTTCAGTTTATTCATTGATCTCACAAGTGTTTTTTTGTCAGTGCTTTGTACTGTTAATTATAATGCAGCAAATTTTATTTTGACCTTTGTCTTGTCTACTTAGGAAGAAAGGAGAAGGCTGAAAAATGCAATAATCATCCAGTCCTTTGTTCGTGGGTACAGGGACAGAAAACATCAAGTAGGCGTTTTTGTATGATCTTGAGTTTGCCCATTGATCACAATAAAATCTACATAGCAGTTGTTACTGTCACTATTCTAGCCTTCCTTCTGTTGAAGTGGACATTGGCTCAGATCCAGTGATTGCCAGCAGTGTGTGGAGAAACAAGTTCTGTATGTGGATCTGCTATAGTGGATGTACAAAAGTTTCTCCTCCTCCTCCTCTTTTCTCATCTATTCTGTTGGTTCTCTGACTGAGATTCTAGATTGATTCTCTGGACTGAGGGGAAATGTTAAATTCAGTTTGTAATCCATCCCTATTTATAGACTTGGATTGGATAACAGTACAGTAAAAACAAAGTATAACCAGCCAAACACAAAAAGAGTTGAAATATGAAATGACTGTTGTGCTACATAAGAAGCTCTGAGCCTGACATCTGGAAACAGGCCAGTGGGCAGCAACAAACTCCACAGACAGCCCCTTCAGTCCCAGTCTATGTAAAAGTGCAATAACATTACAAACATGTGCACATTCTAATTTGAATAATTTCATACTAGTAATGCCTGTTGGGAACTGTGTTTTTTGTGTCTCAGTACAGTAATTAATGCAGTAGAACATGTGTTTTTTCACATTAATTATATTTTTGGTTCATTCTCACTTTCAAAATGAGGATTATGCAGTTGATGTATACAGGTGACAGTACTGCAACCAATTGATTATGCTTTTAAAATGTCTGAAAATGCTATGACATCACCTATTTTTGCACCTATGCATACAAACCAATTTAACCTCAACACTTGGTCTTGAACAAGTGCTTGTACAGGTATATAACCCAGGTTATAAACAACAATCAGTGCAGCAGAAATTCAACCTATGCTTCATTGACTTGTCAATGAAAGCTGTGGTTTCAAATGAGTGTATCAAAATCCTTTAATTAACTTTAATTTTATTCTTCAATTTAAGTATTCCATTCAGAGGAGTGAATTCGATTACTATGCTAATCTAGCACAATCTGGAGGAACCTTCTCCACTGCCAATGGAGCAAATCTGACTCTCTTAGTTCGCCAGCTTCTGTTTTTCTATAGGCATAATGAGGATTCCAAACGTTTGGTAAGTACTGTGCTTTCATTACGGAGATATTGACTCCATTTTCTTGCATGTTTTTAGTAAATTTATTTTTAATTCTTTAGTTGAATTCCTTAGTCCTCAGTACTAAATGATTGGCTTCTTGTCTGTTCTCCACGCAATGAGGTTGGATCTAGACTTTCACAAAGTTGCTTGTCCTTGTGCAAGGTGGCTTTTCAGGTCTTCCCCACCCCCTTTTTCTGGGAGCAGCCCCAAGAAAGGACACTCTCTTCTCCCCAGGTCAGAGTTCCTCGAAGGCCAGTATCTCATGAGGTGCAAGAGAATAGTGTCAGACAAAAAATAAAAAATTAGTGAACATGATTCTCATAAGCTCCTCTCAAAAGTGCATCTTTCAAATAAAAACCTTTCTGCAGTGCTCATGAGGTAGCACTACTGTAAAGTGTATATGCAATGCACAGTAACTCATTCCTTCTATGGGTAGCTGTCAGGTATTTAAATAAAATAAAATGGAAGTGTGGAATCTCTCCCAGGGGAACCAATGTGGTGAGATCACATAATTTTCCTTCTCTTAAAAGCAGCTGCAGGGGACTCAGTTTAGATCAGGGCTGCAGTGTGGGGTGTTAACCCACTTTCCTGTGCTATTTTCCCAGTGTGGATCATCCCCCCTGCACCCCTCAAAGTGTTATTAGCCATGGATGGTAAAACCTAATGGCATTTTTGTTGTGTCTTTGTGTTTTGCCTCCGTGGCTAATAGCAACCCTGGAAGAGGGGATTTTATTCAGGGCTACAACACTTATACAGTAGGGCCTTGCCTTACGGCGTTCCGCTAATGCAGTGCCTTTCATTTTCAATTTTAAAGGGTTTTTCCCCCTTCTGCGCCGTTTTGCGCCGTTATCGCGTCATTTTCACGTGATGCGGCCCATTAAAGTCAATGGGGTTCCGCTTTACGGCGTTTTCCGCTTTACGGCGGGGGTGTGGAACAGAACCCGCCATATAAACGGGGCCCTACTCTATGTATATGTGAGTTAGCCCCTGCATCCCCAAGACACCTATCCAAATCTTCCCCTTGGCAGCTGTTTTTACTAAAAAGAAATAGAAGTTGGAATCTTCTGTGGCATGTCTTGTTTGGCCCTCACTTCCCCCAAATTTCTTTTTTAAATTATCCTCAATTTCTGAATACTAATTTTTTCTTATGCATAAAACTGGGGAGAATAACCTTGTTCTACTATTCAAGCTCTGTACAGACAGATTTGGGGCCACCTCATTATGGATAAACTCATGTACCATGTAAAGGGAGTTAAGAACTTGCCCAAACTTGGAAGCTTTCTTTGTGGAAGCTTTCTTTGTAGTTTGGTACCAGTTTCTCACATATGCAGATGGCATATGACTAAATACTGCACCTTTCAAAAAATACTAGATACTTTAGAAATGCTGATTTTTTAAATTAAAAAAATCCTGTTTTGCTCTGTATTGTATGCTGTTTTTTATTGCAATTATAAATTTGCGATACTGGATTATATGTTAAGGTATATGTTAGATAATTTCATGATCTGTCTTTGTGCCTTATTTTTAGTATGTTAACAATAAAGTTTTTGACCATCCCTGCTAAGGGCTAGGTGATCAACAGTCTTGCATGATGTTAATTAAGAATTAGAAGGAAATAAGGTCTGGGAGAGGAAAAAAAGTCTTAGCCTGGTGCCAGGAAGACAGTAATGTAGGTGTCTGGCAAACGTCTCTAAGAAGAGTGTTCTACAGTTTGTGGGGGAGCATACACCACTGAGAAGGCCCTGTCCACACTTGAAATTGGGAGAACACTTTATTGATTAATCTTAAGATATGAGAGGTATTCTTTTAGATCTGGAGGAACCTGTGGCCCTCCAGATGTTGTTGAACTCTAGCTCCCATCATCCCCAGCCGGCATGGCCAGTGGCTGGGTATGATGGAAGTTGTAGTTTAACATCTGGAGGCCACAGGTTCCCATCCCTGCTTTAGATTCTAATGCATGCTTTACATACATTAACTGTCATGCTTCTTGAAAATGTAGATTTGGCTCTTTTTTTCTTTCATTTTCAAACTAAACTTATTTAATTTTTGGAGAAGTTATTTCCTAATTTTCCCAGTCTGGAAATTAACATTGTGCTTGTACCGAAGAGACTACAAGTCTTTTCCAGTCAACTTGGTAAATGGGCTAACATCATGTTGGGACAGAATGGGAAGGGAGGAGTTCTCATTTTGATTTGCTTTTTTACTATTTAGTAAAAATGCTATGTACATATAGCATATATTCAGTTCACAAAAACCACCAAAATTAATTTTTAGAGCATTTTAACGCTTGTATCTGTGGATGTCCTTTTTTCCCTCTCCAGATATGGATATGTCAAAATTTGATTAAACAAAATGCTCAGTTTGTGAAACAACTTGATGGCCCTGACAAACTTACATGCTTGTTCCAGATAAAACAGCTTTTGGGGCTATGTTGCAGGTAAAAACAAACAAACAAAATCAGACAACAAAATACAGCAGAATAAACCATGCTCCTGTAGCTTGATTAGTTCACTTAAAGCTACAAATCTGCATTTAATATGTTGAATGGCCAGCCTGTAGCCCCGGTTGATTCCATGGGCAACAGAAGAGGATCACAGTGGGTGGGTGGGTGTTGGTTTTTCCATATCTACCAAAATACTGGCACTGATACATCCCTGGCAGGAGGAAAAATTCTACCCTTCGCTAGCATGTACTTAGTCTGTGATCACTCTCTGAAGTCTGAAAGCTTATCCCATTATTTACAAGTTAGAATTGTATTCCTTTGTCACTAGAAGAAGAAAAAAAGACCATCTGAGTACCACTGTACCAATTTTTATTTTTTTGTCATAGATTGCTGCAAAACTGCAATGATGACAGTCTGAATGTTGCACTTCCTATGAGGATGCTTGAAGTATTTTCATCTGAGAAAACCTATTTGCCTATTTTACAAGATGCTAACTATGTAGCATCAATAATTGAACAAATCTTGCACTACGTGATTCAAAAAGGTTAGTGTAATAGTTGGCTTTCAAAATTGTAATTAACTTTGACTATGTAACTGGTGCTAGCTTTGTGGATGAGCTACATTTACAATAATGTACTATAATGGTGAATATTGCAATATTTAAATGAAGCATACCCTGCTTCTGACTTAAAAAATACAAGTTTATATTAATAGATTGCGTATAGATGGTTGTACATTAAGTGCTTTTGATAAGTAAAATTTCTTTTTGTGATTGTAAAATCATGGACTCCTAGGCCAAATTCCATTATGGAACGCAAATTTGGCTGGTGCTTTGAATTAGCACCATTTCCTGTATGTAAATAAAATTAATTATGGATATGATTAATAAGATCAGTTTGCATTTCCTATTTTTTCCAGTTTATCAACTATGCTGCTAAAATTTTAGTTATTATATTAAAGTACATTTCATGAAGCAGACTTTGGCCAATAAAAACTGGTTCTTAAACAGGTCTGAAAACTCTTGCTTGTGTTTGTGCAACAGATGACATGGCTATGCCTCTGGAATATATTAAAGTGCTTATTTAAAAATAAATGTATGCCTTAAAATTGGAACAAATGCTGAACTTTTTTTCTTTCAGGATACTACAGGTCTCTTTATCTGCTAATAAATAACAAGCTTCCATCAAGTATTGAGTATTCTGATGTGTCTCGAGTTCCTATTGCGAAAATATTGTTAGAGAATGTTCTGAAGCCATTGCACTTTAATTATAGCTCATGTCCAGAAAATGCCAGGTAAGCACTAGGAAGTCTTTAGTTGTGCATTAGTTTTAATTTTTTTCTTATTGTAGCACTGATAAGTACTAATGGAACAAATATGTAGACCTTTGTAGAATTAGTAGATTAACTCTTTCTAGTCTGTGGGCTCACTTAACAAAAATAAATGTACAGACAAACAGTAACAAGAAGGTAGAAGTTCATTTTGAGTTATCTGACAAGCATGGTTATAATATAGAATAAATAAAATGCATTTTGACAATTTTATAAAGAAACCAATGGATAAAATATACATTCAGACCTGAAACTTTTATTGTATTGGTGGAAAGGTTATACTGTCAATGTTTCATAAAGAGAACCCTCCTTTTACTTTATGCAGGCAACAGATTTTTGCCGCTTTTATGGAAGAGTTCTTGGCAGCACCTTTTACAGACCAGATATTCCATTTCATCATTCCAGCGCTTGTAGATGTGAAAACCTATTTTCCTTATGAACTCTTTTTGAATGCACTATTGTTAACAGAAAGCAAGCGTACAAGGAAAAGTGAGAGAGCTCCTTGGCTTTTTTACTTTGTTCTAACTGTTGGTGAAACATATTTAGGTATGTTAAATACATTTATTCAGTTTAAAGTATCCATTTGTTATATACTGAAATATAGCTAGTTAGGTTTGTGATTGTAAAGCACCTAGTTGGCTTTTAGACATACGAGTACTACATCATCATCATGTTCCTTTTCCAAAGGCCTCAAGGCAGAGCATATTGAGGTTATTGCATTTGTCACCATAAGAATCTTTCCGGGTATGTTTAGAGCTGTTTGACTGGTCTGAGGTCGCACAGGAAGATTTCATGCCTGAATTGAAGTTTGAACTCAGGTCTTCCTAATTTCAGCCTTGAACACCACAAGCTGACTTTACACTGTCATAACTTGAAAAAATGCATAGTGATTATGAAATTTTCAATAAGTTTGTGTTTTTGGTTTTTGAGTATGCCTTCTGGTTTTCGAGATTAGTATTCATTGTTTTAGGTTTTCAAGTTTATATTGACAATAAAAAGGTCTAGAAACTTAAGAGAGCTCAGATGCTCTAAGATTTGAAAGGTCTGTATGCTATGTGGCCTATGAACCATTTATATTCTACTGTTCTCTTCCCCAAAATGTGCATCGCTAAAGCACAGCATCAACATATGTGTTACAGCACAAATGAGTGTATAATTTGGAGTATTAAATTGATTGGAAGACTTGGTCAGTCTCTTCAGTCATAAATGATTCCTGCTCAGCATATCAGTATTCTGAATTTAATTGTAATATTATTCTCAATATAGGATCTCTTTCAGAAGAAGGGCTGCTTGTGTACTTGCGAGTACTTCAGACATTTCTTTCTCAGTTACCTGTATCTACGTCAGGTGCAGACTGCCAAGATTCAACCAGTGACTCTGAAGATGAAGGAATGAGCAAGATGACTTCCATACCTGTAAGTATGAAAAGTGGTTTAGAAGAAATTCCATAATGGCGCTCAAGCTGGAGTAGACTTCTTTTGCTGTAATCCTGCATTTATTTATTTTTTGCAGTGAAGTATATTAGCAGTAGCTAACATTTGTTTTGGACAGGAGGCAGTGATGGCCACCAACTTGGATGTCTTTAGAAGAGAATTAGACAAATTCTTGGAGTATAAGGCTGACCGTGGCTATTAGCCATGCTGGCTATGTTCTTCCTCCATAGTCAGAGGCAGTATGCCCTTCAGTACCAATTGCTAGAAACTGTAGGAAGGGAGAGCATTCTTGCGCCGAGATCCTGCTTGTGGGCTTCCCATAGGCATCTGCTTGGCCACTGTGAGAACAGGATGCTGGACTAGATGGATCATTGGCCTGATCCATCAGGGCTTCTCTTACGTTCTCTTATGTTCTTCTTGACAAGTGGACAGTTGATGGGTTTCTATGTGTGGGAAGCATAGATGTTTAATGTATGTGTTTAACTTTAAATAGTGTGTGTAGTTCCTCTCCTAACTCACCTCATTTCCAGGTGTTTTGTGGCAGACTGCCTACAGTGGTTTTTACATAGCTAGGCATGTCAAGGAGCACATTACATACGTGGCTCCATAATGTACTGTGATTTATTGCGGAAGAGAATGGAATTCTAATGGGGGCATAGAACTTAATGACTGTTCAAAGAGATCAGCACTATAAAAGCCTCACTGTTCTTTGTGTGCATTTATAAATAGAATTCTGATTTGTCAGTTTCACATAGTGAAGAAATATTAAAGTTACTGGTATTAGCATCAAACATTGCAATTGCAATTAGGCATATGCTAATAGGCACTCTTTTTAAAAAACAAACTAGGAGCTGGTCAGTACTATTTCACCTTTAGTATCTTTTTAAATAGTTGTTCAGATCTGAGCATTATTAGTCATGATTAAGTGTCTTATATGGAAAACTCATCTTGCAAATACACAAATTAAAGAGAATGTGGGTATTTAACCACTATCTGCGAGTTGTAGAGCTGAAAAACCTATTCTTTAGTATCTTTATGGGTTTTTTAAATGGTAGAAGGATACAAAGTGAAATAATTGAAAAGTGAAGGATTGGTATAGATTACCAAGACTTGAAATCGAATTGCTGAAGAATTTTAGTATTTGATAATTAAGTTTTAGTAATTAACCAAAGCATTAACAAGAGCTACAATACAGTGTGTACAGTTCAAGATTTTGTTATTTTAGGTCAGGGTGGAAAACCTCTGGCCTGCAGCTTCTTTCTCCACTGGCAACTAACAGTATTTTGTGTGGAGGGAGTATGTCTGTGGGTTTGTGGATGAAGGTAATGGTGTGAATGGGGTGTCTTGTGTGTATATGGTTCCTGGAATGTTACCCGTGAGGGAATGTAGCCTTTGGACTGGAAAAGGTTCCCATCTCTGCTTCAAGTATTCCATATATTGGTGCTTTTTTTTACTCCTCCAGGCCTACGCAAAAAGCAGTTATGGCAAATTTGCTCTGTTCAGAATCTCTAAGAATGGTTTCTATATAGCAGACACGAGGTGTGGCAGTAAGCTTCACATTAGTTCTTTCTGCAACAGATGCCACGTTAAGGGGGAGAGTTAATCCCCCTCCATTTTAGCATACAGAAATTTAAGGTTCAGGAGTCATTGTTAGGCCTATAAGCTTGGGAAATACATTTCCGTTACTTAACAGAACTTAAGCAAACATTATAGAAGAGAAAACAAAGGAAATGGTATAGCACAGTGGGGAGGAGAGCCTGGCTGGGAGTCCAGAGTCTGGGAGTTCAAAGCACAAAGCCTCCAACAAATTCCTGATGGGCCTTGCTGATAATTTCCTCTTTCAAAAAGTAGAAGAAGGAACAAGGGGATCGGCAATCCTGGACCTGATCTTAACTAACAGGGACGAATTGGTCACGGGAATTAAAGCGGTCGGTACCTTGGGGGAAAGTGACCACGTAATGCTGGAATTCGTGATTCTTGGGAAAGCCAAAGAAGAATATAGTCAAATATGGACCTTGGATTTCAGGAAAGCCAATTTTAGCAAGCTCAGGGAAATGATGGGTAGGATCCTGTGGCTAGATAGACTAAAGAAAAAAGGAGCCCAAGAAGCGTGGGAGTTCATGAAGAACATATTACAAAAAGCGCAATTGCAAACAATTCCGAAGAGGAAGAAAAACGGAAGACATCGGAAAAAGCCAATGTGGCTACACGGAAGACTGGTGGAGGAGGTAAAAATAAAAAAGAGCACGTATAAAGAATGGAAGGAAGGACGCATCACCAAGGAAGAGTACCGACGAGCGGCTCGGGCTTGCAGGAATAGCGTAAGGAAAGCTAAAACCCAGAATGAGCTGAGGCTGGCGAGGAAAACGAGGAACAACAAAAAGGGGTTTTTCAGATATGTTCGAAGCAAGAGAAAGACCAAGGAAACGGTGGGACTGCTGCTCAATGAGGATGGCAAAATGTTGACAGATAACAAGGAAAAGGCAGAACTGCTCAATGCCTATTTTGCCTCCCGTTTTCTCCCAAAAAGGGAACAGTGTGCAACCTTGCATCGGTAGCAATCTCAGTAAGGTTTCGGGATTGCAGTTCAAGATTGATGAGATAGTCAGGAAATACCTAGTTAACCTAAATGAGTTTAAATCTCCAGGGCCTGATGAACTGCATCCCAGAGTATTGAAGGAACTTGCTGATCTACTCTCGGAACCTCTTGCCATCATCTTTGAGAAATCCTGGAGAACGGTAGAGGTGCCGGAGGGTTGGAGACGGGCAAGCGTCGTCCTGCTCTTTAAAAAGGGTAAAAAAGAAGATCCGGGGAATTACAGGCCGGTCAGTCTGACTTCAATACCGGGAAAGATATTAGAACAGATAATAAAAGAGTCCATTGGCAACTATCTAGATGACAATGCTGTGATTAGTAGGAGCCAGCATGGGTTTGTCAAGAAAAAATCCTGTCAAACTAATCTCATCTCTTTTTTTGATCGGGTCACTAGCTTAGTAGATGGTGGAAATGCTGTAGATGTCATCTATCTAGATTTCAGCAAAGCATTTGACAAAGTCCCCCACAACCTTTTGATTAGCAAACTGGTCAAATGTGGACTACATGGAAATACTGTCAGGTGGATTCAAAACTGGTTGGAAAATCGTACTCAAAGAGTGGTTGTCGGTGGCTCTGCTTCGGACTGGAAGGAGGTTTCGAGTGGAGTGCCACAGGGTTCTGTCCTGGGGCCGATACTCTTCAACATTTTTATCAATGACTTAGATGACAGGGTGGAGGGAAGCCTTATGAAGTTTGTGGATGATATGAAACTGGGAGGGATAGCTAACACAATGGAAGACAGGAATAATCCAAAGGGACCAGGATAGACTAGAAAATTGGGCTGAAATTAATAAAATGAAATTCAATAAAGACAAATGCAAGATTCTGCATTTAGGCCACAAAAACAGAATGCACGGGTACAGGATGGGAAATACCCGGCTTAGCAGTAGTGCGTGTGAGAAGGACCTTGGAATTGTAGTGGATCGCAAGTTGAACATGACCCAGCAGTGTGATGCTGCGGCAAAAAAGGCAAACACGGTTTTGGGCTGCATAAACAGAGCTATAGTTTCCAGGTCGAGGGAAGTAATAGTCCCACTATATTCTGCATTAGTCAGGCCTCATCTGGAATACTGCGTTCAGTTCTGGGCGCCTCATTTTAAGAAAGATATAGACATATTGGAGCGGGTTCAGAAGAGGGCGACAAGGATGATAGCCGGTATGGAGAACAAGTCTTATGAGGAAAGGTTGAAGGAACCTGGCATGTTCAGTCTGGTGAAGAGAAGGCTGAGGGGTGACATGATTGCACTCTTTAAGTACCTGAAGGGCTGTCACATAGAGGAGGGTACAGATTTGTTCTCTGCTGCCCCAGAGGGTAGGACTAGGTCTAATGGTTTTAAGTTGCAGGAGCGTAGATTCAGATTGGACATTAGAAGGAACTTCTTGACAGTAAGGGCAGTTTGGCAATGGAACCGACTGCCTAGGGAGGTGGTGGGATCCCTTTCGCTGGATGTCTTCAAGCAGAGGCTGGACAGCTATCTGCGGGAGATGCTCTAGCTGTGGATTTCCTGCTGTGAGCAGGGGGTTGGACTCGATGGCCTACAAGGCTCCTTCCAATTCTATGATTCTATCCCCGCTCATGTCTCCTGGGTGTAAAGGGCCAGCTAAAGATCATCCCACAGTGAGTGGCTCAGGGGTTACTTGCCCAGCCACCTATGCAGCCGTGGGCAAGCTGCATAGTCCCAAGAAGCCCAGTTGCCCTCCAGCTGGCAGTTGCGGACAAGGAAGGGGCTTGCTTGTGCAGCTGTGGCAAGCTGAGCAGGCCCTAGCCAGCTGGGGAGGACTAGCCTCAGAGGGAGGCAACTGTAAACCCCCTCTGAATACCGCTTTCCATGAAAACCCTATTCATAGGGTAGCCATAAGTCGGAATCGACTTGAAGGCAGTCCATTTCGGTCAATAACATAGAAACATTATAAAATACAATTGCTGCTATTACAATTCTAAAATATTGATGCAGAACTGAGAAACTCTATTCAATCATAATTACCTGAATCTGCGAGGCTATCTAGGATGCAAGCAAAGGTGATAGGTGCCTCTCAAGAAGAGGAGATTTAGCAAAGAAAAATAAGATTATATTCCACGTGAAAGACTTTGATAAGTCATGTGCCAAGATAACATACATTGTGTTGTTTGCAACAGTTTTTATTGAATGTGATCTATTATTAAAGCAAAAATAATTGTAGCCACATCTAATAGAACTACATCAAATACAAGCAATTGCTACTTCATTATCAAAACCTGTTGTTGTTGTTATGTGCCTTCAAGTCGATTATGACTTATGGCGACCCTATGAATCAGCGACCTCCAAGAGCATCTGTCATGAACCACCCTGTTCAGATCTTGTAAGTTTAGGTCTGTGCCTTTCTATATGGAATCAATCCAACTCTTGTTTGGCCTTCCTCTTTTTCTACTCCCTGCTGTTTTCCCCAGCATTATTGTCTTTTCTAGTGAATCATGTCTTCTCATGATGTGTCCAAAGTATGATAACCTCAGTTTCATCATTTTAGCTTCTAGTGACAGTTCTGGTTTAATTTGTTCTAACACCCAATTATTTGTCTTTTTCGCAGTCCATGGTATGCGCAAAGCTCTCCTCCAGCACCACATTTCAAATGCGTTGATTTTTGTCTGGTTCACATCTGGGCATAGTAAATAAATCAGTGTTAAAACAGCATTCTCTCTGAACACAATTTGTAATCTATAAATGTTGTAAACGGATTGTTTGAGTTTGGGCAATTCAAGGCTTTCTTTCTATAACAGGAGACACAGGTGTAGTGGTTCAGGAGAAGGAATGGGGAGTAGTGGTGTGCTGGTCTGTTATTGAAGGACATTACAAAACAGAAAGATGCCTTCAATTCCCAATTTAATGATTTTCAGTTGAACTGCATTGGGGTAAAGAAAATCATGAATAAAAGAATCAGCTATGGGGCCTGGTTCAATGTCTCTAGGACCAGCCAAAATTGATGTAGAAGTGTATCTATTTGCCACACCATGATTCAGCATATGCATTTAGCTAAATAGATACTTAAAGGCACTCATTGCCCATATCCACCTGTGAATATGTAAAATTAACTGGCTTGAAGGCCACTTAAATTAATTGATAAGAGACTGAAGCGGGGGCAGGCAGTTATAGTATGGAACATCTTGCTGTTATCTGCAAAAATGATTATAAATGTATTGCAGGTCTTGTCTTCATGGCAGCCTTTTACAATTCACCTGATACTAGGGTAGTAGACTGGAAACGCAGAAAGGATGCTAGAGGAGTCCTCCGGAGTAAAGAGGGTAAACCTTTCCTTGCTTTGATGGGAAAGCTGCACAGGCAGGCAGACTGCCCAACTGGTGTTGAACTGTGATTGATTTCTCTCTCTCCCCCACTCCTGTTTTTTGTTGATGTGGCTTGCTTGGTACAGAAAGACCATGGTTAAGATTACCAGCCCCTTCCTTGTGGGAGGTCTGTGGGATTCTGAAGGATATCTTCATACTTTTAAACCCATTTAGAAAGCAGAACTGATATGCTGAAAATATGTCACATTGTAATGTGTTTTGTTTCGTGCATATTAGCCTCTTTGGGGTAGGGGGAACCTACATTGTTACTGAAAAATACAGATTTTTGAAATGTTGAAAGAACCCCTTTTTGTGTTACAGGGAGATGGAAGAATATCAGTCCAGTACATAACTGAAGAGTGTCTTTCAAAGCTGGATACAAAACAGCAGACGAACACTCTGCTAAATATGGTTTGGAGAGATTCAGCTAGCGAAGAAGTCTTCACTCTGATGGCTTCCATATGCCACACGCTGATGGTGCAGCACCGAATGATGGTGCCAAAAGTCAGGTAAGTGTAAAACAATTTGCATTTACAGACCTCAGTTTACTCATCTTGGGGTGATTTTGACACTCTCATGTGAGCCAGGAACATTGGTCCTATGTTAGCTCTATCTCGTCAGCAGTAGGTGTTAGACTTATGTGGAAGCTTACTCTCCAGAAGCCCTAGAGATGTACAGTGCACAACAGGATAGGACAGCCTTCTTTGACTTTTTGATAAATCGGAGATCATGGTAATTTTGATATAGCAAAAGAAAATCTTAATTTATTGATTATGTGGTTGCTGAGAGAATCCTGAAAACAAGGCTGTGATGGTGATCTATAGATGTGTAGAAATGGGGAGGCAAATAGCTTTCCTTCTTAGAATAATTTAGATCTTACTATATTTTCCTTCTCTTTCTGCGGATTAAGTATAAACTATTTATTTAAAAGGTAATGGTAATAGTGTCAGCCCATAAGAAAAATGCCAAAATCCATATTGGGATAATACCTCTGTTAGACCACGATTTTTATGCCACTTTCCTACTTGACAACTTAGTTGGGCTGCTTGACTGTTATCTTTTGCTCACAACAGTTGTTAAACCACTGCAAGTGCTAGTCACCTGTATATTATTGGACAAAACTTTATCCCAGGCACCTTGAACAACAGTGTTCACATGTGCATGGCAGTGGAATGTGTCCTACTGTTTTTAAGTGAATTAAGCATGCTAGTTGCTAAAGCAGGTGTGCGCCTCTGAACACATGAAAGCTTTTCATGCTTGCTTTGGAATAGCCGACTTGCGTTGGGGATAAAAATGCAGCATTACAAGCTTTTATGAAAATTGCCAGTGAACGCTTTTTATATGAGCGGATAGAAATTTGTAGCTATCTCATCCAGCATCCAAGTAAACTTGAACCTAGTTCTGTGAGCCCAAGGGCAGATTTTTATTTATTTAAAATATTCTAACCCACTTTTCATCATAACTGATCTCAGGGCAGAGTACTTATATAATAATAATATTTAATCAAATCTAACATACAAAATAAATAAATAAATATTTTTAAATTGTGTTTTAAATTGTTTTTTAAAAGATGTATTTTAAATTGTATTTGTTTTTAGTTACTGTAAACCGCCTATAGAGCTTCGGCTATGGGGCGGTATACAAGTATAATTGATTAATTAATTAATGCAGTTCGATGAGGGTAAATAAAAAATGCTACAATTAACCATCTGTGCAAAAGCAGAACAGGCTTCATCATTTCAGCATCAAGCAACTAAGCTAATGATAGCCTGAACAAATACATTTTAAGCTGGTGCTGAAATGAATACAGGGGTGGCACCAATCTTAACTTTGAGAGGAGGGCATGTCGCAAATGTGCTGCTACCACCCTTTCTAGCGTTGGTGTGTCATGTACCTCCCACGGCAGTGGGGTGCAGTATTGAACATCCTCTGAAGATCTTAATAACACACAGACAGGCTGGCACACGGAATGGCGTTCGTTCAAGTATTTATGTCCCAAATTGTTTAGGGCTTTATAAGTAATCACTAGCACCTTGAATTTAGCCTGGAAATGTATAGTCAGCCAATGCAGTTCTCTCAGAACTGATATTACATGGTTCCTAACTAGCTAAGCAAAACTTTTCTCTGGCAGCAGCCCCACATCCCTCATTCCCCCCCCCCAAATAGTTTATTGATATACCTTCAGGGTGAGGAGGGTCAGATATTAATAAAGAAAACTAAAATGCATGCCCTTGTCCATATAGGAAGGCACAGATCTGAAGTTGCAAGATCTGAACAGGGTGGTTCATGACAGATGCTCTTGGAGGTCGCTGATTCATAGGGTCACCATAAGTTGTAGTCGACTTGAAGGAACATAACACACACAAAACACAATTAATTCAAACTGCTTTGTAAACAACGATACAGAAAGCTAATTGGTGTAGTCTCTTTAGCCCACTGGTGTTTATAGCTACCCAAGGAAGTAAGATGTCAGTGAAACTGTGATCACTTGATTAGGGTAATTAGTTCTTTGTCAACTAATTGCATTAGAGCAGGATGTGAGATCTGGAGATCATAGCAGAAGCTGAATTAGTATGCCTCTCTTTATTGCAAGTGGTCTATTGCCTTTGGATAGTAATTACAGGATTTAAATGCACCATTGCTCTGACTTGTGGTTTATTGGTGAACTGTGTAGGAAAGGTGCTTAATTAGTGATGTTTCTATAGCTTTAATTGTATGACTACAGCCTCTATTTCCTCCAAGGAGCTGTGCTTAAAATTCTGTAGTTCTTTGTGTGAATTTATTTGGTTTTGCTTCCAGGTTATGAAAGTGGTTAACTTTAATTGCATACATGTTAAGCCAATGGTCTTTTCAGACCCCCGACTCACCTTTAACCCACAGGGACCTGCTTTTAATTGTTTTACTGTCTGCCTTTCTTCTCTTCTTTGGATGACAAAGGAGAGAATTCTGGCACCTTCTGCACGTTCTCATGCAGGGTGTGTGTACCTGCTTAAATTCACTTCTATACAATACATAAAAGTAAATGAGCTCTACCCTCCTTTTTTAACAGCCTTTTCTCCCCCCCCCCCTGCCCCGGTCATCTTTGAGAAGGGAAAAATACTAAATGAAAATGGCATTGGTATTGTTGATGTGTTCTGCTACACTTGAAGACCAAAGTATTGTGATAGAGCACTGTACTGATTTCCAGTTCTGTTTCTGGGAATGTAGTTCTCTGCCAAAGAATTAAAATCTTGTATTTACGATGTCAATAAAAGAAGTCTTTATTGATCTGTTATCTTTATTATCTTTATAGTTTAACAAACCATGTTTACTTTTTTAATGCAGAAAACAGTTACACATAAGGACAGGTTAGGAGTGCAGTCGTTATAACTCTGTGGTGTATTCACACTTGCAAACTGGTGAAATTAAGGTTTCCTTGTCTTTACAGCCATTTGGTAGACGGAGGACTCTTACACTGGCCTAGTAGCTGGGCCAGTGTATGCACAGAAAAAGGGGTGCACAGCATTCTACAGTACAGTCTTGACAGCGACAGCGTTTGAGTGTGTGAGAGGGCAAGAAAGATTGGAGGCAAGCAGTAACTGTGGTCAGCTTCTCTATTCCCTGCCTTTTACCTTTGTGTTCAACTAGAAGAGTTAGAAAGAGCCTGGGCATGGTCTGAAAGATGCAGCAACTTTGCTCAAGCTAAACAGATCTGGGTCTTTTCTATTTCTGAATGGTAAATTGCCTGGGAATATTATGTATGCCATCTGGACTTCCTTGATGGAAGAAAGGTGGGATAGAAATGTAATAAATAGAAGGGAGAAGTTGAATACCTGTATGATGGGAGGGAACAGTTACAGTGTAGATTTAAACCATTTGAACCTGGCTTAAGTGTTGTAGCTTCCTTCTAGGAAAGCTTGTGAGGATGCTGCAAACTTTTTTCTTCTTTCATAGAGAAACCAGGACTTCATATAGACTGCAATACCGTACACACTTATTCATTCATAGTATTGCATTGTAAATGACACACTTAAGAGTAACATAAAGTAAGCACATTTGCTTGTTTGTTTGTTTGTTTATTACATTTGTATACTGCCTCATAGCTGAAGCTCTCTGGGCGGTCTACAACATAAAAAATCAATATAAATTCTACATAAGAAAAACAATAGTTCATATTTTAAGTAAATATAACTAAACAATAAATCTCTAAACAATATACATAACATGAGGACAAAATGAATCATATACATTTTAGTAAAACATCCCTGTGCTGTAATTAAACATAGAATACTAACTAATTTAGAACTTGCGACCTTCTAACTGGAGAAAAACAATTTAGCTCAATGTCTACTTAGAAGTAAGTCCTATTGATTTCAGTGAGGCTTACTTCCAAGTAAGTAGGCATTGCGTTGCAGCCTTACTCTCCTACCATGTATATGAACTGGATGTATTAGATCCTTTTGATTTTTCAGTAAATGGGCATGTCTAGATAGATTCTGGAATAAGTAGGACTAGATTGTATTATCTGGTGTATTTATTTTTATGTTGTGTCAATATTGCCAAGTACCAGGTGTGCAGAGAGAAGGAATTTTAGAATAAGTTGTGCTCAAAAGAAATGGCTATTTTTTCCAAAGCAGTTAGTTCTTATGCCTATAATCCATCTTTGTCAATGGGCCATAGTAGTTAAATAATGGAATGTTTTCATTTCCCATAAAATCTATAAGAGCCATGTGATTATTCTTTGCAGCACTTGCTAATTTCATTTAATCTAGAATTCTCTTCAATTTTTGTAACATTAATTTGAATTTCTAGCATTCTAATTTTGTTTCCTTGTTTTTGCCTCTTAAGATGGAGAGGTTCATACTAGATCGAAATTTCCAGAAGTTCAACCCAGAAGAAAAATATGAATTATTGCTTGTATTAATTAGATACATATACGAGGGATGTAGAAGTCCATACTTGAGCTACTGTTTTTTCTGCCTGAAATAGTTGTTTTTAGTTGGTTGAAGTTAAATGCATGCTATACTGCTTCAAAATCAAATACTGTATCAAAATTGCTGAGTAGTTCAGTAGTTGCTCAGTGTGTGTTACCTTTCCCAGTTTCCTAAGGCAAAACTTGTTAATTGGTATTTACTAGTTCCAGGTTGAGAATGGAAATGTGAGACATAGGGTAGTGCTCAATGAGCATAGTGACTGCTCCATTCTCTAGAATTGAGCTATAGATGTGTGCTGCATTTGATTTGGGTCAGGGCTAGGCTGAGGACATGGGTAGCTAGAATCAAATTTATATTTGGAAGATGTTCTCTCAAGCACAGGCTTCATTTGGAGCCTGAATGCTTCTATTAACCAGGCAAAAGCAGATTTGGTTTCTGATGTGTGTATAAGACGTCTGATATTTATATGTGGTATGGCCAATTCAGTCCCTGCACTAGGGGGAATTCTCTGTTTTATACGTAGAGCTGTCCTAGATTCATAGGGGAATAAGGTAACTTTGTGTTCGTGGATTTTGTATATTGATTAATTCTGGGATGGGGTGGCTAATCTTGGGCTTTGAAATGTTGCTGGACTTCATCTCCCATCATCCTGGACTAGTGGCTATGTTGGTTAGGGCTGATGGGAGTTGTCTAGCAACAATTGCAGGGCCACTAGTTAGCACTCCTGCTCTAGGGGAAGAGCAATAGTTTAGTCCCTGGCTAGTTATGGTTGGCAGAAGGTCCTCTCTGAAATCTTGGAAAGCCATTGCCAGTCAGTGTAGACCAAGATAGCCAATGTGATGCCCTCCAGAAGTTGCTGAACTACATCTCCCACAATTCCTTCCCATTGGCCTGATGGCAGCTGGAGTTCAACAACATCTGGAAAACACTGTGTAGGCTTTTGCAGGTGTAGACAGTACTGTGCTAGATGGACAAACGGTCTCTTTGGTTATAATGCAGCTTCCTTTGTTTCTTTCTAAATATGAGGGAGGATATTTTTTGTTCTGGAGATCTAGCTAAATGAGCATTCTGAGGAAAATGGTTTTGTGACTCAGGCTGTAAAACAAAAATCTACTATCTGCCTGCCTTTCTCAGGAATAGATTTGTAAGTAGTGATGCTCACAAGAGGGCCAGGCTGTGGTATTGAGTGCCACCTTGCAGTGAGTACTAATGAGATTGTATGGTGACCTCTTTCTCACTGCTAAGTGATGACCTCTTCTTACAATGCTGCATTTGCTTGCAAATCAACATAGAATTGCATGCTACTTGCTTAATTGACTCCTCTTATTCAAGAAAACTACATTTAAGCACCTGAATATTGGAATTTGCATCTTGACTGTTAACATATCTTCTGAATAATTAAGTTTCAGTCTAACTGATTCATGATTCCCTTCCCTCCCCATCTCTTATCTTTTCAGTGCCTACTGAAGACCTTTCTCTTTCAACAAGCCTTTTAAATAGAGACCTTGTCCTAATCTGTGTCTGTGTTGGAATTCCTTTTTAAGATGTTTTAAAAGCTGTTTTTAAAAAAAAAAATTACATATATATATATATAAACACTAAAGGTACTCTAATACATGTTAAAACATATATATATATATATGTATATGTATATGTATGTATATGTATGTATATATATATATATATATGTATGTATATGTGTATATATATATGTATATATATATGTATGTATATGTGTATATATATATATGTATATATATATGTATATGTATGTATATGTGTGTGTATATATATATATGTTTTTAACATGTTTTAGAGTACCTTTAGTGTTTTTGTTTGCTGCCCTGGGCTACTTCTAGGAGGAAGGGCTACATATAAGTTTAGTAATATATAAAATAAATGATAATATGTTACTATCTTGTTGTGAGAGAACTGCTAATTTCTTCATATTAGGCAGATGAGACTGGAATACTGGCCTTGGTAGTTATAAAGAATCTGTTTCCATGTCTTCAGTTAAACTATTCAAGGCACTTCTGGGGAGCAGGTGTCCTTTGCATAAATGTTCTTTTCAAGATTAAGAACGTTTATGAATGTATCATGCAATTACTATTATGACCTTGTGGTAAAATCCCCATCCACACTGTGTACAAATATCGAGAGTGCATTTTGGCGCAGGATAGATGTCCCAGAGAGGCATATGCAGAAAAGCAACATTTGTTTACAGTTGTATGCTGGTGGATCTGAATGGCTCACTTAATCTCATGTAATTGCAGTCACATCTGTTACCTTCTACCTGTGACACCTTCCAGTTTGAAAGAAGTGTCAAAATGTGCTGCCCTGCTGTAGCGACCTTTTATCCAGCTGTATGAGCGTGTCTCATTCTGTTGTATTCTCTTCATTAGCTTAAATGGTCTCAGTGGGAAACTGGGCTTAATTTATGACCTAGCCTGAAAATCTTGCCTTTATCTAATTAGCTTATAGCAGTGCCTCTGCTAAATAAAGCTTAATGGGTCATTTAATCTCTCCCATTGCAGCAGAAAGAATTTGACACTATTTTTTTCTAAACAAGAAAAGCTGAGGGTGCCCAAGATACCCTTCTGTCAAACACAAATCATGTACCTGTTGTGAACAGTTAGATGCCTGCTTAGAGAATCTGCAGGTGCAGAATGGCAGTTCTATAAGGATCCTTTTAACTTAACAAATGTAAAATAAATACAACAAAAACTATGGCCTGTTGCAGCCCAGTAGTTCAAGCTAAAATTGGATACTTCTTCTGCCCAGCTACCCACTATTTGAAGTTAATTATTCCATATTTTGTTTTACTTAAAATATTTTTATCTTATTTCTCAGTCTAAGACTATAAAGGTGGCTAACAACATTTTAAAACACACATTCAAATTACAAAAATTAAAACAAAAGGCTAAAACTGACTCCATTAGCAGTAAAACAGCAGCATAAGCAAATGCTACTAAAAGCTAGAGAAAATAAAAACGTCTTTACCTCTCACTTAAATGTAATGGTGATGGGTTCTTGACAGATTGCTTGCTAAGGTAGAACGTTCCAAAGGAGAGCTGCATATTTTTCACAGCATTAATTGTTCAGCAAAACAAAATTAATTTCCTACTCATCAGTTACAGTTGTACAAATCAGTTACAAATGTACAGTTACAAATGGGCAGGATTGAGGCTTCAGTTTGGAAGAATGTTCTAGCAAATTAGGATAATATGTCCTGGGAGGGATGCATTTAATGCATGCAAGTAATTGGATAACCCTGTTTTGTAATAGTTTCCAGAAGAAAAAAGAAAGATGAAGTCATCTAAAAATGGTTTAATTTCATTGGAATTCCTTTGTTTTATAGAGCTGTGGTTTTAGATAAGGGTGTATTGGTAGATTTTATTTTGCTGGGAATTTCAAACCTTTTCCTTTTGGAATTGGTGATAGTAGGTATAGCCATGGACACTTAGACTTTGGAATAAATTTGCAGACTTTTTCCCTCTTAGGACAGGGAACTGGATCTGGCTGGTGGGCCAGATCCAGCTGAGGGCTCCTGCAGGTAACATGTTATTAGGAGGTCCGTTCTGCACAACATAGGAAACGGACCTTTAGTGTCATGTTGCCTATCGTTTGGAATTCCCTCCCCTTAAATATTAGGCATCTTTTTGTTATCTTTTTGGCGCCTATTGAAGACTTTCTGTGTCAACAAACAGGTAGAGAGCCTATCCCAGTCAGTGTCTGTGTTGGAATTGCTTTTTAATATGTTGTTTTTAAAGTATGTTTTTAAGATGTTTTAATAAATTAATAAATTAATTTTTAAAGATGGTTTGTTTTAACATGTTTTAAAGTCTTTCATTCCTAAGATATTTTAAAGTGCTTTTAGTGTTTTTGTTTGCCGCCCTAGGTTCCTTCTGGAGGAAGGACGGGATGTAAATTTAATAAATAATACATTAATAATAAATAAAAGTCTTCCATACCCCTCAGGCCATTTTGACAGGTTCCTTCCTTCCTTCCTTCCTTCCTTCCTTCCTTCCCTCCTAGTTTATTTATTTGATTTATATCCCACCCTTTCTCCCAGTTGGAGCCCAGCGCGGAAACAAAAGCACTAAAAACACTTTAACACATCATAAAAACTGACTTTAAAATATATTAAAACAAAACATCCATTAAAAACATATTAAAACAAAATATCTTTAAAAACACTTTTAAAAAAGTTTTAGAAACATCTATTTTTTAAAAAAAGGTTTAAAAACATTAAGAAGCAATTCCAACACAGACGCAGACTGGGATAAGGTCTCTACTTAAAAGGTTTGTTGAAAGAGGAAGGTCTTCAATAGGCACCGAAAAGATAACAGAGGTGGCACCTGTCTAACATTTAAGGGAAGGGAATTCCAATAGGTAGGTGCCACTACACTAAAGGTCCATTTCCTATGTTGTGCAGAACAGACCTCCTGATAGGATGGTATCTGCAGGAGGCCCTCACCTGTATCTCACAATGATCAACTGGGTATATAAGGGATAAGACGGTCTTTCAAGAATCCTGGTCCCAAACTGTATAGGGCTTTGTACACCACAACTAGAACCTTGAACTTAGCCCAATAGCTAATAGATAGCCAGTGCAATTCTTTCAGCAGTGGGGTGACATGTTGGTGATACCCTGCCCTGGTGAGCAGTCTCACTGCCGCATTTTGCATCAGCTGCAGCTTCCTGACCAACCTCAAGGGTAGCCCCACATAGAGCGCATTACAGTAATCCAGCCTGGAGGTTACCAGTGCATGGACCACAGTGGTCAGTCTATTCCAGTCCAGAAACGGCTACAGCTGTCTTACCAGCCAAAGCTCGGGCCTCTCCCAGTTCAGATGTTACAGAGAAATAGAGCTGGGTATCGTCAGCATACTGCTGACACCTCACCCCAAATCCGATGACCACTCCCGTTGGCTTCATATAGATGTTAAACAGCATGGGGGACAAGATGGTACCCTGCGGTACCCCACAGCACAACTGCCACACGACCAAAAGACAATCGCCCAATGCTGTTCTTTGAAAACAACCCTGGAGATAAGATTGGTACCACTGTAAAACAGTGCCTCCAATATCCATCTCACCAAGTCAGCTCAGAATTATACCAGGGTCAATGGTATCAAAAGCTGCCAAGAGATCAACTAAGAATAACCGGGTCGCACTCCCCCGTTCTTCTCTTGATAAAGGTCATCTATCAGGTGACCAAGGCCGATTCAATCCCATAACCAGGTCTGAACCCAGACTGGAATGGGTCAAGATAATCTGTTTCATCCAAGAATACTTGCAATTGTTGTGCCACAACCCTCTTAATCACCTTCCCTAAGAAGGGCTATTTGCGAGTAGTCGGTAGTAGTCGTAAACCAATGGGTCCAGGGTGGCTTTTATCAGGAGAAGTCAGATCACTTCCTCTTTCAGGGCATCTGGAACCACTCCCTCCCACAATGATGCGTTGACCATATCCTGGATCCACTTAGTCAAACCTCCTTGGCAAGCTTTAATAATCCAAGAAGGGCAAGGGTCAAGAGGACACATCGCTGGCCGCATCGTCACAAGCACCTTGTCCCTGTCATCAGGCCACATCAACTAAAACCATTCCCAAGGAGTTACAGCAGACGTTGCACTGGACACCTCACTGGGGACTACAGTAGATGAGGATGGGGCATCAAGATTGCTACGGAGGCGAACAACTTTACCCTCAAAGTGCTTTGCAAACCATTCACAGTAGGCCTCCGAAGGGTCTAAAACTCCATTTCCTGGAGTTGATGCCAATAGACCCCTGGCAGTACAGAAAAGCTCCACTGGATGGCTACTTGAGGATGCAATGATGGCAGAGCAGTGGTCCTTCTTTGCTGTCCTCACTGCCACACAGTAGGCACGGTTATGATGTTTTATTCATGCCTGATCAGTCTCACTGCACGCTTTTGCTGCTTGCGCTCTAGCCGTTGTCCAGCCTGTTTCATTGCCCATAGCTCAATAGTGTACCAAGATGCAAACCAGGCTTCACAATGCTGGAGAAGGCACTCAGGGGCAATTGTGTCAAGAGCCCAACATGCCTCACTGTTCCACAGAGTGACAAAGTTTCAACAGGGTCACCTGCTCTATCTGAAGGAGCGCCTCCAGCATCACCAAGTATGCCGCCTGACAAGATCAGCCAATCAAGACCTTCTCTCGGTCCCACCAGTTAAATCAGCTAGGCTGGTGCGGACCAGAGAGAGGGCATTTTCGATTGTGGCTCCCACCCTCTGGAATTCCCTACCTTATGATCTTCGCCATGTTCCCTCCCTCGCAGGTTTCCGCCGGGCCTTAAAGACCTGGCTATTCAGACAAGCCTACAGGATTTCGGGGGTGGATTAGTTTTATTTGTTATGAACTATGGGCGGTTTTAGATTAAGTGTGATTGTTTATATATGTATTTTATCCTTCTGCTGTACGTCGCCTAGAATGGCCGTTAATTCGGCCAGATAGGCGACCCAGAAATAAATTTTTATTATTATTATTATCTACTGGGAAATCCCCCAGGGCATTCAGGAATCCTGTGGATTCTATTAATCTCCTGGGGTGGACCATTTTAATCTGTCCACTACCCCTGCATGGGAGGATCGGAGCTATAAGCCTAAACTTCATCAGGAAGTGGTCTGACTATGACAGTGTTTCCAGCTCTAATTCTTCCTTCTTAGTTATAATTCAGAGCTTTTGGATTTGGACATTTTTTTCTTTTTCTACAACGTGAAAGAAAATACACCAATGAGTGGAAATGAACAATCATTGTGTTCCCAATTCTGCTTTTCCAGCTCTGTGGGTTTGCCTGTTATGCATCTGATGTCAAAAGACATCATATGATGCCAGGTGATGGCCAGGTGGGTGTAATTTAGCAAAACCTAAATGCAGATCAAGTGGGGAGCCCTGGTGGGCCTAGAGATGTGAAGGCATGGGGGAAAAATTGAAAAATTTGGGAGAAAAAAAAATGCTTTTCCTTTTTCCCCCCTGAAACTTTTTTTAAAAATTGGAAAAGAAATTGGAAAAACTTCTGTTTCTGATTTATTTCTGTTTTTTCCCCTTGAGTCTTCATATCTCTAGGTGGGCCTAATTAGAACTCTGGGTCTGAAGTTCTCCTTGGCTGCCTTAGGGGGAGATGCATAATAGTTAAATGTTACACTCCCAAACATATTAAGATTTCCATTCACTTCCTCAGTGATAATGTCTTTGGAAATCTTGTGGGATTCTATGGGTTAATAAAAAATATGCACATGTTTAGTAGTTCTAGAATATGTGAAGCAATTTATAAACAGAAATTCAGTGTTTTTGAAAATTATAGGAAGTCTATAATTCTATTAAAGAATCTTCCCATTATATCTCAACAGCGCAGTTTTTGCATAATTAGCTGAATACATGTGGCTGACTGCATTTATATTGTGGAAGGGCTCTGTAATGATTAGTGCCATGGAAGAACAGGTTAAGTTTAAGCAGATCACCTCTGATTATTTTTAGCATGATAAATGCATCATTTTTACATTGAAAAGCATCTGGACAGTTAGCACAGATAACATAATGAAAGCTAGTTCACTAATGTCAGAAAGAATACTTCTCTAGAAATGTTGCTTTGGGATAAATATTGAAAGAAAAGCTCACAAATATGTTTTTACTGAGCTACAACAGCATTTATTTTTTCTCTTTCAGACTTCTGTACAGTTTAGCTTTTAATGCCAGGTTCCTGAGGCATCTTTGGTATTTAATCTCCTCAATGACTACACGAATGATTACTGGGTATGTAGTATTCATTAAAAATCTAAGTGTAAGTGTGTACCAGTGCAGGATGAAACAATGTGTGAAAATACATAGCAGGTACCATCTTAAGAAGCACTGCTTTCCTTCTGAGAACAAAGAAGGAATGTTTCTTCTGAAACAATGCTTGTGCACATCCCGTAGGCGTCTCATTGGTCACTGAGAACAGGATGCTGGACTAGATGGGCCTTTGGAGTGATCCAGCAGGGCTCTTAATGTTCTTAACACATGTGTGCTTCATCTAAAAACAAAACATATTTCAAAAAATATTTATGTGGAGGATGACCGAGAATGCTGCCAAGGGGACATGGTGAAATTATTTGTTACTTCACCCTCTTCCACATGATGTTAATTACATAGAGGAACGAACATTTAAATAGGACTGAAGATTTCTTTTAACTGGGATATAGCTCTTTTACAGAATGTCATTAAGCTGGTTATTACTATTGATGGACCAATTTAACTTGCATAAGGTGAAATGAAATTATACTTACTACTCTTACTAGGTCAAAATATGGTTGTTAATGCTGGCCCTTGATCCTGAAGTTGCATCAATCTGTATAAATACTATGATGCATTGATACACCTATCATATATTGTCTCCTGAGCCCCCCATGGAATTTAGCTTTTGATTTTGTTCCTCAACTTCAGTGCACCTCCTTTTTTCAATTAGAACATACTGTTTAAGATTCTTTAATGTGAGTGTCTGTACATTCTGCTATGTCAGTGTCTTCTCTGTAGATATTCATAAAATAGCTTTTAACATATTTAATGTCTGGATCAGTGACAGAAACTACCTTATGTTCTGTTGGAATATGCAATTACATGTTAACTGTCCTGAGAATAATATATATAATATAAACAGATACACAAATTTCCACCGTTATTTTATTAGAATCCATGTTACAAGATATTCTATGAATCTTAAATTTTTGTAGGCCGCCTTTTAAATACTATGAAAATTCCATATTGGAGGCACCAGAAAAATTTTTGGTACAAGTCTTTTTTCCCCTACTCCCTGGTCATATGTTTAAATTGATGATGGTTCTTTTGTCTTTTGTTAAGGTCTATGGTGCCACTCCTTCAGGTGATATCACGTGGCTCACCAATGTCTTTAGAAGATTCTAGTCGGATCATACCTCTCTTTTATCTTTTTAGTTCTTTGTTTAGTCACTCACTTATTTCTATACATGATAATGAATTCTTTGGTGATCCTATAGAAGGTAAGAACATCATCCTCTTCAGGTTATATCTAGTGCAATATTTCCCCATTAAACTCATATTGGTATTAACACATTATGTATACACGCTTGTGCTCTGTCTTTTTCTCTCTCCTCCTAGCTCCTCAAGCTGGAAATATAGAACATTTTTGAGATTGCTACAAAACTGAGTAACTGTTAGTCTGTTTTTTGTTAATGTTGCTATAATTATACAGTAAATATGTTACCTATTACACTGTTTTGAAATATTCTCTTGTTCATTTGTCTGCCCACCTCTTTTTGATATCTTCCAGAAATGGAGGGGAAATTACCCTGAATTCACTGTAGCATTTTATTCAGGCCTGCATAACTCATGGCCTATCAAGGCAAATCGGCATGCAACAATAGCCTGCTAGGGGCTTCACCTTCATTTCTTTTGGCAAGCACAAACAGGCAGGGAGCATTATGGGGCTTCCATACATGGTATTGGGCTGTGCTTGGCTTGTTAGATTAGAAGTTGTGTAGGCCTGGTTTAAATAAAGCACCAAACTGTTAAAATGTTACTATTAAATTGTTATAGGTAACACAGCAGGGTCGGTTTTATTAGACTTGCACTGCTTGCTAGAATCTGCATGTGCAAATGGTAAGCTCAAGCTGCAGATGCAGTGGTTGCTGAAGCAGGAGGGCGGGCTTGTGGCACAGTAGATTTCAAGGGGAAGGAAAGAGGGAGATTATATATGTGGCTCAGTGGCTTGTGGCGCACTCTTGTTCAGTGCAGAACTGGCTACAGGCCAGCGGCTGTTGGGAGGGCCGCTGGAGGCCTCCATGGACGATGAAGGGGTGTAACAGGCACTCCAGTTCGCCATGACAGAATACAACAGAGTCAGCAACAACATGTTCACCAGCTGAGTGTCCAAGATCATCAGTGTCAGGAAACAAATTGTCTCTGGAGTCAAGTATTTTATACATGTCAAAGTTGGGCAAACAAGTTGCAGAAAGTCAGCAGCTGATGTTGAGAACAGTGCCTTCCATGAAGCACCAGAGAAGGCAAAGGTCAGTTTCACCTATCCTAAGCAAGATTGCACAGGCATAAATCCCCCTAACTCAAAAAGGTGGAAAGAGGCCAGAAAGCAGGGAGAGGGTCTTACAGCCAAGATGGATATGCAACGATGGTCGCACTTACTATGAGGGCAGGCTGCACCGGCGAGAATGGTGTCTACGGGCAGGACTCGCCGGGAGGCCGGTGTGTTGGTGCTGCTGGAGGGGCTTGATGCCATCAGCGCCTGCAACCCCCTCACCAACTTCAGCTTCCCGGATGCTGCTGCCGTCGCAGGTACGCTGTGGCTTGCTCTCATCCAATGGGGCAGCAGCTGCACCTTCTCCTAGAAGATCAACATGGCCGCCAAGTGGGGGGCTGCCGCCATTTACAACTACAGTGGTGGCATGGGGAACGACATCCAGGCCATGACCTACCCTGCTTCTGTAGGACCGGCTGGTGCTGGGGAAAACTTACTTGTATTTTGCCATCAGAGAAGCTGATCAGAAGTTCAATTGAAGGTGTCGGACTTGCAGGCATAGAAGGAAAGAGAGTGAACCAACTCAGAGCTTTGTTGGGGGTAACCTGAGATGCTTCTGCCGCTCCAGGCACCTGCACCACACTGTATTTTCACTGGAAGTTGTAATTGCTGTTTTTTAACAATGTTATTTTTTATTTAATTTTGTAAATTGTATTGTTTTATTGATGTATTCCTATGTTTGTGTTTTTCTTGTAAGCCGCCTTGAGGGCCTTTTGGCCATAAGGTGGGGTATAAATAATAATAATAAATAATTCATCTGCTAAAATAGAAATCGAGCTAATTCTCAGCTACGTTGAAAACAAAGACTCATACTTCTGACCAGTCTCATTAGGGTAGATCCAAAATATTGCCACTTATTTTATCTTGTTCTTCGGGACCAAGAAAGCAAGAATACGTTTCTCACTACTACTCGTGTTTTGTCTAGTTGCAGGTCAAAGACAATCATCAATGATGCCTTTTACATTAGAAGAACTGGTAATATTGTCACGCTGCCTTCGAGATGCTTGCTTAGGAATTATTAAATTGGCATATCCTGAAACCAAGCCAGAAGTTCGTGAAGAATACATTGCAGCATTTAGAAGTGTTGGAGTCACCACAAATACAGAAATGCAACAGTGTATCCAAACAGAACAGAAACGGTGGATTCAGCTCTTTAAGGTATTATATGCTTTATATAAGACTGAACCAATTTTTTTTTGTGGAACTTCCCCTTTCATGCACTTTAAGCATAGAGATAACGCAAGTGATGACACCTTAATTTGGAGGTAAGCACCTGATTTTCCTCAGGTAGTCCAACATCATGTGGGAAAACACTGCCATCTAGTGTTCGAAGGCAAGAATGGATTGAAGTCAAGACCTGGGGCATTGAGCCCCTCCCACTCCAGTTCATTCTTGCCTTCGTTCGAGGCGTTTGGATACTTCTAATTAGCTAAGTTGGTGATAGTGTGTGGGATTGCTGATTCCTTTTTCCTTCTGTTCCCTTCCCTCCTTCACCCCTTTTGTATTTACTTGGGATGTTTGTTGGGGGGATTTTCCAAATTATTTTGTCTTAGTTTAGACTTACTTTTTCCCATTCAAGTGGTCTTGTTTTATTCCCCCCCTTTTCAGTCCCTTTTTGGGGGACTCCGGCAGCTGCCGTTCCCCCATTGGGCTCAGGCTTGTTGGACTCAAGTCCCTTGTGAGACAAGCCTCGCCTGAGAGCCGCAGCTTTGGCTCTCTTCAGTTTTTTTGTTTCCTTGCCACCGCCTCCCCTCCACAGGCAGCGGCCGTTTCCTGTTGGGCTCAAGTTTCTTGTGAGATGAGCTTTGCCTGAGAGCCACGGCTGCGGCTGTCCCTCTTCAGCCTTTTTTGTTTGTTTGTTTCCTTGCCACTGCCTCCCTTCACAGGTGGTGGCTGTTTTTATTTTTGCTTTTTTCTTGCCGAGAGCTGCGGCTGCGGTTCCCTGGGCTAACTTTTGCTGCCAGCTTAGTCCATGGCGGCAACGACTCATATTTGGCTGCGGCTCTAACTAGCGAGCAGTGGTTTGGAGCTCGCTCCTGCAGCTCCTCTTGCTGGCCGGTTGACTGCCTCGTGGCACCAGCGGTGGCCACGGGAAGATTCCCCCCCCCCCGGCTCTCTACTGACGTTGTGAAGGAGACCGCGTCTTGTTCCCTACAGCGCGCTACTGCAGCTGTTGGGAGCACATGGAGGCTGTTTTTTCCTCCTTTGACTGGATTACCTCCCAAGTCTGCAGGTGATCCTTTTCGACCGCCATTGCATCGCCTCTTTCCTGGCTGCCATTTTGTTTTGTCCTTTTCCCTGCTCTTTTCAATTGGCGCCATTTTGTTTTGCCTCTTCCTTCCCACCTTTTCTCTTCGGCTCTGCTGGCTCCTTGCTGTGTGTTATAGTGTCTGACATAGTTCAGAGTGATTTGGACCGTTTTGGAACTATTAAACTGCATGTAGTCTCTGGGTTCTTATTTGGGACAAGGTTTTCCTTGCTGGTAGGCCCGTTGGCCTTTTTTGTCTTCACAGATATCTCACTTTGGTCTCGTCACGAATGAACGAGTGGGAGGGGCTCAATGCCCCAGGTCTTGACTTCAATCCATTCTTGCCTTCAAACGCTAGATGGCAGTGTTTTCCCACATGAAGTCAGACTACCTGAGAAAATCACCCTTCAGGTGATACCAATGGTACATTTTATGACAAAGGCAATAAAAGAGGTATTAGATTTAATATGATATGCTTAATTTTTTTTACAGTATGTTTCTCCCAATTGTATCGGTTATTACAAAACATCACATTTTGGTGGTGTTATTACAGGTTCTAAATTTAAGGGTTTTTTATTAATATATTTGTACACAGCTATTTCATTTAAAAAAAAACTAAAGCAGTTTACAACTAATAATAACCAAACAGTAAAAACCATTAAAGAAATAGAGTAAAAGCCAAAGGTCAACAACTGCAAAAAGACATCTTGTCTGCATAAGTCTAGCAGAACAAAACCTAGTGGAACAAAAAGATTTTCAGCAGGCGTTAAAAGGTTAAAACAGATGGTGCCTGCTGAATCTCTGTTGGCAGAGCATTCCAGAGAACTGGGCTGATGACACTGAAGGCTTGATTTTGTGTCAATGTTAAATGAGCCTTCAGGGGACGACCAGCACCACTCCTGCAGATGGTCTCTGTGATCGAGCTCAGATATAAGGGTCCCTAAGATAATATGGGCCTAAGTTGTTCAGCACTTTGTAAATTAATACACAAAGACCTTGAACCTAGCTTGATAGCAGATGGGCAGCCAGTACAGTACACCACTTTTAAAAGTGGTGTCAGATGTTGTCAGCAGTCTGGCTGACGCATTTTGCACCAGCTGGAGCTTCCGAACCTAGCTCGAGGGTAGCCCCGCATCGAGCACATTGCAGTAATTCATTTATTGATGTTTCTGTTCAAAATATTGATCTTTCTTTTCAAAATACTGATATTAATATGAAAATTTTTGGAAGAAAATATTGGATTGGTAACTTCAGCAGATAGTGGACAAAGAATGAATTGAAAATGCCCGTTAGGTTGATGGAATGCTTTTGAAGTGATACCGGTCAATGGATCCCATCCCTAGCTCTGCCTGTCATTGGTCTGGCTCCACCTATTTTTGGTCTCCCTGCTTCCAGTCCCAATGGACACCAGCCACTACTGTACCGATATGCATCCTAAATGTGGCAGAACTTGTTTGAACTGGGGATGGCGGGAAATTCGTTTGGTTCATATTTTAATGTGAACATAGCAAACGTGCACATCCTGAACTAATACACAAACCAAATGCAGGTATCATTTGAAATTCTTATTTTTCTGAATGTTGTGATGTAGTTCTCCAACAACAGAAAAGTGTACACAAATGTGTTTATGAGTGGAGGATGTGCACAAAATGTGTATATTAATGATTGCATTGCAGGAGGTAATATTACTTGCCAAAATTTATGTACTAGGCAAAATTGCATTGAAAATTCATATATTAGGAGACAAGTGCATCAAAATGCATAAAAACCTGTGCTGACATCTCTGAAATAGTTAGACTGATGCTGAAATAGGGCAAACTGAAAATATTGTCATTGATGTTGGCTGGATTGATGGAAGTTGTAGTTCAACAACATCCGGAGGGCCTTGTGTTGGCTATCCCTTTGTTAGTGAGTCAACAGGGTTAATAATACATTATTTGGTTTTCCCCTATTGACGTTTTTTCCCTGTTGAGACGAACAATTTGTCCGATGGTCCATACTTCATGTACTCCTGTTTTGTGGAGAATCTGTGTGGTCTTAAGTAAGGGTTTGGGTTTTTTGCTTGGCGTAATGCAGAGCTCAGCTGGAAAGCTGGTGTGTGGATTCAACCAACTGTGGGTACAATCTTCCAAGACTGTTTGCATATTAGCTACAATGTTTCAGGGAGACTGTTCACAACTAAGATTGCTCAGGAGTGTGGTCTTTAAATATTTCTAAATGATTACCAGTTTTCTACCCACTTCTTTCCCCCCCTTTTTGTCAACCCAATGTTGAAGAACACTAAGGAGGTGGATTAGGAATTGAGAATATAACTGTTGCACAAGAAAGTGTTTGACTTGCCATGAAATTTCTGCAGCAAACACATGTAGTCAGCTAAAATTACTCATTAAAGGAGTGGAAGCAGAAGAAATGCATTTTCCAAATTGAATGTTGGATTTACAGTCGGTTTAATACTAGCGACCTCTCACACACTAATGTTCAGTTCGAGTCATCAGTCGTCCCTTCAGATCTTTTATCACTGCTTTTGTCAAGCTATCTATTTAATTGAAAGAAGTTAATTGAATGAAAATGATCAACTAAGCTTGTATTAATATTGCTAATGGAACTTTCTTCTTGGCCATGTTTGGAGAAAGATGTCATGCTAGACTTTAGGAAAGGCCCATTAATGCTTGCACTTAACCTGATGGGCTAATTAAGGAATGCTTATTCATTCTACAAGTCTACAATAGCCTCTATCCCACCCATTTTGCCTGATTTTTACAACACATTTCACTTACAAGCATGAACATTATGGACATTACTAGTGATGAGAGTAACTGATAATGTTTTGATTGTGTTGAATACTGTACTAATGCTTTGCTAAACTTAGAATTTTTGCAGATTGATCTAATATCTATTTGCACAATTTTATTTAATTAGATGTCCTGTCATTATCTAGTAAATGCTCAGTTTGTTAAGCTGTGACAAGTGGCCCAACATGTTTTTGTATGCTAGGAAATCATGCTATGTCTTTGTGCTATGCACTATCCATTCAGCTAACTGTCTTGTGTCGAAACCCACAAAAAAGAATGGTTTGCCTACATCAAATTTTGCAATACTTATGTAGAGTTGGTAAAATTTGGAAAGCTTCTCATGAACCTGGATAGTTAAAAGTATTATTATTATTTATTACATTTATATACCGCCCCACAGCCAAAGCAATTAAGTATACAAAGAAAAACAAGTTGCAGAATAACATTCACCAGGTTTAGAAAGATTTATCAGAAGAAATATATACAATACATTTCTCTCAGTCTGTATTTTGTATCATTTTTTAAAAAAAGTGAACTGTGCAAGATATACCTCTCTGGCAGGGGATGGGAACCTGTGGCCCTCCAGATGTAACTCCCATCATCCCTGACGATGCCCCATGCTGGTTGGGGCTGATAGGAGTCCAGTAACATCTGGAGGGCTACATGTTTCCCATCCCTGTTGACCAGTATAAACAATTTTATATAAGTGCTTACGTAGTTGAAAGTTAGCATCTTATTTAAATTTTTTTTATCCTGCATTGAAACCTTCAGGTTTCCAATGCACTTAAGCAGCAAAAAGTTTGACATTGTTTTACATTTTTAAATTGTGTTTTAAATTGTTTTTAAAAGATGTGTTTTAATTTTGTATATTTGTTTTAATGTTTTTAGTTACTCTAAACCGCCCAGACAGCTTCGGCTATGGGGCGGTATATAAGTACAATAAATAATAAAAAAATAAAAAGTTTACAGATTATAATAGGAGCAATTAAAGGTGATGTTAGAATAGTAAAAAACCCATTAAATAGTTGGAAGAACAAAACTGTTTTAGCTGCTGCCTAAAGACTATTGGAGCAGAAATTAAGTATTCTTGGAGGTAACTTTATAGCCAGCATGCCAGAAGATGGGGGCACTGGGAGCAAGACCTTTGAAAAAGATCTTAGGGAATGAGCATGTTTGTATGGATATAGTTGGTCTTTCAGATATCCTGCTCTGTAATAGTAGAGAGCTAAAGTACTCAAACGTTTACTGCCTATCTGTAATTTCAGAAGATGTTCACTTTCCCTCAATATTGGTATGGCCCAAGCAAAAATGAGTGTTTTGACAACCCTCTTATTCTATGTGTTGGGAAGAGGTGTACATGTTTTTTTTAAAAAATGGAGAGGGCATGATCCCATGTGGCCTACAGCCTGCTTTGTAAAAAGCAAGGGGCCCTGAAATTCTCCCCTTTGAACTATTGCTTTTAATTAAATGTAAAATTAAAAACCCAAAATGTTATAAAGTCAACCCATTATAATTTCACTTCTGTCACATTCTGTGCATTATATGATAAACAAGGTGAATAAGAGCTACATAGAAGATAATCTGTTGGATTAAAGGATTCAAGTCTGCATTCTCATGGAATTCAATTTTAGGAGCAAAAGTTGTAGTGTGTGAACCTTCCACTAATAGAGAAGCCCATCCATCACAAAAAGCTTACATTACCTGCCCATACATGCAGCAGTTCTGCTCCTCTTTGCAGTTTTTCTTGAGAAAGGGAAGGATCCTGTGCCTTATGCATTGTGCATTGCCCCCTTTTAAAGTGGCAACTGCTCATGTAAAAGGGTTCAGTTTGCAACAAAGTTACTCCTCTTTGGGCAACCAAAAGAGAGGGATCATAGGCCCCATTTCAAAGCAAATACAGTAGTGCCCCACTTTTCAGTGTCCTGCTTTTTGGTGGCCCGCTAATACGGCAGTTTTCAATTAGAGTAAGGCCCCACTCATACGGTGCTTGTTCCGCTTTTATGGCATTTTTCAGGCGTCGGGCACCATTTTATTGATGGAGTTCCGCTTTTCAGCAGGTTTCGCTTTTAGGCGAGGGTCTGGAACGTAACCTGCCGTATGAGTGGGGCCCTACTGTACTTTTATCTATGTTTGCATACTCCACTCAGACAAACATTGGCCCCTTTCCATAGAGGGCAAAAAGGTTAATAAAACAGGGATTCCTGTTTTGACTCATCATTAGTTGCCACTTTGTAAGGATATTTTCATGCAAAATTGGATAAACATCTATTAATTTAACATGTAGTTTCAAATGTACAAAATCATTTTGTATCGGTCAAAAAGGCCATCTCTTTCCCTATGTTCTAGTTCTAAATGTTTTCTAAAGGCCCAAGAGATTCCTATAACAGCAATTTGTAAATACAACACAACAACCTTCCTTAAGGGAATATTTTTTAAAGTTTTATTATTACATTTAGTTTTAATTTAGAAAAAGATGAGTAAGAAGGGACATGATAGAAATGTAGAAATTATGCATGGTATGGAGAAAGTGGATAGAGAGAACTTTGTCTCATAACATTAGAACCCAAGGTTCCCAAAGAAGTTGATGTGTAAAAGATTCAGGACAGACAAAAGGAAGTATTGCTTTATCACAGTGGAATCCACTACCACCAGACGTAGCGATGGCTGCCAATTTGGATGGCTTTAAAAGGGGATGAGACAAAATCATGGAGGATAAGGCAATCAGTGGCTACCAGTCCAGGATCAGACATGGCGTGCTTATCATTATTAGATTCAGAACAGAGGAGGAGGGCTATGTGCTCATGTCCTGACTATGCTGTTCCCACGGCTTCTGATTGGCCGTTGTGGGAAATAGTAAGCTGTACTAGACAGGCTTTCTTATGTTTAATTTTTAGAAATGAAAATGGTTCTCTTTTGCAAAAATCCCTCTTTTATGGCAGTGCTTTTTGAGCAGGTTTGTACAAAATTGGTCCCCACAAAAGACTATTTCAGCCTCAGCTTAATTTATTTGAATGTCTTTCAAATTACTTCCGTCTGTGCTTGAAAGCTTTCACATGCAATATCTCCTCATGATGATTGCAATTGGGGCTTAATGGAATCTGTGCTTCGGTGACCAACTTAGCTAAACCGCATTGAATTTTACAAAGGGCAAAGTGGTGAAAGAATTTCTGCATAATCACACAGATCTCCTAATGGGTCCCCCCCCTTTTCCAACATGTAAAACCTCGCTTAACAAACCAGGTCATTAAGAAAAAAATATTCAGTATATGGAAAGGAAACCCTTTTGATTGTCCATTAACATTACTTTGCTTCCTTTGGCATCTGCCCAGTAATGCACCAGTTTAGACACTACTGAAGTATTTGCTAAAAAAAACACAAACCTTTTGGCACAGAGCTCTATACCATAGTGCCTTAGCTCTATGGTGCTGCTTTCAAACTTGATATAATATAAATGGAAGAGTGGGGATTTTGTTCGGTCCTGTAACATAAAGATGTCTTAAAATGTTCAGTTGCAATCTGGGTTCTGAGTCATCATGTGCATTCTTGGATCTTGTGGAATATCCCAAGGCAGAGAATATGTAATGCCTCTTCTCTAGCACTCCTCTTTTCCTTAGCTCCAATAGTCACCTACGATCTAGTACTGATAATGCCCCTGTCTCCTGAAAACTTGTCTTCAGGAGTTGTGTGTCGACTGTGCGAATCATATTTTGATATGAAACTGGCCAACAAATGTTATCAGTTGACTGTTACCTGGCCAAGGTCAAATTTTGTCAAATATTCCATGAAGCCATGATACTTGACCATTATTTGATATTTGACTGGTCAATGGACCAAATAGTTTTTCACTAGCTAAATGTCCAACTTCAGGGTTACTGGGTTTTAATGGGAAAGAGACAACAGCTTATTAAGCTTTGCATCTGGTTTTAACTACATATGTTAGGCATCTTATAATGAGTACCGTATATTCCGGTGTATAAGACGACTGGGCGTATAAGATGACCCCCAACTTTTCCAGTTAAAATATAGAGTTTGGGATATACTCGCCGTATAAGACTACCCCTGTCGTTTTATACATAAATGTGTGCAACTCAACTAAGGGAAAAATGCAGAAACAGAAAGTATTTCCCCCCTAAGCATAGAAGATAGGGTTTTATTTTTCCAAAGATACAGATCAAACAACTATTATATGTAAACGGACAAAGAAAGGGGGGAGAGATCAACAAAGAAACATAGCTATGCCGATGCCTTGCTTGCAAGGTAAATCCTGAGGTTAAGAGAGATGCGCCAGGCAATCCTAAACAAATTTATTATAGAGTATCCCCACACACTGAACTTAATGGGACTTACTTCTGAGTAAACATGCATAAGATTGCACTGTCAAGGGCCTGCCTAATTCTCCCATTACAATCAAAAGAACATAAAAGTGGATTGTGCCCATATTTTAAGATTATGGGTGCAATCTGAGAATAATTTACCCCTGTTTCTTAGTAGGAAAGGACGGGCGGGGGGAGGCTGCTGTCCTTCAGGCGTGCATAAAGGAGTAGTCCGGTACTATGCATCCGAGGTAGGGTCCCAGTAAATTCAGGGAGGTTTTCTCCTAGGTAAGTGTCCTTAGGATTGCAGCTCTGCAAGGCTTCTCCTCCTTTTGCACAGTTGTCTTCCTGTTGGCAAAACTGAGATTGTAAGGTCCACGAGGCAAGGAACATTGTATATAGTTACTGATGTTGTTTCTTTATTTCTTCTCTCTGTTTCTTCTCTCTGTTTATTTTCTTACCGTAACTCTGTAAAGGGCATCCCCGTATTCTGATCGCTCTCTATAAAATAGTTACTCCTAGTAACAATCACCAAGAGTTGATTTAAAGGTTAAGGGCAGTTCCTAATAGTGACCAGGATCACCTGGACCCGCTCAAGCCCAGCCTGAAGCAGCATTATTCTACCTTTCGGTTTTTGAGTCTTTTCCCCTCTGCTCCTTCCATCTGCTTTCCTGGTCACACCCTTGCAAGACTCGTGTTCTGCTTTCATGGAAACCAATGGCTTGCGGACTTCCGGGAAGGGTGACTTAGCCTGTGCCTGCTTTTGAGACGGGCTCCTGCCTCAAAAGAAGCTTATTCAGATATATCAGTCAGTTTTTTCTTTTTTTTTTGACTGATTAAACTTCTCCCGGGTAGGGAGAAACGAAGAGATTAACCTCAAAGCCTATTTTTGTTGGGACGACCAGATCTCATTAATTTATGGGACGAGGTCCAGCCGACGAAGGTGGGACGGATTTTCAACAGCAAGCTCTATCTGATAAAGCGAACGTTCACCTTATCTTCTAAGAGAGAACGCACTAACAGGCAAGCACCCTTCTTTCTATATTTTTCTTTTACTTGACTTAAATTGTTGCTGTTTAAAAGAGATTTGCCAGATTGATCGGTTTTTGACATCTCACTGGGGAGCCGTAACTTCTCTCTGCTACGCACTAATTAATAGCTTATCTCTGTTTTTGTTGCAAAAAGCTGTCCTGGATTTGCATTCTAAAGACACACACAGAAGAGGGATTTCTATTCCAGATTTTTATTTTGAAAAATATTATACTGTTTTGAGACTACTCTCTTTTTGGTCTATTTTATTTTGACGAATCTGTTTCTTGACGATTGCCATTAATTGCTTCGATCCTGGGAACTGCATTTTGTTTACTTAACTATTGGAGAGATAAGGCTGTCTGCTCTGTTTATACTGTGATGTCACCAAGTTTGGAGTATTAACCCAATTGTTGCTGAAATAAGAAGTGGTTTTCCTATATTTTTCTTTTAAAATGGCAATTAAGAAAGTGGCTGAGAATCTGGAAATAACTATGTTTCAGAGAATAATGAATGAGATTGAGATAACGAAAATTGAATTGAGTAAAATGAAGCAGGAGATTAAAGATATAAGGGTCCCTGTGAGAGAGGTGACCCTGGAAGGGGTCCCTGTGAGAGAGGAGACCCCGGAGATTGGAATAGGGGTCCCTGTGAGAGAGGAGACCCTGGAGACTGGAATAGGGGTCCCTGTGAGAGAGGAGATCCCGGAGATTGGAACAAACGTGGAACAGGAACAAGATTTGGAGTCTATGGACTTTAGAAATAAAATCTATTGTTTGGAACTCAATGTTATCTCTGAAGAAATTAATGAAGATTCTAGAGATAAAGTTATCAATGGCATGGATTATCTTCTGGACTGGAATGATGTGATGGAGCCCAATATAGAGAAAATCTATGGAATTAACTGCAGCCATGTGACAATGGAAAAACTTTTAAGAGATGACCCAGTGTATTTTGAAAAAAAGAACAGAGATATGATTTTACAGCAGTATTTCAGCAACTTATTCAGAATGGATGGCAAGAAAATATTTGGGATAGAGGTAATTCCCATCAGACTCTTATTATATGACTATGGCTTTGACAGCAAGATTATTATGGAATACTGATAATGGAAGATTGGATATTGAAATTACTGGACTTAACAAGACTACTGAAGATGGAAGATGGAAAATGGAACTAATAGAGATAATAGAACAATGGCTACTGAAATTACTGAACCTAACAGATTCTGATGTGATGGATTAATTGAAATGTTTATTTTGACTATGGTTATGACAATAAGATTATCATAATTAGTAATGAGATGGATTAATCGATATGCTTATCTGGAAAAAAAAAATTGATAGATATATTTCTTAAAGAATTGAAACCTCTCTTTGACTTTTTGTGGAAAGAATAAAGTAATGTTTATGAGATTTGATGATTAAGTAAGATAACTACTGGAGGAAAGTGATTTTATAATATGACTTAAGAGACAGGATTGCTATATATTATAGACTTATAACTGATTTGATCTTTGACAAATGGGAAGTCAATATTTTACTCTTTATTTTTTATTTTTGTTTTTTTTTTTCTTCTTTTCTTTTTTTCTTTTTGTTTAACTATTTTTGATTTTGTTTTTTGTCTTTGAATGTTTTATGATTTTGTCTTGTATGTTTTATGAAAATCTGAATAAAAATTATTGAAAAAAAAAAAAAAAAAGGAAACCAATGGCTTGCCCTATTACGTCTGGGCAGATAGAACTTATCTCTCCCGAGGAGATAGAAATGGCTGTTGTTCCTTTTTGTTGTCTGGAAGAGAATAGGCGCACTATTCAACGCCACACACAAAGTCTCTGTCCTCTTGATAAAACAGTTACATATTTTCCTTAGAAATCCTGGGCCTTTTTTGCTTTGGTGAGCAGAACACAACTGAAGGACAGCTCGTGAATCTGAAGGGAGAGGGTGCGTGGGGCGCCTGTTGCACGATAAGGAATCAAACGGCTTTCTCCCGCATTCTCTGTTGTGTGACCCGAGTTCTGCGCCCTTCTGGACTGATCTCTCGGTGGAAGCGACAGAGACAGCACTGTCCGGAGGCAATCAACTCCCTTTCATACGGTCGCCGCATATGGCGGGGATGCGGCCGCGGCCGTTTTTGAGCTCCCCCCACCATATGCGGCAACCGCAGATTCTCCAGTCCGGCTCGGAAGTTTCAGCACCCGCCCTATAAGACGACACCCGGCGTATAAGACGACCCCCGACTTTTGAGAAGATTTTCCTGGGTTAAAAAGTCGTCTTATACGCCGGAATATACGGTAGATACAGGCGGGCCCCGCTTATACGGCAGGTTCCATTCTGGACTGCCGCTGTAAAGCGGAACCCATTGAGTTTAATGGGGCGCATCGCGCAAAAATGCAGCAAAAGCGCAAAATCGGCTTTAAAACAGGGAATTTCTCCTGATTGAAAGCCGCCACATTAGTGGAACTCTGGAAAGCGAAGTGCCGGTAAGCGGGACCCTACTGTACTAGCCTCATTTGGGTGTAATGTTAAACCATTACAGCAGTGAACTGTAGCAAACCTTGGTCTTGCACACATCTCACTCTTCTGTTGTAGCTACAAGGAGGAGATCAGAAATATTCAATTCCGTTTTAGATTAACTCCAGCTTGTCATATCTGAACCTGTACAAACTGGTTAATCTTAATTTTGGCCTATTGAAAGAAACTATAGTAAAGATTAAACACAGTTTATCTGGGTCCAGATGTCATGACAAACTGCAGTTAATCTAAAATGGAAGCAGTAGCTCATTGGCTCATTTGTGTAATGCTAAACCATGGTTTAGTAGTATGTCTGAATGCAGCCGCCGTTTACATCAAGATACAATTGGCTTTCCTCTTCTAAACTACCTTAAATCAAAATAATTTAGACTTTCCTAGAATTCCTAACATTTTATATGTTCAGAGATTTCAGTAGTGTCCAGGAAGAAGTGGTTTTAAGTGACTGGCTATCTAATGAACTAAGACCAAATTCTCAATTACTTAATCACATCTCTTTAAGAATAAAAATACTGTAACATTGTTCCAGTAATATATATTTAAAATGTTGTGGCATGGTGTCTGTGGTATTGTGCAAAAGACATAAAGTTACAATCTGTGTTGAAATGTTTCTGCCATCCAGGTAATCACTAATTTAGTGAAAATGTTGAAATCTAGAGATACAAGAAGAAATTTCTGTCCACCAAATCACTGGCTTTCAGAACAGGAAAACATTAAAGCAGATAAGGTAACAATGACATGGTTTCTTTTCTATTCTTTAAAATAAAAACCAGACTGATACAGATTTAGTTTTATTTTTAAATCTAAATCCTGGCATTAATAATTATAAATATGGTTATTAGTAAAATAATAGTGCAGGTGTTAACCTGATTCCTTGAAGGATTTTGAATATTTGTCATCTGTTCTCAGTTCTCTATCTGTGATATATACTATCATATCTTATGCATGTTTACTAAGAAGAATGTTATACGTACCTCACTGTACATGCTGAATAATTTTGTGTAGGATTGCAACTTCAATATACAAGGTATTGGTTGCATTCCCCCATAACCGTGTGACATCTTACTCTGTGGTCCAATGCAATTGTGTACAGTTAATCAGAATTTTGGGATTGGGAATAGGGTAATGTAAAACAGAGCTGACTGTAAAGTCACTTAACGCCTTTGGGAGAAGAAGTGACTGATTAAAGAAGACTGATAATTAATTTTTATAATGCTAACATCTATTGAGTGAAGCATTCTCGAGTGGGCACTAGGACACCTCCAAGTGGGTTGTCTTCCTCCTAGTGCCCTTTATGTTTAAAACTCTGTTACTAGTGATTAAATTATAGGAAAGATTTTGGTCTTGAGCTCTTAATTGGAGATATTTAACTATGTCGTTTAATGAACAACTAGGTTACACAACTTTACGTGCCATCAGCCAGACATGTATGGAGAGTGAGAAGAATGGGAAGAATAGGACCATTACAGTCTACTCTAGATGGTAAGGCAATACTGTTTTGATTTGGAAATTGAAGATGTCACTTATTTCCAGAATGTGGGGTTCCCCAGTCTGTTGCATAGCTGAATTCCAGCTGTTGGAGAACAACAGCAGGAGAGAACTATTGAGCTCATGTCTGCAGAAGCCCAAAACAGAACATCTAATTGGCCACTGTGGGAAACAGGATGCTGGGCTAGGTGAACCCTTTGTTTGATCCAGCAGGATTTTTATATTTATACTAATAGTTGTAATGATGTGTGCATGTACATTGGGAAAACAGTTTATGATCTTCCTGTAGTCTTGCCGTCTTTATTTAAGATACATGTCAAACTTTTTTTTATTTATGACCTGCCTGCCCACAGGGCTGGTTTGAATGTCATGATAAACCATGGTTTTGTCACGGAACAAGGGATGGCAAGCCTCAGCTTTGCACATTTCTTCCCTTCTCTGGTGCAGCCACAAGGAAGCAATCAGTTTTTGCTTTGTTTTACTGCAGCTTTTGTTTAACGTCAGAACTTGACCAACTGTGGTTAACCTTAATTTTAGTTTGTTTCAAACAAACCAGCTTTGTAACCCCTGTTTCAGAGAAACAGTAGTGAAGATTAATCACAGTTTGTCAGTTGTAGATTAACTGCAGCTTGTCATTTACTCAAAAATAGAAGCGAAAATGTCTGATCTTCCCCTCGTGGCTGCTCTACAGAGAGGGGAGGGCAGTGTGCACAAGCTCAAGGCCCATTGCAGCTTGTTTCCATCAAAATTAAATCATATTTATTGTAACATCCAAAACAGGTCACTGAGTCTTGAGATGGCTGAAACTTTATAAAAACAAAGTGACAACTCTTAAGAATGCATATGAAACATTAAAATATACAAACTGCACATTGCAAAAGAACCTCCTAAGATAACTTTCATTCTGTCTTGGATCAATAAGAGTGTAAGTAATATTGTAAGCCCAGCTGAGGAAAACTCATCCTTTGCCCAACTGTTTTTCCCCAGGTAGCATGCCATCAGGTGGGCTGTAGTGCCCCCTACTGTCCGAAGGCAGGAATGCTCCTTCTGGTCCTCCTCAGTTCATTCTTGCCTTCGTCCAAGGTTTTTTTTCACAGCCTTAGCTAAGCTAATATGTTTGCTACTGTGTCTTCTAGTGGGACTTCTTGAATTGTGTGTTGGTTGGAGACATGTGATCGAGTGTTGTGTGGAAGGGTGTGTGTGTGTATCTGCAGTAGAAGGTTCCCTTCATCGTTTCCTCCCTGGTCACCCTGTCTTGATCCCTGTTTTTAGTGGGCTCCACTGGGGTTTCCCCCCCTTCTCTTCCCCCCTTCCACTCAGGGCTTGCAGCTGCAGTGCAGCCCCAGTATCATCCTCACCTCCCCCCACAGGGCTTGTGGCTATGGCCTCGGAGGCCTCCTTCCTCTCCATAGCAACTCTGTCCTCTAGAGTTTGTGCGCCTTGCAGAGGCCTTTTGCCCAGAGCTTGCGGTTGCGACTCTGGGCCTCTGCTGAAGCGAGTTCAGGTGCTCTGTCCTCGCTCAGAGCTAGCGGCTGCAGTTTTGGCTTGTTACTGAAGCAGTGGCCGCCGCTTTTGGCAGTCCTGCTTCAGGAGTACCTGCCTTCGCCCGGAGCTTGCGGCTGCGGCTCTGGGCTGTTGCCAAAGTGGTGGCAGCTTTTTTTGGCAGCTTTTTTCTCCTACCCTTTTCCACGGTTGCCATTTTGTTTTGCTTTCTGCTTCCCACCCTTTTTCACAGTCGCCATTTTGGTTTGCTTGGCTCTTTTCTATCTCGCCTGTCATTTTGCTTGTGTTTTTCCTGTTCTTTTTCTTGTAAGTTTCTGCTAGTCTCCTGTGCCTCTTCATCGCTGTTCCCTGTTTTCCTGTGGTTTCCCCCTTCCCTTCTACTTCGGACAGAAGGCAGGAACTCTGTTTTTTTTTTTTTTTAAAGGAGGGTAGAGAAGCACAAGGAAGGATGTTAACAGTGGACCCTCTCTTGCAGTCAGGGCTGCACCGCACCTCTCTACCGTATGCGTGTGCTTTGGTTCCGGAATCACCGCCCCTCTCCTCCAGTGTGTGTGTGTTATACTTAGGTTACTGCACCCCTCTACTGAGTGTGTGTACACCATAGCAGGTCCAGCTGCAATTGCGGATTCCCTTGACTAGCTCTCCAATGGGGAACAGCAGGGCGTACCTGACACCACAAGGCGCAACATAAAGTTTGTTCAAGCCTGAGATCCAAGGCATCAAACATCACTCCAAGGCTGTCGCTAAAACCAAGCATTCTTCTACTCAGCTGGCTGCCATGCAGACACGGTATGTGACTGCTGCAAGCTCTCTGGAAGCATTATCCACTAGCGCCATTATTGTTGAGGATGGGTCACGTTTGGAAGTACCTGTTACAGGTCAAGAGAGACTGGCAGTGCTGTTTCACTTTCCATCAGTGTCATTGGATAAGGACTTTGATGGTTTCCCAGAACAGACATCTGTGTCTCTTCTGTCAGTTCACCAGTCACTCGTGCTTCCTTCCACTTCCAGTTAGCCTACTCCTGAGGCTAGGGTTCAATCCCCTACTACTGGCGTATTGGTTAGCCATTCTAAACCTCAAATTCCTAAACAAATTCATGATATACCATCACTTCAAAATGGAGTCCCTAGCCTTGATCATAGAGGCCATACAAGAGAGGGACTTTCTGGCGTCTTATCAATTTGACAGTAACAGGAAGATGGCAGTAGAGGCAACAGCTACGGGCGATGGAGCTCCACCACAAATGGCTTTTATGGGGTAATCCCCCCTCTGCTGGAGGCTACAACGTACAGAAAATACAGGGAGCCCCCCCTCCCTCTTTCCTATGCCGCCTCCCCCGTACTTGACCTGGACCTGGACGCCAGCTGTTTGTGTGACCCAGGGACACGACTTAGTGTTCCATCTGCGCCGGGCCGCTGCTGCAGCCGCCTCTCACAGTGGAGGATGCCAAGCCAGGCTGGAGCCATAGATGGGCTGCGGCGTTTGGCAGGCCTGGTTGCCACGGCCTGTCCTCGGGAGACGCTGCTCTGCCATGATGGTCTTTCGGTGGCTTCTGAGAGCTGAGAAGCGCCCCTGCAGCTGCCGCCGTTCTGCCGTCCGGCCTTTGTCCACTGTGCCTTGGTGTCGGCTGCATCCATGCCCCGGCACCTTCGGCTTCTTTGAGAAGAACTTTCCTGTGAGTTTTGACTTTGAGGGGCCTGTTTATCTCGCCCTCCTCCCTGTTGGAGATGCTGGACGTTAAGATCAAGGGGGGGGGCGCGTTTGTTCATGCAAACGGACTATCACCCACTCTGGTTTCTAGGCCAGTATGGGAAGACTTATACCAGGAGCTTCCATCTGAAGATACACCTTTCGGACTACACAGGCGAGAAGCCCTATTATTGAAACTACCTTTCAGATGAGACCAAAGGTCTGTTTTACATGCTTAATTCTGATAAAAGGAAACCCTGGACCATATCCTCATGGCCTCAAACCTCCCATCTGGTTTACCTTCCTCTCTTAGAGTGGTAACCAACACATTCTCTTCCAGTAATCTCATCTGTATAGTGTATTGCATATTAAAATTCACTCCTCAACTCACACCTATAACAAATGGATATCAGTCATCTTACCTTTTTCTCAGCTCATCTTTATTTCTGTCATATTGCATATGGTGCAAATAGCCCTTTCCTACATGTGTTAGTGAGTTGGACCTATTGGACATCTGTTTTCTTCCTGATCAGCTGAGGGTGCCTTAGTAATTGTATTACTATACCAAGTTACAATACTGCATAGCAATATTAAAAGAGGCACCTATTAGCTCCCCTATAATTCTTGAACCTCATTTTATGGGCTTGCTGATGTCTGAAGTTCTCTTAGAATTGTTACTTGACCTTCCTGTTTGGTCTAGCATTTCATGATGTATTAATGCTGGTGGTTTTAACAGTTTTATCTCCACAATAATTTGTTTTATATGGTCTAATTTATGTATATATATGCTATTTACCAACAGCCTCTGGGATTAGGTATGCTAAAAAATTAGTTAAATAACGGTACCCCACTGAAGACCAGTATCTTTTTGCGCTGCCCCTACTTGAAATACCACAAATATCACTACACCATATTGTATAGTGTACCATGATGACAGGCCATACATTCCTGAAGATTTTGCCCAAGACCCACATGAAATAGCAGGGTGCTTATCCAAGACACTGAGTCGCCACAGAGAGTCTGCTGTTATATTTATTTCAAGACTTTGGAGAGAATGCAAAGTGTTTGTCTTTGAAACTGTCCCCTCAACTATGCAGGTCAATGCTTTGTATCCAAAATCAGTCATATCTGCACTATGTGATAAAATAAAGGCTTCATCCTCCAGAGGTTGTCGCTGTACCTTTACCAAATGAATGTCCTGGAAATGAACAAAGATGTGATCAACATGATTGTGTGAAGACAGGCACATAGCAGTGTGTTTATGATTTGTTCAATCCTACTTGACTCCATATGAGCTAAACCCAATTAGTGTGAAAGAACCCCACTGACTTGCATATGATCATGTTTATTTGAGCTTTTTCATTTACTTAAATGGCAAGCACTTGAATTCTAAATGTCTTGTGTATTGATGACTCCGTCCCATATTTCTCTTTAAAGATGGAAACGCTGATGGGGCAATGTAGATAAAATTGACTAATTGACCAGAATAATTGAACTGCCGAAGTTAGATAGTGGTTTACCTTTGCTGTACATGCACTTTCTGTTTTAAAACACTTTTAACCCTTAGCTTAATAGATTGCATACATTGACTGTAATTAAAACTATTTCCTGAAAGTTAGGAAAGTGCTCTCATTCCAAGGCTTGCAATATTGATATTCATCACATGTTCTAAGTTCTGTCTCTTTTACACTAAATAGGCATTCTTAATAGCTCTAATTAAAAATAGCTTGGGGAACTTAAAATATAGTATCTGTTACTGTTGGTGGTTGCTGCCAAAAGACCAACTAGTCACTGCTACCTGCAAACTGATGCCGAAGAGTCTCCTCTCTGAGCATTTCCTGTGCTTCAGTACTGAAGTCGTGCATATCAGGTCTTCCAAGAATTTTTACCACTCCTGCAGACAGTGTCTATATGTACTTGTTTATGGATATTTAAACATATACTCAGATAATTGAAATTCTTGCACCTCCTTGTTTGGGAAGTTTTCATTTCCAACCATATCGGTTGGCCTTTGGCCTGTTGAACATTTATTATTTATTTAAGCCATTTCTATACTGCTTAATATATATTAAAAATCTCTAAGTGGTGTACAGAAAATAAAACAGCAAATATTATAAAAAATAAACAATAAAACAATACAAATGCATACATAATACAAATTAACAAATAAATATTAAAACAGTTGCCTTGCACTTCTCCATTCAATATCTCTCAACCTCCTGGCTCTCACCCAGGACTCCACCCATCCACCCTGGGTTTCACCCAGGGTCCAACACACACAATTGCTCCCAAAGTCTCACAAGCTTCCCAGGGGATCCCAAAAATGGAGAACTGGGGTGAATGGTTTAACACAGACCCCGTATCCCTTGTCTACACAAATACTAGGTTCCACTGACCATAGCCAGCGTTACAGCCTCACATGTGTGCCTTGGTATACCTGCTGGAACTTTCTTTCCCAACTGCAGACTCTCACTTTGCATTTGAGACCACTCCCAATATCCTTTGAGTTTTGGGAGCTACTAAGTGGCACTAAGTATGTGGAACATTCAGTAGGAAGTGAGACCACTAGGTCTAGCTATATGAGCAGGATCTCCCCACATGACTCTTTGAATCATAGTTTATGCTTGCTATTTACAGTCAGTAAGTTTGGTTCTGTAGAAATATTTTGCTCTCTGTATGGGATGATGGCATCACCATCCACAGAAGAATGGAAAGGTCGTGTATTGTATTATGCATTAAAACTGAGTGCACTCTTTTTTAATTTTCAATTTTAAAAAGTGGGCTTGGATCCGGCACCTCTTTCTGTGTCTGAGGAACGACAACTTGCAATATTGACTGAACTACCTTTTGTGGTTCCTTTTGAAGAAAGAGTAAAGGTACATTTTTTTTAACTCTTGTATTTTTTTACAATAAGTATAACCTGATATATTTGCTAAATGTAGAACCTTGCACTTTGTGAAGGACAGTATGCCTCTTTAACCACAAGAATATATACATTGCAATACAGAAATAGGCCTTCTGTGTGATCCTGTCATTTCCGATTCCATTTTCAAATCATAAAGGGAGTGATGGTATGGTTCAATTTTAGTGTCTCTTTGTCTTGAAGTGGCTGGAGATGTATGTATATGTCCCAAAGTCTGCTTGATTTTTTTCTTTTTTAAAAAAATGTGCACATACTGCGGGTTCTTGGTTTTGTGGGAGATTTTTGTTCTCAATTTACACTCAAGGCTACTCCCACCATTTCCTTGCCTGTCCAGAGCGGCTTGTAGGAAGGTACAGAAGACCAAATTGAAAGGGGCAGGTTTAGAAGCCCTTCTGTAAACATAAGAGTTCTGCATCTCAGCCTGACATTTTGGGCTAATACTAATGAGAAGTTGGAGAACAGATGGCTTCCATTTTAAACATTATACAGGAATACCCCGCTATACGGACCTTCACTTGCGAGTACAGACATATTTACAGTAGCACCATTCCCCTGTTTATGTACGCTCGCTTTGCAAGAACGGACACTTAACGGCATGACGCCACTGCCCAGTCAGTTTCCAACTACAAACCTTTTCTTAAAATAAGGCGTACTGTGTTTATTTTAGTTATAAATGCATTATTTACATCAGTTATGCCCGTATATGACGATTGCAGTGCAGTATATGCATCGATAAGTGAAAAAAAGGTAGTGCTTCACTTTAAGTACACTTTCGGTTTATGTACTCGCTCTGGACCCATTGCGTACGTTAATGCGGGGTATTCCTGTAATGATAAGCTTGGTTAAATTTTGGACTAAATCCCAAAATTCTTGGGTCTAATACTGTGGTTTAGGGTTTCTTAAGATAGTGAAATGATTCAAACTCTAGGTAACGGGAAAACTTCATCAGTGAGATTTCTTTCTGCTTTTCCTAGATAGGCAGGCAGTCACAATAATTTTAATACAACTGAACTGTAGTGCCCACCTACTGAGCCTGGGGTAAAAGGAAAAACTTGAACTTTAAACACTAAGGATTTGTTTCCCCCGTTCCCTCCAAAGGTGGGCAATTCACCAGTGGGTTGTATCTGTCCTTTTCCTTGAAATAGAGGGAGCCCCACTTGACGAAGCATCCCATCTGACAAAGCAACAAGGCAAGTTAAGCAGCAGAGTGAGTTTGGCAATATGATGAGCAGGCCAGAGCACACTACTCTGCCCGTCCATTGCTTGACCTAAAGAAAACCTAAGCTCTGTAGGTACTCTGTAACTCAATAAACCATAAAAACAATTATGCAGGTAGGAAGCCAGCAGGGGGCTTTTCAGTGATGTGCACTATCTGTCACACATACAACTATCTGCCTGTTGGACCCAAGTCGTGGGTGTGTCCTCAGTGCAATGAGCTCCTGGCTCTACGGAAACAGGTTTGTTCTCTTGAGACCAAGGGGGCTCACCTGGAGAAGCTGAGAGAGGTTTGTGGGTGAGGATTTCAGGGACATTATAGCTGTGTCCCACTTCCACGTTGATAGCTCCTCTTAGTTCTGTTAGTTCCATTCCTCTTAGTTCCAGGTTGATAGCTCAGAATGTAATTCTGAGGAAGAGGGAAATGGTCCCTTAGAGGGAACTCATTCCTTGGGGGGACAAACAGCTATCCTTTTGTGCCGAGGACATTTATCTGAGGGTGGGTGGTGGGTGGAGGGATCCTGGTAGTGGGTGATTTCATTCATTATGGAACATAGATACCGTATATTCCGGCGTATAAGACGACTGGGCATATAAGACGACCCCCAACTTTTCCAGTTAAAATATAGAGTTTGGGATATACTCGCCGTATAAGACTACCCCTGCTTATGACATGCAGGTACTTAGCAGGAAAACTGTCACTTATAAACATAAGGCTGTTTGTCATCAAACGTGTAAACATAAAAGCCACCCCTTTGCCTCTCTTCGCCCTGTTCCACGTGCGGGCTTGTCGTAGCTGAAAAGCGTCAACGAGGCGCAATCTCCTCAACTTTTGTCCGGGCCCTTCCGCGCACCAGATCAGATCATCTCCACTGCCAGGTCCTTTAACGAGCTCCCCGCCCCGCTTTCTCCTCTAAGCTATCCCGCCGGCTTTTGTTTTCCCCTCTTCTCCCATCCCCAATCCAACCTTTATTTCCCTGAAAACCTCAGCAGCTGGGCGCTGTCCTGAGGCGTAGCAGAGATGAAAGCCCAAGGCTCCGATGTAGCTTCAGTCCGGGGGGATGCGCTGTCCTGAGGCATTGGATGGTTGGAAGGGGTGGGGGAGAGCCGGGATATAGCAGGAGCGAAGCGAAGCCGCGTCTCCCGCGTGTCGCTGCTGTGAGAGTTGGGACTGAGTAAGGAGTCCAAGCCAAAGCGATGTGTCTTTGTTTATATAGGCCGGCTGGCTAGCTGCGGCGCGCTCAGAGCCTGTCCCCGTCCCTGTCGGTTGTAACTGAAGGAGGCTCCTGAGTGCGCGCTTGCTCTCCCTCTCCCTCCCCCTCCATGCCGCGCGTCATTTATGCGAGAGGAGCCGTAGAGGCCTCTTCATACAGCGGCTGGAATGCGAGACGTCAATAGTGACGCCATGGGAGCCTGACGCTACTGACCCCCGCCCCTTGCCCTCCCCGCCGGGTGTCTGTGCGTGTATACACACATGTGTGTGTGTATACACACCAGCCCTAGCCTGCACGTTTGTTTGCAGAAAGGCACGCCGGCAATAGTCCAGCAATGCCCACTCTTGCGAAATAACTACTGTATATTCCGGCGTATAAGATGACTGGGCGTATAAGACGACCCCCAACTTTTGAGAAGATTTTCCTGGGTTAAAAAGTCGTCTTATACGCCGGAATATACGGTAGTTGGATTTGTGATGGGTATACAGATCGTAGGGTTAATTGCCTGCCTGGTGGAAACACTGCGGATGTTGCCTGTCGCCTAGATAAGCCTGGTAGATAGTGGTGGGGAAGTGTCAGTGACTGTGGTGCATACTGGCAACAGTGACATGGGGAAATGTATTTGTGAGGTTCTAGAAACAAAATTTAGGTTGCTTGGTAGGATGCTGCAAGGTAGCTTTCTTTGACTACTGGTTCCATGTGCAGGGCCAGCTAGATAGGTGGAGCTTTGTAGTCTCAATTCGTGGAGAAGAAAATGGTGTTGGGAGGAGGGAGTTGGATTTGTTAGACACCGGGGAACATTTTGGGACAAGTCAGGCCTTGTCAAAAGGAAAAGGCTCCACTTGAACCGGGATAGAACTGGACTGTTGGCACTTAAAATAAAAGTGGCAGATTGGGGGAGGGGGGAAGCTAACAGGAGCTGAGAAGATTCCTATTAGGAACAAATCCCCACCCCCACGCCCGGGATGAAGATGAAAGCATGGGATAGCTATTGAGAGAGGCCAAAGCACCACAGGCCAAAACACAAGTGCTGAAGCCTCTTGAAGAGAGACACTGTATATACAAGTGTTGCTATGTTAATGTCAGAAGCCTCTGAGCCAATATGGGAGAACTGGAGTGCTGAGTCTTAGAGGACAGCCTTGATATAGTGGGCGTAATGGAAACCTGGTGCAATGGAAACAAACAGTGGGGCACTGGAGGTGGTGTTGGACTGTACGTCAAAGAGGGCATTGAATCCAGCAAGCTAGAAATCCCAAATGGGATTGGAAGTTGTTTAAAAACACAATATTAGAAGCTCAACTGGAGTGTGCACCACCAGGACCAAGAGGATGCCAGTGTGGTTAACGAGCAGAGTCAAAGACTCTAACAGCGGCAAGAAAGCTTTGTACAAAAAGTAGAAGTCTTGTCCAAATGAGAACAAAAAGGAAAACAAAACATTGGCAAAAGAATGCAAGCAGACAATAGGGGATGCTAAAAGGAATTCGAGGAGCACATTGCTAAAAACAAAAACCAACAGCCAAAAAATCTTTTTATATAATAGTAGCAGGAGACCGTCTCAGAAGGCTGTTGGAACCTTGGATGACAAGGGAGTCAAAAGTATGCTAAAAGAGGATAAGGTGACTGCAAAGAAGCTGAATGAATTATTTACATCTGTCTTCAGAGTGGAAGATATAGGGCAGATCCCTGTGCTTGAACTGACGTTTGCAGAAAGGGAATTTGAGGAACTGAGGCAGATAGTGGTGGCAAGAGATGAAGTTCTAGGCCTACTAGATGACATAAAAACTGACAAATCACCAAGTCTGAATGGCATCCACCCAAGAGTTCTTAAAGAACTCAAATGCGAAATTGCTGATTTCTGTATGTAACTTGTCCTTAAGATCCACCTCCATATTTAAGGACTGGAAGGTGGCCAATGTAACACCAATTTTTAAAAAGGGATCCAGGATGGAGGGGGTAATCCTGGAAATTACAGGCCAATTAGCTTAACATCTGTTCCAGGAAAACTGGTGGAAAGGATTGTTAAAGATAAAACAACCAAGCATATAGAAGAACTGGCATGGCTTCTGCATGGGTAAATCATGTCTTACTAACCTATTAGAGTTCTTTGAGAGTGTCAACAAGCATACAGAAAAAGGGTTTAACAAGATACCCCACCAGTGACTCATGAGTAATCTGAGCAGTCATGGAAGAAGAGGAGAGGTCCTCTTGTGGATCAGGAAATGGCTAGGAAACAGGAAGCAGAGAGTAGAGGGAAAATGGACAGTGCTCCCAGTGGAGAGATGTAGAGTTGCTCAAGGATTGGTATTGGGTCCAGTGCTTCTTATTAATAAATGATCTGTAGGTGTGAGCAGTGAGTTGGCCACGTTTGCTGAAGATACTAAATTGTTCATAATCACTAAAACAAAAAGGGATTGCAAAGAGCTCCAAAAGGACCTTTCCTGACCGAGTGAATAAGTGGTAGAATGACAAATACAATTCAGTGTAAGCAAATGTAAAGTGGTGCATATTGGGATAGAGTTGTTGTTGTTGTTGTTGTTAATAATAATAATAATAATAATAATAATAATAATAATAATAATAATAATAAATTTGTATCCCGCCCTTCCTCCTAGCAGGAGCCCAGGGCGGCAAACAAGGCACTAAAAACACTTTAAAACATCGTAAAAACAAATTTTAAAATACATTAAGACAAAACAGCGTTAAAAACATTTTAAAAACATTTTTAAAGGGTTAAAAACATTATTAAAAATCATATTAAGCAATTCTGATACAGACACAGACTGGGATAGCTCTCAACTTAAAAGGGTTGTTGAAAAAGAAAAGTCTTCAAAAGGCGCCAAAAAGATAACAGATTTGGCGCCTGCCTAATATTCAAAGGGAGGGAATTCCACAGGGTAGGTGCTGCCACACTAAAGGTCCGTTTCCTATATTGTACAGAACGAACCTCCTGATAAGATTGTATCTGCAGGAGGCCCTCACCTGCAGAGCGCAGTGATCGACTGGGTATGTAAGGGATAAGGCGGTCTTTCATGTATCCTGGTTCTGAGCTGTATAGGGCTTTGTACACCAAAACTAGAACCTTGACCTTGGCCCGGTAGCAAATGGGCAGCCAGTGCAATTCTTTCAGTAGTGGGGTGACATGTTGGCGATACCTTGCTCCAGTGAGCAGTCTCGCTGCCGCATTTTGCACCAGCTGCAGCTTCCGGACCAACCTCAAGGGCAGCCCCACATAGAGCACATTACAGTAATCCAGCCTGGAGGTTACCAGTGCGTGGACAACAGTGGTCAGGCTATTCCAGTGCAGAAACGGCCGCAGCTGTCTCACCAGCCAAAGCTGGTAAAAGGCACTCCTAGCCACTGAGGTCACCTGGGCCTCGAGCGACAAAGATGGATCCAGAAGCACCCCCAGGGTACGGACCTGCTCTTTCAGAGGGAGTACGACCCCGTCCAAAGCAGGCAACTGACCAATTATCCGAACTCGGGAACCACCAACCCACAGCGCCTCCGTCTTGCTAGGATTCAAACTCAGTTTATTGGCCCTCATCCAGCCCACCACAGAGTCCAGGCAGCAGTCCATGGCTTGAATGGCCTCTCCCGATTCAGATGTTATGGAGAAATAGAGCTGAGTATCATCAGCATACTGCTGACACCTCACCCCAGATCTCCTGATACCACTCCCAAGGGCTTCATATAGATGTTAAACAGCATGGGGGACAAGCGGCACCCCACAGCACAGCTGCCAGGGGGCCGAAAGACAGTCACCCAATGCTATTCTCTGAGAACGACCCTGGAGATAGGATCAGAACCACTGTAAAACAGTGCCTCCAATATCCATCTCACCAAGTTGGCCCAGAAGGATACCATGGTTAATGATATCAAAAGCCGCTGAGAGATCAAGTAAAAATAACAGGGTCGCACTCCCCCTGTCCTTCTCCCGATAAAGGTCATCCAACGACCAAGGCCGATTCAGTCCCATAACCAGGCCTGAACCCAGACTGGGATGGGTCAAGATATTCTGTTTCATCCAAGAGTACTTGCAGTTGCTGCGCCACAACCCTCTCAATCACCTTCCTTAAAAAGGGAGTATTTGCAACCGGTCGGTAGTTGTCACAAACCAATGGGTCCGGGGTGGGCCTTTTCAGGAATTGTGGGATCATCACCTCTTTCAGGGTGGCTGGAAATACTCCCGCAATGATGCATTGACCACACCCTGGATCCACTCGGTCAGACCCCCTCAGCAAGCTTTAATAAGCCAAGAAGGGCAAGGGTCGAGAAGACACATTGCTGGCCACATCTTTGTGAGCACCTTGTCCACGTCATCAGGCCGCATCAACTGAAACCGTTCCCAAGAAATTGCAGCAGACGTTGCACTGGACACCTCATTGGAGACTACAGTATATGTAGATGGGGCATCAAAACTGCTACAGAGGCGAGCAACTTTACCCTCAGAGTGCCTTGAAACAATTCACAGTGGGCCTCCAAAGGGTCTAAGACTCCATTATTAATTTCACATATATGCTCATGGGATCTGTACTGGCAGTGACTGAACAGGAATGAGACCTTGGGGTCATAGTGGATAGCTCTGGAGATATCAGCCCAGTGTGTGGCAGCTGTGAAAAGGGCAAACTCCATGCTAGGGAACATTAGGAAAGAAATTGAAAATAAAACTGCCAGTATCATAATGCGGTTGTACAAATCCGTGGTGCAACTGCATTTGGCTGTGTACAGTTTTGGTCACCTCACCTCGAAAAAGATTTGGAGGACTTGGAAAATGTTCAGAAAAAGGCAACCAGAATGATTAAGAGGATAGAGCAAGTCCCCTATGAGGAAAGGTTGCATTTGGGGCATTTAGAGAAAAGGAAAGAGGTGACATGATAGGGGTGTGTAAAATTATGCATGCCACGGAAAATGTGGATAGAGAAGTTTTTCTCCTCCCAATACACTAGAACTCATGGAAGCTAAGTTTTGGAACATTCAGAAACGAAAAAAGAAAGTACTTCTTCATGCAGCACATAGCTAAACTATGCAATTCACTCCCACAGGAGGCAGTGATGGCCACCAACTTAGATGGCTTTAAAAGAAGATTAGATAAACTTGTGGAGGATAAGGCTATCATTTGCTACTAGCCATGCTGACTATGCTCTCCCTCCACAGTTGGAGGCAGTATGCTTCAAAATACCAGTTGCTGGAAACCACAGAAGTGGAGAGTGATCTTGCACCTAGGTCCAGCTTATGGGCTTCCTGTGGGCAACTGGTTGGCGACTATGAGAACTGGATGCTGGACTAGATGGGCCATTGGTCTGATCCAGCGAGCTTTTCTTACGTTGTTCTTTCCCAGTCATTCCTTGAGAGTGAAGAACGATAAAACTCTTACAGGTGCACTGATTTTTAGCTAGCTTAATAGCTAACCTGGCTTCAGTTGTCCATGCTCTGGTAACGTCCAAGTTAGATTACTGCAATGCACTCTATGTGGAGCTGCCTTTGAAGACAGTTCGGAAACTGCAGCTTGTGTAAAATGCAGCGGCCAGACTGGTAACAGGGATCAGATGGTCCGAACATATAAAACCGATTCTGGCCCGCTTGCATTGGCTGCCTGCGTGTTTTCGAGCTCGATTCAAGGTGCTAGTTTTAACCTATAAAGCCTTACACAGCTTGGGACCACAATACCTGATGGAACGCCTCTCCCAATACGAACCCACCCGTACACTATGCTCAAGATCAAAGGTCCTCCTCCGGGTGCCTACTCCGAGGGAAGGTGGGAGTCTGGCAACAAGGGAGAGGGCCTTCTCAGTGGTGGTCCCCAAATTATGGAATGATCTTGTTGATGAGGTGTTATCTTTTCAGCGCCAGGTCAAGACTTTCCTCTTCTCCCAGGCATTTTAGCATGTGTTTTTAAATTGTTTTAAAGTTTTAAATTGTTTTAAAAAGATATGTTTTAAATTTGTATATTTGCTTTAATGTTTTTAGTTACTGTAAACTGCCCAGAGAGCTTTGACTAGGGGGCGGTATATAAATAAATAAATAAATAAATAATCTCCTTTGCAAAGTATTGCGTATGGGCTACAGTAGTTTAGCATCATTTTCCACATTTTTCAACCTTGTTGAAACACCTGCAAATTGCAGTTCCCATGCTTGTCTCCAGATAGAATTGGCAATATCATACCCTAGATCAGCTTTCCAGAACTTCATGCCTTGCAGGGGTTTTGGGCTTCAACTTCTATCACTCCCAGCCAGTGTGACTAGTGGTCTGGGATGATGGGAGGTGCAGTCCAAAACATATGCAGGGCACCAGGTTGGGGAGGTGTTGCCTTATGTGATCCCAGCTGCATGCCTTGCCTGTGTTTCAATAGACATTTGTTGTGCTGGTTACAGAGGATGGATAATATTTGAGAAATAAAGTCCAAAGGCTTCTTCAATGGGGTGTGCCGTTTTTTGGATCCTAACCTTGACCTATAATTTAGGTATTACTTTAAGTATCAGCCCTTTGAAGTACACCACAAAGTGTCTATTGTTTAAAGGGGCTCTCTTCATCTTCTTAGTTTTTAAAAAATGTAATAGTTTCTAAGGTTCTTTTGTTGACTCTGTAGCTTTCAGCTAATTAGGAAACTGAATTCCCAGAACTGTGCTGTCATCAGTGTGTGCTAGTACTATCAAGGAAATTAAAGATAGTTTCATGGGAGAAATAAATCACTGTTTCCCAAAAGGACAATGATAAATGTAGAGAAACATGTTGTTTAGCTTTGGTGAGAGGCTTAGAAGTGGTACAGATCACAATTATAACTTGAAACTTACTCATATAACATGTCAGTTTCTTAGTGCAGGCATAGTATCTTTTTTTTAACTATTCTGTATCCTAACTTTTAACAGTTTACATACCTAAACAAACTCTCTTCTGTAATTACTATTTAACACAGTTTTGAATGAAAACTGGAATGTTGTGGAATTGTGGCGTATTGAAAATCCATATTTAAATTGAATTCATTTTTGTCTTCCTTTCACTACTCCATACAAGATCTTTCAGAGGCTGATCTACGCTGACAAACAAGAGGTTCAAGGAGAAGGTCCATTTCTGGATGGAATTAACGTCACTATTAGAAGAAATTATATTTATGAAGATGCATATGACAAACTTTCCCCTGAAAATGGTACTGTGTTTATAAAATTATAAAATGCCGCCCTGGGCTCCTACTGAGAGGAAGGGCGGGATATAAATAAAATAATAAATAAAATAAAAAATCAATGCTAAAATAAGTTCATAGTAATAAAATCACTTGTCTTCGGAACTATAAAAATATGAGCCATATAATCTGTTGATGCATGCAAACCTTGCCTCTAATTGGGGACCCGTTTGGTTAGTGCATGATATGAAGATGTATAATGTATATTTTGTTAAGAACTGCACAGTTTGTGTTCTGCTTCAGAATTCCACTCTTATGCAAGTTTAAAAAAACAACTACCATGCACTTGTAGAAGCTGTACTCTGTGTTGGGATATTTTAAAAAATGTTTTTTTAAAAGCCTGTTGTATGTTAATTTCTTCTGGATTTCTTGTATGTGTTCCTTTTTTTCGATCTATGTTGTGGCTGTGCCCACACTCTCATTTGAGCGTGGCCCACACTCATTTAACAAACTTGTGAACAGCCTACTGGTGGATAGACAGACTGATGTGGTAGGCTGAAAAAGCTCCAGATCTGAATAAAAGGCAGATTTGCATCATTCAGTGAGTTCCAGGTAAGGCCCCCAGCAAAAATCAAGTCCTGGATGTAAAGGAGGGAGAAATAAGCCTTGTTACTCTGAATAGTCCAATGTGAGTTGTCTGACATCTTACAGAGCCACAGGTTCCTCATCCCTGATCTAGAGCAACTGGCTATGCATAAAGCCTGCACCATAGAGCTTCAAACACACATTAAAAAAAAATTAGTGGGCTTGCAGTAATTTGATAACATTAGGCTTATCTATGTGGTGAGTTTTTCCAATGAAAAGACTTAATAAAATGATTTTAAGGGGCTAGTTTACCCATGTGTGGTCTCCTATTAATAAGAACCAAAATGTGAAGATTGGTTAGTACTGTAGTGCTGTGTAGTTTGGACACGTGGCATTTTGATTCCATATTTTATGAACTCTTTAAGCTCAACTGCATATTTCTTCAGAACATTGTTTTAAAATGTATGTGTGTATGAAGGGCGTATCTTTGCAAATCTATACATAACTTGTTTTCTCTCTTTCTTTAGAACCTGACTTGAAAAAACGAATTCGTGTTCATTTACTTAACGCCCATGGTCTAGATGAAGCTGGTATTGATGGGGGAGGAATATTCAGAGAATTTTTGAATGAACTACTTAAATCAGGATTTAATCCTAACCAGGGTTTTTTTAAGACCACTAATGAAGGACTGCTTTACCCTAACCCTGCTGCGCACATGCTCATTGGAGATTCTTATGCAAGGCACTACTATTTCCTTGGGAGGATGCTTGGAAAGGTAAAATAAATGGCAAATATACATGTATGGTAATTGCTTGAATGCTACATGGGATAGACGTGGGAATCTTTTATGGAATGTTTTCAGAAATGGAGAGAACCTGGAAAACTATAATAGGTTTGTATACATTTTCTTCCCTCTTTGTTTCAAGAGGAGGACATCTTCATTTTAATTATGTGTAATATTTGTTTTCACAACATTTATAGTGCAGCACACAGTTGCATTCTTCATGATTGCCATTTGTAGTTCATGGGGGTTACTTTTTAATGCTCCATGTTTTAAGCGAAAATATTATTTTTATTATTTTTTTACTTCTTATTTATTTCATTTCTATCCTGCCCTTCTTCCCAGAAGGAGCCCAGGGTGGCAAACAAGGGACAAAACTCTGAAATCTTAAAAACAAAACAAAACATCTTAAATATATATTAAAAAACATTTAAAAACATCTTAAAAACAACTCCATCACAGATGCAGACTGGGATAAGACCTCTATTTAAAAGGCTTGCTGAAACAGGAAAGTCTTCTGTAGGTGCCAAAATTTCTGTAACCCCTGGAGGCATTCAAGAGGCAGCCACCTGTTCGGTATGCTTTAAGTTGGATTCCTGCATTGAGCTTGGGGGTTGGACTCGATGGCTTTATAGGCCCCTCCCAACTGTACTATTCTATGATTCCATAACATAGATGGTACTTGTCTTAATATTTAAGTGGAGTGAATTCCAAAGGGTAGGTGCCACAATACTAAAGGTCTGCTTCCTATGTTGTGCGGAATGGATCTCCTGATAAGATGATTAACTGCAAGAGATCCTCACCTGCAGAGTGCAGTGAGTGGGCATATAAGGAATAAGATGATACACATACTACTCCAGGACATTTTTCAAATCAAATCACCTGCACAAAAATTTTAACATCTTTCTAAGCAGTGTATAGACTACGGAGTCTGAGAGCTGCAGATAAATATATATGGGCAAATTGGCTTAATGATGGGTTGATATGATATTGAAATTCTCATCCTGATATGATTTCAAGTTTTAGTTTCTCAGTGTCAAGAGAAAGCTGTTTGATTTCTACCAAGATGGCTTTCTTTTCTTTTTTTGCAACATTTGTTCTTGTCAGTCTCACATTGAGCAGGTGTAGAGATACCGCAACAGCACTGAGCCATGATGTGATCACCAAAGAGCCAGATTGCATTAATAACCAGTCTTTGTTTCCCTAATTTCCCTTTTAAATCTCAGCATTGGCAGTCTGTTCAGTATGCTCCCAGGATGACACTGGTTGCACTGAGTGGGGAAGATGCAGTAGGGCCATTTCACACATCATATTTTTTAGGTGTACACCTGCGATATGTTAAGTATACATCTAAAAATGTAAATTGTGAACTGCGCAGAAAATTCTCTGCAAACATGGGTCAAAGAGATGCAGTCTCTGGGAACCTTGATAGGTTGCAATGCTTTCCTGAGTGTATGCTCTGGATTTGTCTCTCAACATGACGTGTGAAATGATTTTTACCATCTGGCCAAATCAGGACTCCACATAACAGTGCTAGTGAACAGTTTGTGCCTATCTACCTGTAACTCCTAGATAAGGCTTGTGTCAAACCTGGAAAACTCTCTTGTTCAGTTTGTAAAGACTAATCTTGCCAACATAGAAATATAGAAGCCATTATATTTTGCCTGGATATTAACAGGTTAATTGTTGAAAAGCTAAGTAACATCACTGTTCTTAGACTTGGAAATCAGAAGGAACCCAGTTACTTGTCATTTTGAAAGCAGTGAAATATTGATGTGTGTGCTGTGTTTACGTAAGGCACAAAATGACTGTGTTATTTAATAATTAGCTGTATCCAGGTGCAGAAACACCCTTTAAGTGGCATGTTTGGAAAGTTGATGAATTCAGCAGCAAGATAAGGCACGGCTTTACTATTCAGTTCCTGCCAGTATTATGGTTCTAGTTGAAGACTTACTGAATTCTTCCATTTTATGCATTTGCAAGTAATTTCTGAATTGTAGCAGTTTGTATAAATAAATTGCATATGCTACAAAGGAAGCAGTCTGGCATCCAGAGCAATTTCTTATGTGTATAAACTAAAATGCAGAGTGTTGCTGCTAAGAGCTCTATTTTATAGGTGTTATCAGAAAACAAGTATTAAAACATAAAAATTTATATATATTCTGTGTTCATATAGCCATTCAGTCGTCATCGCCAAGTATATATTAGTGTTAAATATCATTTACCCAGAATATTTTTTCTGTTTTGTTCTAGCTCTGTCTTGAAGAAATTGCATTTAATCCCTGGCAATATATAATGAAACACCTAAAAAGCCCTTCATTGTGGTGGATGTAATTTTTTTCAGGTCCTGATAACTACTCTCAGTTTTTTTTTGAAAGAAATATTAATCCTCCCTTCAAAATATCTCTGAATTAGATGCTTTACAGCACAATTCTGACTTAAGAAGTCCTATTGAATGCAGTGGGGTTTTCCCCCAGGTAAGTGGGGTTACTATTGCAGCTATAACTATTTAGGTTACCACCAGCGTTGCAACATTTATAGAGCAGATCTATACATATTTACTTAGAAGTAAATCCTATTCAGTTCAATGGGGCTTACTTCTAGGTAGGAGGGTATAGAATAGCAGCCTTAATAGATTAATTGATTAGATTAAGCAATTAAAAACATTTTGTTTAAGTTCTTGATTAATCAGGCAGGAGATTTTAAATATATATACAGATCACATCTGTAGTTTAATCATAGAACTTTACTGAAACTCATACAATTAAATAAAGCTGCAATCCTAACCCCACTTACCTGGGAGTAAGCCCCATTGAATCCAATAGGGCTTACTTTTGAGTAGACATGGTTAGGATTGTGCTGTAAATTTGTTTTTTAATTGGGTGATGGTTTCAGTTGCCACCTGGCAGACAAAAATTCAGGAGGGGAAACTTTCTCTAATACTGCATTTCCACCATGGGAAAAAGCATGTTGAACATTTGTGTCGTGCATCTGTTGAGGGATCAGTTAACTTGCCAGAAAACCAGACCCTCTTAAAGAAAGGGTTTAGCAAAAGCTGTTTTAACTGTTTTAAATATGTTTTAATTACTTATTTTTAACTGTTTTATTGATAATGTTTTTTGTAAACTGCTTAGAGGTCTTCACATTCAAGTGGTATAATTTTTTTAATTAAATAAATAAATAAAAAGGCGCAGATTGGACTTCTGAGCCTTCCTTGTGCTTTGGAATAAATCTCCTAGGTTGGAAACTCTATCCTTCTTTATTCTTGCCTAAAATGGATAACACATAAAAACTACAAGTCCATTTTGTAAACTTTGAAATTCCCCTAAAAGAACACATTTTTTAAAAAAATTAAGTCTACTTGATATTCTACCCAGTTGTTTGTTCTAGCCATTTTGATTAAAGTTGTCAATAGCACAAAGAAATGTGTGCTTGTGTAATACAGTCGAATAGTATTTCCAAATAGTATGAATTGGCTAATGATTCAGAAATCTAAGAATTCAGTATACAACAGATTTTAATTATCTCCTAATATGAACTTATTTTGGAATTGGTTAACATGACTAGTATGCAGTCTACTAATTATGCATACTAGTTTCTTTCACATAACCAATTATCTTTTCATTACAAATGACTAAACTTAGTAGCAGCATTTATAAATATGTGTCCAGCACTAAAAGACTACTAAAAGTGTGGTATTTTAACACTAAATCTTTGAGAGGGAAAAGATTGTATTGACTGATTGTGATATTTATTGGGTCATAATGTATTTAAATTTTCTTTAATGCATATGTTAGTGATTGTTTACTGTGATAAAGTGCACAAAGGTCTCTGCAAGCAATTCTACATGGAAAGAATTACCTCATGTCAGTGGTCACTTCTCAATTAAAAGTTCCATTAGCAGATGATTCCAGCCTCTGGTTTGTGTACTGATTGCATTTTATAGCTCCTAAATCAGGCTTCCTAGACAGGGAATAAATAAACAGTTAAAGTATGTGGTAATGGCATCCTGATCTTCTTTTGCCTTTGGAAACACCTAGGTCCATTTAAGTCAATTAAGTTCAGAATATTTAGTGAAATAAATTGTCATGTTTGAATTACTGAAAATGAGTACTTTGCTGATTTGAAGATATTGATTCATCTTGATACGTGTCCCCACCACTTAGATTAATGATAGTTACCTTCACACTTTTTTTTTCAATTAAAATGTTTCATATTACAAAGTTATACCTTGTGCTGGTAATTTTCTTGTAAGAGATCATTTTCACGAGCTTGAGCTTGCAACACAATAATTAAAAAATTCTGGAACACTCATTTTCTTAAGTGTCTGCTGCTATCTGTGCAGAGCTGTCCAAAGCACACAAGATACACCTCCTTAACTGTGGATTAATATAAGCATTTATATGTATTGTGACTTTTGTTACATGAAAACCAAAAGCAGAAAGTGCCAAGCATCTAAACAGCCAGTAATAAAAAGGGGGGAAGCCCAAGGTGCTGGAAAAAATGGGCTTTTTTGTGTGACACATGACTTTCAAACTTCTGCTTGGAAAATGAGCACCTATCCTCCCATGCCTACATGTAATTTTGGTTCTGTATAGCTGTGCCCACAGAAACTGCTGGGGACATAGCAACAGCAATTAGTATGATAACAAACTAAAAAACCCCAATGAATTTGAATAACAAATCTGTCCAGTTGATATAATAGCATCCTTCTCTGTTTGTGCATAATAGAACAATATGGTTATTTTTCTGTTTTTATATGTGCAAGTAATAGTCTCTTCAGTGTAAAAGAGCAAATCCAGGGTAAGGGAGCAAATTCATCATTCATGGGATCATGAATTTAATGAAGGGAGGGATATAAATTCAACAAATGAAAAAAAAATACTGAGGATTATATCCAATGATTGTATAAACTGAAGGCAGTTTGTGCAATAGTGGGTCAGTGTCATATGGGACTGGGGGGGGGATCACCTGAAATTGAGTGGAACACCAGTGGCTCAAGATCCCCCCCATCCGCTCTCAGGTGATTCTCCCTCCCACTCCAGTCCCATATGACACATTCCCCACTGTTCACCTCCCCAAGAGGGTTTTCAGGGGTACAGAGGACTGCAGGGAGGAAGAGGGAAAGATCAGTTGCACACCACTTTCACAATCACTTAATACAACCACAGGTGTTTAAGAAAAAGCATATAGATGATAAAATCCTGTGTTTATTCATTAGCCAGGAAGAACAGTGTGATACATCAGGGGGAAAATGTATTTAAGAAAGGGTGGATAGAATTCAATTTTTTTTTTTAGAAAATAAACATTGTAAATAGTAATTTGTCTTAATATTCGCCTTAGTATTCAATCTGAATAGAAGTACGTTAGCCTTACAGTTAAATCTTTAAACTGAACAATGCTGCTTTGATTTCTAGGAGGCTTTTCTGTGTTAAGAAGTAATCAAACTGATTCTTCATTAAGTATGAATTTTTACACGGCACCTCATGAAAATAAGCTGCTGTGTTTTGTCCATTAACAGAACAAGGACACTTCATCTTTGTTTACTATTTTGTTAGTGTGAGAGTGGGCTTGGCTAGAAACAAGCAGCACTGGAAAGACAGATAAAGTTGTCCAGTCTGCAGGATTTTATATTCTCATAATCTCACAAACTGTCATGGCTGCAGAAAGAGGCTACATAAAGCTATTAAAAAAAACCCCAAAATGATACTGTTTTAACGTTGTATTACATCGTAATTTAGCAAGGCATGGCTGAGTTTCAGCAAACCTCAGACTTGCATGTTTCTCTCGCATGGCCAGAATGAGAACTTCAGAAGCTACAGATTTTGCTTAATGTCAGTTTGCTTCCAACTCTTCTACTGTCTGCATGGGAGGAGGAGTGTGTGCATAAGAACAAGGCTCACTGCAACTGGAATTTTTGCTAGAACTTTCCATTGTTTCCCATAATCTGTTTTAACTTTCTGATCCTGTGCAACAATCTTGAAGCATGCCCTGTTTTTTTAAAAATTATGAGAACCATAGATGTGGGCATGCTAGTGCTCCAATTTTCTATTACTGTTTTAGAGACCAGCACAGTAGCACTAACTCCTTGGCTTTCTTTGCAATGGGAGTTAAGATCATCCACTGGATAATAAGATACAGATCTGAGCACAAATGGAGTTAAATTTGTTCATCTGAAATAGATTTGTCTCAGAATCAAGTTCTGTTGTTTTTCAGTATACTTAACGTTAAATAAGTAAGGTTGTAGACTTAGAGCATGCTCCACAGCCTCCGCTACACTGTGTGCAGGCGACCAAGCCCTGGCAGATCACAAGCTGAGATTCTATGTGACTCGGTAGCTCTGTAAAAGCTGCTGTTGCTGGCAGAGGAAGGAGATTGCCTCAGCAGAGTAGGGCTGTGGATCATGCCCATGGTATGGCATGTATTCCAGTCCAAAAGTATAAGGTTGGATTCCTGTCCCTGATGTATCTTTAGTTCTTACCTCAATCCTTCATTTTCAAAGTTGAGCTTGACTTGGCCCCAAAAAACTGGGTGTGTGTGAATCCGCTGCCGGATGTGGGGCTTATTGTATTTTGCCACCTGTAAATAGCAGAGCTCAGCTGTGATTAACTTACCAAATACTATGCATTTGAGAAATGTCAGTTACAAAATTTAGCTTTTACTCTAATTTGAATATTAACTATTCATCTTACCTTGCTTATGAATGTTTCTTTTGCCTTTTATATTTAGAAGAACCTAGCTATGGAAAACTGTGTTTAATTAAAATGATAATCAACATTGTATAATCAGGGTGGCCTAAAAATGCTTTATATAGTTTTTAGATTAAGTTATAAATGTTTGCTGTGGAGCTACCTGAAGACTGATAGAGATGCATTTGAAAAGCATTATTTTTTTATTGATTCTTAATGTAGTAAATTACCAAAGTTATTTGGCAGCAAACAGAAATGGCCTGTGATGTTGTTCACATTTATTCTCCTGATAGCATCACAATTTGCATTAATTGCATTGCTAGTGCACTCACTTATATTAAAAGGCTTCTACTATAATTAATCCTTTTTATTTCAAATCATTTTGGCACAATTTCCAGCAATAAACACTCATAGAAGACAGACACTTGAAAAATAACATGCAGGTTCCTTCAATATACCTATTGCTATTTTCCTTTGACATGGAGTTATTGATAGGCTTCTAGGAGCCAGTGTTACATATGGCTAAGAATTAAGACCCATATGAAGAATGGTAAGTGAATTATTTTGCATAAAAAATAGACAGCTTGAATCTGTGTAATTAACCTGTGTTTAGAATATACCTTGATTTATGCCTACATTTGTATTTCAGTTGCATACATTATGGAAATTTAATTTATAATCCATTTAGCTGATGTGATCATAGTGTTTAGGGCCATCATTTATTAATGCTTGTATATTAAATGCTTTAGAGGCTTAATCCTGGCCGGGGGGGGGAGACACACAAAAGAAAAGAAATTCTACAAATACAGAAGTATTTGGTGAGTCATAGATGAAATTCTCCTTCAAATTTCAGGCACCTTTGATATATTTACCAAAGTTGTGGTGTGTGTGTGTGTGTGTGTGTTTATGTTACTCATTCAGAACAGCAAACAGTGACCCTATAGATTGCAAATTAATGATTTACAGTTGAAGTTTACTCTGTCAACTACACAAAAGAAGGTTTCGGCTTCCATGCCTTTGCTAAATTATTCAGTTGTGTATATGGAATGCTTCTTTGGCTTCACTCTTATTGTCCATACATTCTTGGTGGTAAACTGTCACACAACATCTGTGTGTTAGGGTATTTTTGATAGGACATCAATAGATGGATGATGGTGCTTTTTACTGCTGTTCAAGATTCTATAATTTTCTCCTTGAGCCTGCATGAAGAAAGTTTTTGAGGATTTGCATTTGGAAATAATAGAAAGTAGCTACTTTCTTCTCCTATATATTGATGTTAGTATGCTGTTAATAAGGGTAATTATGACAACTCATCAGAGTACAAAACTAAAGTCTAGGGGTGAGGAGTGTGTGAGATAGAGCTACTTACAAATAAAAACAGAGTAGCACAAGCTTCAACTTTCAGTGTGAAATTGCTATTAGCCATGACTATACGGGCATAGATAGGTGCATAGTTACACTCTGAATGTCTAGGTTGAAAACACTATACGTCTACCATTGACAACTATGAGTGGCACATCATTCAGTAACAGCCAGAAAATGCGTTGGCGTTAGGGACCCTTAGTATATAGAAGATTGGATTGGGGTTTGTTAATCTGAAAGTCTGGTGAGGATAAATAAAGAAAAGGAGGCCTTTACTATTTTTTTAAATTTAGGGTCAGGAAACTTCCCATTGGTGAGTTGGCCAAATGGCCCAAGGGCATTGGTTTCTTCCTGGAGAACTTGAATTTGAAGCTTCCAGATAGTAGCAGTGTTACTTAACTGCTTTTCAAAATTTGTTTAACTTTAGAAAACTGATTCTAGCGCATTATCAGTAGCTAGCACACTAATGTGTTTAAAATGTTCTACCTATCTGCCAGATATCATGCACCTAAGCTACTTAACAAAAAAATCTAATTTTATGATGACTGAAAACATTACAAAATGGCAACGCCATAACAATATGCATAGCTTAGCAATATTTCACAAAGTCTGTATATTTAAGCAGCTATTAAAACTTCGGTGCATAATTAAAAGTAGCCCTTTGCCATCTGTCTCTCTCACTTGGGATTTATTACCATATTTGGCTGATCTGTCCAAGTGCAGAATTTGGTATTGCGCATAGAATTTCATATCATGAGAACTTCTTTCATATAAGTAAATAAAACAACCTACTAAACACCAGTCTTTATGGATGCAAAGATTTATTTTGACAGTATGCAAGCAATACCAGGTGGAATCTCAAAAGATAAAGTGGTGTGGGAGGAATTACTATGATTTCGAGGGGTGGGGGAGGCTAAGTTCTGCATCGTTCCTTTGCCCCTTTTCATGACTAGCAATAGCAAACTAGCAAAATAAATTATGCAAAGAAAATGTGTGTATATAAATCCACATAGTTTTCATAATACAGGGATTCACTTTCTTGTATTACATTTAAACAGGAGATGGTATTTTTATGTTTGTTTTCAAATAAGATATTTATTCTTCTAGAATGATTGCAGCAAGTGTTAAATGATGATAAATAATTCTTTGTGGCTCTACCATGGCACAGCTTGATTAATTCAAGTCATTTCTGAGCTTTGGTATTGCTAATTATGTTTATGTATTTATTAATTTTTTATTTATGCATTTTTGTATTGTGTTGATGTAAACTGATATATGACCCATTTTGGGTGAAAGGTGGTATAGAAATATCTTAAAATATTTACATGGAATGAATGATACAAAGATGGATGGGGGAACTTGTATAGCACTCGTGTAGATTGAAGAGGTGGCCTTATGTTAAATGGAACTTTCTGAAATGAAAGAACATAGTAAATACTCAGCTTCTGGAGTATATTAAAATGTGTGAATTAATTTTCAATTCTACATTTTTTTAAGGCTTTATATGAAAACATGCTTGTCGAGCTTCCATTTGCCAGTTTTTTTCTTTCCAAGTTGTTGGGGACAAGTGCAGATGTGGACATTCATCACTTGGCTTCTCTAGATCCTGAAATGTACAAAAACTTACTTTTCCTCAAGAGCTACGAGGGGGATGTGGAAGAACTTGGGCTAAATTTTACTGTGGTGAATAATGACTTGGGGGAAGCACAGGTAAGCGACTCATTCTTTTCCATTTTAGTTGACCATTCTAGTTGATTTCATAGCAATGTTTGTATTCAGATGTCATAGTGATAAGGCATGCATCCAACAACTGTGCAACTTAGAATCCAAGTAACACTCTGATTGCACTCTTTCATCCTCCAACCAGCTCATGTGTCTAAGTTGCATTAGCTTTTCAATTCCAACTTGGTCTGTTATAGGGGAAAATCACTTGTAGTAAAATGAAAAATGCTTTGCATTGACTTTAAGTTCTGCACTTTAATTGGAAGCAGGGATATGCAGTGAATACTTCTTTACAAGTGCCAAAGTGCTTGTCTTTTTCATTGTCTGTTGGATTTTCTTCAGAAATAGTTGTAGTTGATGACTCTAAAATGTTGGTGTGGAATATTGAATTTATAGACATTCAAGGCAGTATGAAGGACAATTCTATGTGGTAGATATTGACCTGAATGGAAGACCCTAATGCTGGGTTTAGTTTGCTAAGAGTATATTGGATGGAATCCAAAAGAACCACACAATTACAGTAGGGCCCCGCTTTACGGTGCTTCACTAATGCAGCGGTCTCAATTAGATGCAATTAGACTAAAGCCCCACTCATACGGCGCTTGTTCCGCTTTTATGGCGGTTTTCAGGCATCACGTGCCATTCTATTCAATGAATTCCGCTTTACATCGGTTTTCGCTTTACAGCAGGGGTCCAGAACGTAGCCTGCCATATGAGTTGGGGCCCTACTGTAGTTCCAAGGGAGCTTTTGGCTTGTGCTTCTCAAATAGCAATCCTTCTGTGCTATGTAGCAAATGCTCTCTGAAACTAAGGAAAACTTGAAAAGTAGTTTGTGATATAGGAAGGGGGTCTGCTTAAGTCCTTGGGTGCAACTAAAGTACTTGTTTGGGTCTCTGCAATTGTAATTGCTTCTAGTGGGTACCTCTGAGAATATCTTTTGTGAATTTAAAAAGAACAATTTCATATCTTAATTGACTGTCTCTGCAAGGAAGCAGTTCAGCTATTACTGCTTGGAAAATGTCCAGTCTTAGGCGCAGTCCTAACCATACCATTGAGATCAGTGGGATTTCTATGTAAACTCAGTTAAGAGTGGAGTCTCAAAGTATCTGTCCACAGAAAGTCTGTCCGATATTGGTTAGAGAAGTCGGAAGAAAAATTATAATTACTGAAAACAAAGTAAACAAGAAAACCTGTCTGACATTTTGTAGGGTTTAGGAATTGTGCTGTTGCTTGTAGGAAATGCTTCCTGTAATTTCCTGGACAAAAAAAAAAAATTACATTGTGTGCATTTTGCAGAAAAGTTTGGTATAGAACAGATTCTATACCAAAGTCTCAGATTAAATCGCAGTCTCCTAGTTTGGAGTGTTAATGGAAAACTGTGGTTTAATAAACACCAGAAATATTGAATTCCAGCACAGGAGGGAGAGAAGGAAGTGGTTTTCATTTAAAAACTGGCTTTAATGCCTAATAATTGCTTAATAAATAAACACCTAATAAATGCGTCCTAAATCTATTGCCATAAATTTCAGTGTTCATGATGGTGCTCATCAGGCACTGCATTTGGACATAGGAACTTGCCTTATACGGTCAGACCACAGGTGCATCTAGCTGTTGTTTTGTACATAACTAGCAGCAGCTTATCAAGTTTCACCTAGAATGAAAGGATGTGTTCTCCCACTTATTTACAGCCCTTCGCCCTTCCAAAAAAAACTTTCCTTTTTTCAAACAAAACAAATTGGAAAATGTGGTGTTGACACACTGGGCTTCATATAAAAGTTGAGCGTGTTCACTCTGTGCTGACAAGTATAATGCAAGACACAATAGTAGTAGCTCCGAATAAATGTGTCTGTATTATGCTTGGCACTCTTATACAAATGGAATCCAACCACAGGGGCCTCCTTTTAGACCAGAGTGTATCATAGGAAATGTTTAATAGACGAACAGAAGGTTGTATTAATTTGTAAGTCTAGACATGCATGCCAGCCACAGCAGATTCTGGTGGGTGGGAGGTCTAGAATGTTCTGAGTACTTTCTCTGGATATTTGACCTCCCTTCACCACCTCCACCACCATGCTGTGCTCCTACTGATTTTCAGCATACAAGGGATTGGTGTTGGTGGTGGCACCTTGTGGCACCTTGGAACATACAGGGCAAGATCTAGATAGATTGGGGACGCCCCAGCTGGTGTTATCACTGAGACCTTGCCACACTAGAGATCTTGAATCATGAAGCACAACCTAGCATGGTCTGGTGATATTGTCAGGCGTACCTTGCATACATCTGTAATGGATCCAGAATGTTGGGGAGGATGCATTTCAAATTCAAGAATCTTCTCCAGAATTTTGGCAGTATAGAACTGATTTATTTCTGGCTCTGGCTTTGCCAAAACTTCATTGACTGGAACTACTTGCATTTTCTCATCCCTAATTATATATTAAAATATTTGTGGTCAGAATGTTAAGCGTTTGCTTGACATAGATTGCTTTTATACTGCAACTGTATCTTGCTGATAAAGCCTCTTAGAGGAATGTTGATATTATTAAGAAGTTCTTTTGGATTTGGGTGTGTTTAAAATGCAACAATAAGCTTTTAAAATAGGTATTTGTCAATTCAAGGAACTGTGAACTATGACCTGCGTAATTTTAAATATATATAGTTACATTATGCCACCTAATGGCAGAAGGTGTAACAGAACAAGCCATATTGTCTCTACCACTGCCAAAATTTAGACTTACGCATTGTTGTTGCTTATAAATGCCCATATGTATGTATGTTTGAAGGTGCATGGACTGCTATGCCACCATATTGTCATAAAAGTTGATATTAGTACTTGGGGTGAAAAATGGTTCATTGCTAAGAGCAAGTGGTGTTTATTTCATACAAGATTTTTATGTTTTACAGGTGGTTGAACTGAAGCCTGGTGGAAAGGATATTCCTGTCACTAGCGCCAACCGAATTGCATACATCCATCTTGTGGCAGACTACAGGTTAAACAAACAGATCAGACAGCATTGCCTTGCATTTAGGCAGGGTCTTGCCAATGTGGTTAATCTTGAGTGGCTTAGAATGTTTGATCAACAAGAAATTCAGGTATTCAGATCTCTATGGAAAAAATAATTAATTTAATCATTTAAAAATTGGAAACTTCTGACTGAAACTAAACTACCTATATCTTTCCTCATCCATTCTAGGTTTTAATATCCGGTGCACAGGTTCCTATTAGTCTAGATGACCTTAAAACTTTCACAAATTATTCAGGCAAGTATATTGTAATCTAAAGATAAATAAGTGATTGCAAGCCAAAATCAGGGAAGGTGTAAAACCCAGGAAGGTTAAGCACAATTAATGTTCATTGATTTCAGTAGAAAAATGAACTATGTGGCTAATGTTTCCCCATTTAAATGAATCTTAAATTTGTGGAACTTTTAATTGGATCATGCGTCAAATCACAAATTCTAAGAGAAATATTTAGGTTTGCCTTTAAAAAAATGCACCCAGTAACAACAAGGTTTTTATTGGCTCCATTATATATTAGAGAGATAAATAAGACTGAGAACACCAAAGATATTGTGTAGTAATACAAATGTGAAATAATACATTCATGTTAATCAGTAGGCCTGAGAGTTAAGTGCCTTGATTGGGTTTTTAAGGCTATGTTATTACTCTTATAGGGAATGAAAGGAAATACATTTAATAAAGGCCATTTTTAGTATGTTATCTCAGGTTTTAATATTTCAGTATCTGTTGAGACAATAGGTGGGTGACCACACTATGCCAGTTCCTCACTATTGCCACTTGCTGTTCTCCATCCAGCACTCTGGAAGGTCCCTGTGGGGTGGGCAATGAGACACTATGGTGGGAGAGAGGAGGAAGGAAATTCCTGTTGTATGAGCAGAGATTTGCTGTAGATCCAACCCCTCAAATCTGAAGAAATTTGCATGTTTAATTATAAGGTTATGAAGGCAGATGACATCTCAACTGAAAATTCTTTAACCAAAAATCCTAATTGCTATATACTGCTATTTTGTGTTATATACCTTTTCTTCAGGGAGCTCAGGCAAATGTACTTGAGGGTCCCAAATGGTCTCCTCAGGATTGGGCTGGTGCAGACCTGCCTAGTCTTGAACAGGTGTCTTCTGACTCAAGCCTTTGTTTTCCACCATTTTTCTTAATGTGCTTACAAGCTGCATTGATTTGGATAGATTTAGAACTCTGGGCTATTTCCAGCACCTGCCAAATATTATAAGTGCTGCAAATTTAATGAATCCCTGAAAAGGCTACGGTGGGATGGGATGTGCCATTCTACTCATCTCAGTCCCCACAGTACCAATGTACCAGGTGGCTCAGAATATGTTGGTTCCTTTGCTGGCCCATGTGGGCTGTATAATCTGCACATCTGATTTTCTCCAGTAAGACACATTAACAAAAAGCTGCACAAAGGCAGTAGTGAGGTAACTTGGAGATGACCTTAAATGAGATCTGATTTGACTAATTGAAATCATTCAAATGTATCAGTGTTTTAAGAATACACTATAGCTACCTTCTAATAGTATACAGTAATACGGTTCAGTTTTCATACAACTTGTTTTGCTTTTGAAAAATTGTAGGTGGTTATTCTGCAGATCATCCAGTAATCAAAATCTTTTGGAGAGTTGTAGAAAGCTTCACTGATGATGAGAAACGTAAATTGCTCAAGTTTGTGACAAGCTGCTCACGACCACCACTCTTGGGGTTTAAGGTACTTATGTTCCTCAGTTTGGCTTAAAATTAATAGCAACATAATCTGGTTTATTGCAGCCATTGCCATGCTTTAGCAAATTAAGGAAACTTGCTTAAGGAATTAAGAAAAAGGTACAATAAATAGGCGTACACAACATTTGCACACATCATTAAGTGCTCACAGAAGTTGCCTCCACCTGATTTTTAGGGTTTCCCCATTCCGCAGCATACCCCATTCAGTAAAGAGTCCATTCGAGTACACACACCGATGTCTGAGCCCACTTTGGGTAGGTAAGTTCATGTGTCAGATTTTGGAGTACCATTCAAGGAAAACAACAATTTTTTAACTGTTTAGTTTATGATACTTTTACCATGTTATTTCAAGTGAGCAGGTTACCTTTTATAAATCAGGCTGTTGCCCCTGTGACTAAAGAAAGGTGCATGAGCTCTGGATAAATGCACACAAATTCTGCAGAAAGTATGACACTATTGATGTGTTCCCATAAAACTGGGTGAGAGGGATTTTGTGTTCTTCCTTTAATAAATATTTCAAACCTTGACATGAGAATTACAGTTTCACAGATCTGGATTGCCAAATTATCTATTCTACCCATGTCTAATTTGTATTTTTGCATTTTCTATTGTGCTGATAACAACAAAATGTAATTATTTGTAAACTTTTTGATATTGTGAGCCTCTTCGAGCATTGGTTACTACGGAAAAGCAGCATACAAACTGATGATCAAGTAGTACAACTTTGTATTTCTTAACTACTCCCTTACGGAGACTGCCTACCTACTGAAATATTACCTAGCACCTTGTAGTGCATCTTATTTGACAGAAGAGAACTGCTTCCTCCATTTACAGGCAGAGATCCCTGACAGCTGTTACTGTTGTCTGGTAACTGTGTAGGTTGATGAATAACTCTCTCCTGTCAAATACCAAGAGCTGTTGTTGTTTGCCTACCAGTCTCAGGAAGACGTACTGTTACCATGCTGTGCCCAAGCAGCATAGGAACCTTCAGAAAAGTAGTATAATTCAGTGTGACTATAAAAAATGCTGCTGCAGTGCTTTTTTGAAGATGAAGAGCACCCATGTACTGTAAGCAGTAATTAGTATTTGCCATGAAATAAGTGGATTCATTTAATGAAAAAAATATGTTGAAGGCAGCAATTAGTACAAAATGTCTTCAGTAATTAATTGTACATAGCTGCATTAAACTAGAAGATAATTGAGCGTTACTGTTAAGAACATAACTTTCTAATAGCTTGGCTTTGAAATCTTGTCCATACTACATTGTGGAACCTTCACCTTTGCTAAAGTTAGTTGAGACTCATTTAAAAGAAAGCAGTGTGTCTTGAAGTACTTTACTTATAAATAGCACAGTCACGACTTGCACTATTTTAAAAAAGAAAAAAACGAGAGTCTTCACTGCCAGCAGCTTGAGCTCACAATAACATATGCTAAAGCTAATTAAAGTTTAATAAGTTTAATAAATGAGATTGTTACAGACAAAAAAAATCATTAAAGTGCAGTTGGAAACTGTTAAGTTCCAATCAGGTCACACAATAAATTGATGATGCTTCTCACTTCCCTACTATTGCAGATTCCCGTTCCACGGTATTTAATTATGCAACAAATGGTGCCCTTGGCTTGACATTTCAATATAGAACTTCATTTTTAACATTTTTACAGCTTAAAGTAGGAAAATTCAATTAGCATTTTGAAAGGAACACTAAAAACACAGCATTTTATCTGACATGCATTTTAAGGCCTCCGTTTAAACAATAATTTAACTTAAAATCTCATTAACCTCTTGGCATGGTGTGTTAGATTGTCTGGTTTTAGAAATTGGGGGGGGGAACTACTTTCACTCACCCAAATCATTCGATGAAATTAATAAAACTCTTGTCAAAGAAAGGACAGCTTTGGATGTGAGATTTAAGTATCTTAGGCACCCCTGTTGGGAGAAGAGATTTTATTTTCTAAGAGCTGAGGAATACTTGAGGGGAACTATTTTACACCTTGGCAAAGTTCTTGTTCTGTCAAAGGCAGAGTCCTTAAGTAGCTAGATAAAGCAGGAATGGGCAGCATGCTTATGACCCATGTTTTCTCAAAGCACTTTGATATGATTTAACTTTATAGTATTCTGTGGGAGTACCAGGATACTGGATACTATTAAGAAAAAACAATTTTGTGTGTGTGTTTGTGTTGGAAATGGAAATGGACTGCCTTCAAGTCGATCTCAGCTTATGGCTACCCTAGGTGTTCATGGTAAGCAGTATTCAGAGGGGGTTTACCATTGCCTTCCTCTGAGGCTAGTCCTCCCCAGCTGGCTAGGGCCTGCTCAGCTTGCCACAGCTGCACAAGCCAGCCCCTTCCTTGTCCGCAACTGCCAGCTGGGGAGCAGCTGGGCTCCTTGGGACTATGCAGCTTGCCCACGGCTGCATATGTGGCAGGGCACGTAACCCCTGAGCCACTCACTGTGGGGTGATCTTTAGCTGGCCCTTTACACCCAGGAGACACAAGCAGGGATTTGAACTCACAGGCTCTGGACTCCCAGACAGGGTCTCCTGCAAATGTTACAAGTCCTCAAATGTTTGGATTAGAGTCCTCAAATGTTAGAAAATGCGAAGGGCATAGATATTAACCATTGGAAAAATATTAGGTATTTTTGACTTTCTACTGAGAGCTGACCCTGAGACAATCCTCTTCCTTCTTCCGCTCCCCCATGCTCAGAATGGAGTAACATTACAAACTTTTTGTAAGTGTTTTATTACCATAAGAAACAAATGGTTTGAGGATTCTTTAAATGCATGGGTGGATAAACTCTATATGCACATTTACAGATTGCTCAGCTTTAGCAATAGTGTAACAAATTTGATTCCTGTGTATGTATACACACAGTAGACACACACACACACATTTTCAGTGAAAGTATGAATCCTAGTTAGACCTTTAATGATAGAAAATGTGTTTTAGCAACAGTTGATGTGCAGGTAGAAGTCTTGTCTGCATGCATTCTTTTGACAACTTTTAGCTGAAGGCAGTGTTTTTCATTTTTCATTTATTGGCTGGGAACTACACTGCTGTGTTAAACTTGCACAAGAAGCTTATGCTGTAGGTAACCCCCATGCTGCATCCAGTCTGCTTTTGGAACTCTTCTCAATTTCAAAACCATCTTGTGATGCTCTTAAACAAAAGCCAATCTAAAACCTGTCTGCTGTCATGGAACTACTTCAAAATTTCATTGGAATCTGGCCAGAATCTCAAGTAGGCAGCCATCAGTCTGCAACACTGTTGAATAAGTATAAAATTTACCTGATAGAAAGAAAGAACCCTTTTAGTTATTGTCCATGTTTCCGTGTTTCACATTAACTCCATAATAGGAGGTTTTTGTGTCTTCAGAACCTATTACAGTTTCTTTTAATATACTTTAGCTTTTTAGATGTAGGAGTTTATTTAAGGTCATAAAGAAAATACTATTTGGAAATGCCGATGAGATTATTTCTGCTCTTTGTCTGGAAGTTTTCTCTAATTCTGTTTTCATCTCTACATTCTTTCCCTCTGCCCCAGGAATTGTATCCTGCTTTTTGCATACACAATGGAGGCTCTGATTTAGAACGACTACCCACTGCCAGTACCTGCATGAATTTATTGAAGCTTCCAGAGTTTTATGATGAAAATCTTATGCGGAGTAAGCTTCTTTATGCCATTGAATGTGCTGCTGGATTTGAGCTGAGTTGAACTGATGTTTAATCTAATGCTCTGTTGAGGAACTTATCAGTGCCTACTCCATAAGCACTACCCATACCAAGCAGATTAAGGGAATTCCATGTAGGTTTCTGCAATTCATCTTTTCTGTCAAATACTCAAGTAGGTTTCAGTTTTAATGCAAGGTGTTAAGTTTTCTCTCATTCATCAGCTTTTAACTATCAACAGTATCTTACTCTGATTTCAAAATAATGAAGCTGTGTGCAGTTCAGTTGGCTTTCCAAGAAAAAGCATATTTGGGCACAGTGACATCTTTTTGAAAATAACCAAAGATGAAGCTTTGACTGTGCGCTGTTCAAATACAAATAATTCCAGAAGTTGGCAATAAAGCAACATGCAAAGCAGCCCATGATGAATAAACAGGGTGATGACTTTGGAGGGGGATGCAAATTATTTGTAAGTGGCCCGCAACCAAGAGGCTAAAATATGAATGGTAAAAGTAGTTCCACATTTTTTCAAGTGGCAGAAATTTTTTACAAATTTTTCTGCAACTGCAATTTGTTGCAACTGGGAAAATGCATTTTTATTACCATGGTAGGCATTGAGAGAGAACATTTATTTCACGTGTGTGTGTGTGTGTGTGTTCTTCAGTACCTTCAGTAATCTGAATGGGCATGCCTATTCTCCAATTACTACCTTAACCTGTGTCATGATTAATTGGACATGTTCATTCACTGCTCTGTTCCACTTTCTCCTGTGTGCCTGTAGACTTTAATGCAGCAGACCTCTTTGGCATATAGACCACATACAATAGTTGTGACTTTGGAAAAGAAATACTTGTAACAACTATTAAAATACATTTGAACTGGAAGCATCAGGCTTTTACTCTTTTATATCTGAAAGCCTGTGGGTGTTCACATACCCTCTGTAGCTTTCTCCATCTGGAATAACTGGTTGGTATAGAAACTGGGCTGCCCTTCATTACTTGTTATCACTAAGGAGCTATGAATCCATTTGTTCAGTTAGCAGGACTGCTTGGACTCGGGGACGGGAGTGCATTACTGGACTATGTTTGATTGCCAAGGGAAACACTTGTTTCATGTGAAAAGAGGTGGTTCAGAAATGGTCACGGCACTGGGTCAACATTTGTCTTCACATGCAATTCTCACTAAATTATTTTTTATACTATAATTGGAACCTAAATCATTAACAGGCAGAATCAGGTGCATCCTTTATTGTCAATTGAAAGAGGCCTGAGAATTTTGCAATTGGGCTATTCCACTGCTGGCCTTCTAGACTGAAAACTATTTTACTGCTGGGGAAGCTTCTGAATTTCATATTTAATTAGCAGTAAACAGCAATATATTTTAAATGTGCAGAAGAACTCTTGAGTGATTTTAAGATGTTTACTAGTGTTAGTACAAAAATGTATAATTTCATGGTTTGGATAAGGAATGAAGTGCTAAAATACTCTTTGTAGTCACAATGTACAGAAATAAAACGAACTGTTTTCTTTTTTGGTTTTGTTCTAAGCTGTTTTATTTATGGTAACATTTAAAATATCCTGCCTAATCTGTTCCTGATAGTTGACTGCCTGTGTTTTTTATTTTTATGTAAATTATGGAACTTAATAACAGAGGGACTGTAGAAACCCTTAGCGGGACTGCTGCCTTCTCTTAAAAGCAAAATCTGGACATTTCTTTTTTGAAAAGCATTATTTATTCTATAACCAAAAAAGCATTAAATATTTTGACATTACTTTTTTCAACTGAATTAATTTAAGAACTGTCATGTTTGTAAGTTGTAAAATATAAATTAAACTTATTTTCTATTAAGTCATATTATTTCCAAGATTTTGTTAGATTTAGGTCACATTATTATAATGGCTGCTAATTTGCATTTGCTCCTGTTATGCAAGTATACAGCAGTTTCCAAAATGTTAGCATGGAAGCCGAACCAAGAATGAGGCTGAGTTTATATAAGGACAGTGGACAAAATCTGATGAGACATTTATTCCTTTCACCTCCATGCCAAATTGCAAACTTTTAAAAAAAACTGCTTTCATCTTTAGAGGTGGTCTGCCATGTGCTTGAAGAAGCTACTCCTCAAGAGAGACTAGAATAAAGTGCCTCTGGTAATGTTGAACCGGTTGCACAGAATTCTGTGCCAGTTTGTATTTGAGATATAGCTTGCAATACTACAAAATAAGCTCTAACGACTGCACCATGCTTACCTCTTACTCCACGTGCTACATGCACAGTCACCGTAGTCTTACCTGAGGATGATACTAATTTGTACCAGATTCTCTGAAACTCTTTGGGGGTTGAACGAACGTATATTCGTGGTTGAATTATCCAGTGTAGATTATTATACTGAAGGCAGGCCATCACTAAGGCTGCAAAGTGCTAATGCATACATCCTTGAATATCAGCCCCATTGAATGTGATGGAATTAACTTCTGAGGAAACATGCATAAGACTGAACTGGAGCTTTTCCCATTGCATTGCTGGTAGAAGCTAGCCCTAGTGGGCTTTCCCTTCTATGCAATTTTTAAAGGAGCACAAGTGCTATCAGCATCTGGACCTGGTGCCCCCTATAATGTGCTTTCCACAGTCTACATTTCATAGAATAAAGGAGATTCTTGAAAGAAGAGCAACAACTTATCTACCATACTTGATCCCCTTCTACATGGTGAAATTTCACTAGGGCAAGACCACTGCTACCCAGTCCTGCTATGAATGGAATATTCATCAGTAGATTTGGGACAAAGAAATTGTAGTCAAGATGTCTTACAAAGCTAGTCTATGAGTTCATTTTATAATTCAATGTTTTCTAGTCACCTAATGTCATAATTTGTGGTATTGCATTGTTGTGGGAACCAATAAAAGGTACTGTACTGGGATAGCAAAAATTACTGTGGTAGTCAGTGATCTGAAAAGACACATGGGAGGCATAAGCAAAGATAGTACATGTGACTGCCCCCCCTTACAAAGAGTCAGTGGAGTAAGCTAGTACAACCTTGTGCATTGCATTGGTGGCAGCTGTGCAGATCTGGAGTTTGCAATGGGCACACAAGTATCATCTTACTTGTGATCACATCACTCCGGTGTTAGAAGAACTACACTGGCTACCAGTTGTGTACCAGGCCCAATTCAAGGTGTTGGTGTTAACCTTTAAAGCCCTTTACGGTTTCGGACCAGTTTATCTGAAGGAGCGCCTCCAACATCACCAAATATGCCGCCTGACAAGATCAGCCATGCAAGACCTTCTCTCGGTCCCACCAGTTAAAACAGCTAGGCTGGTGCAGACCAGAGAGAGGGCATTTTCAATTGTGGCCCCCACCCTCTGGAACTCCCTGCTTATGATCTTCGCCATGCCCCCTCCCTGGTAGGCTTCTGCCAAGCCTTAAAGACCTGGCTATTCAGGCAGGCATACAGGATTGCTGGGGTGGACTAGGGTTAGCTGTACAGATGGGCGGTTTTAGATTTTCATCGACTGTTGTTCTGGTTAAATGTTGTATTTTTATCCTTTTATCTTTTTATGTACGTCGCCTAGAGTGGCCGTTGTCGCGGCCAGATAGGCGACTTAAAAATAAAATTTATTATTATTATTATTATTGGGGTCCTAAGACTGCAATTTGTAATATGATTTCAGTCACATTTCCAGTCACTAGGCAAATATACCAGATGTGGAGTTCCTGAACTACAATTTCCATCATCCCTAAACACTGGCCATGCTTGGGGATAATGGGAGTTATAGCTCAGCAACATCTGGAGGATCAAAGGTTTCCCACACCTAAAAACACATTTATTATCCCTACATAGCGTAGTAAGTCTGGTGTGCTGACACAGTCTGCACAGCTAACAGCTAAACCTAAAGCTTCTGAGCTGTGGGCATCTTCAGCTTCACTATAATGCACTATTCTTGGAGCACATCCTCCCACACTATGATTGGAAGACAGCTTGTTATAGTGAAGTAGCAAGTGAAATCCACTTAGTGCAGTTGGGGCAGAGAGGGAGAGGAACAACACAGGCACATATTTGTCTTTGTCCTGAAAGTTCCTATAGGCAGGACCTACACCATTGGTGATGTGGAATTTCAAGCGCTAAAATTTTGACAGCAGTTGGTGTTTGAGGAGAGTTTTGCAGATACCATGGACTGCAAAAAAGACAAATAATTGGGTATTAGAACAAATTAAACCAGAACTATCACTAGAAGCTAAAGTGATGAAACTGAGGTTATCATACTGTGGACACATGAAAAGACGCAATTCACTGGAAAAGACAATAATGCTGGGAAAAAGAGGAAGATTAAACAAGATGGATTGATTCCATAAAGGAAGCCACAGACCTAAACTTACAAGATCTGAACAGGGTGGTTTACAACAGATGCTACTGGAGGTCGCTGATTCATAAGGTCGCCGTAAGTCATAATTGGCTTGAAGGTGCTCTCTCTCTCTCTCTCTCTCTTCACAATGAGGAAAGAAGCAGAGCCAGAAGGGAATACAATCAGCAACTTCTGCTAAATTAAATGCCAACCAAGAGCTTTCAAATTGCACAAAATAATGATCTAAGCTGTGCTTATTAGATACATTTTTTTCCAGAGAGGGGCAGCCTTCTCTAGCTCCTTATAAAATGTTTACTGAAAATGAATTGTTATAAGAGTTCTATGTCCAAAACTAACAACTACTGTCAATTGGCTGCATTGGTTATTTTTTAAAACACTGTGTTAAAACACTGTGTTAGTCCACTAACTATAACAAGGTTAAATTGGCCAGATCATGTTTTCTACATAATGACAAAGGTACCTATTCTCTGGCTCACAAATTATTCTAAATACACATTGCCAAAGAGCAAGGACTGGTCTGTCCATAATGGTCACACACACACTTCTTTTGTGTTCCCCCACCCACCTTTTGAAAAGTCCCAGTGGCCTTGCTAATGTGTTGTGTCTTTGTACCACTTGTCTTATGAACAAACATAGGAGCAAAGCACAAATAGAAAACTCATTCAAGCCCAAATGACCCCCAGAGAGAGTAATGGGTAGCTCTCCCCACCATAAATTCTAGTTACTGACTCAACTCTTTGCAACCCTCTCTTCCAGAAGTCCCCACTATTTCTTCTGCTTATCTCGTTCTTTGCATTAGAGGCAGCTTGCACATCTAAAAAAAACAACACGCCAACCACTCTTCTTTTGATTGTAAATTATTTTAACTGACCCCAATATTGTATTTTTACACTGCCGTAGGGGCCACATGGTTAAGGATAGGTAAAAAATCTAATTAACAACCACAACACAATTACAGCTAGCAGCAAACTAAAGCAACGTTAAAAAAACCCGAGGTTTCTGTCTGTCTTCAGTTAGAATAGTCAGCTGGAAGTCCTGATGGTATCTCATTCAAAAACCCAGTCATCTGCTTAATAAGGACTGGCTGGCCAGTAGCCTATCCATAGGGCTATGGGGAGAGGGAAAGGAGATGCCTATTGGCCCCGCCCTAAAGGTTACCTCAGCTCGCTCAGTCCAATTAGGAGAAGGGAAGGGAGACGTTGCCCACCTCGCTTTGCTATGACACTTGACAGTGCAACACCTCAGCCACCAGGTGGCGCGCGCATCCAAAACTTCCCCTCTCTCGAGGAAGTGGTGGACACTGAGACTCGCAGAACGACTTATTTCAGAAACTTCCGGAATAGCCTAGCCTCGACGGAAGTGAGAGCTGAGAGTTTCTCCTCTCGCGGTCTCTTTCACTTCAGGCGGCTGTCACAGAGATCACGTTCAGAGTGATACATCCCATTATTTCCATAGAAAATTTCCGGGTCCATGTCAGAAAAGTCGGAGAGGCCTTATCGAGATCAATAGGAAAACCCAAGATTTGGTCACGGCTGGCCGTTAGGCACCAGCGTAACCACTCAGAAACAAGTGACGGCAGGAGTTCATGTTATTTTAACTCCGTTTTTATTTTGTGTGCACAATTCAAGTTTTGTTCCTGAGGCCAAGAGAGAGAGTTGTTTACAAACAACCTGCAATGTAATCTAGCTGTTGCAGGCTGGGGTTAAGTAAAAGCCTGAGAGAGTAAACTACAACAACCCTGCAGTGTATAGTAGTGCTGTTATCCTCAGTTTCAGGTTATGGGTCGAGGTGAAGCTGAGGGAGTACCATACACGAACGCTGCAATGGAGTACAATCTTTATAAGAGAATGATGTGAAGCAGGGATGGGAAATCTGGGTGTCCTGCCCCCCCCCATGTTTCATGGACCACAACTCCAACTCCCTACCCATTGGCCATGCTGCCTGGGACTGATGGGACTTCTGGAGGACCAGCGATTCCCCACACCTGGAGACACGTGAGGCCACCACCTTGCTGAAGCTAAGCAAGACTGGATGTGGTGACAGCCTGGGTGGGAGTCCACTTCCTTGGTACCACTTCAGCCCACTCTGGGCTCCATTATGGGCAGGATATACATAAAAGAAAATAATGAAATGATTTCAGCCAGATGTAGATGATGTAGATGTAAATGAGTCTGGATTGAATACCCAGTTGAAAGTAGCCCTCAGATCAGATATTCTTTCAGATTTTAAAATTGTGTTTTAAATTGTTTTTTTAAAATATGTGTTTTAAATTGTATATTTGTTTTAATGTTTTTGATTGCTGTAAACCGCCCAGAGAGCTTCGGCTATGAGGCGGTATACAAGTGCAATAAATAAATAAATAAAATGCATACTCCCAGCCCAGTATTGAGGGGTGTCAGTTAGGATTGCACATGGGCGCCTCTCCACCAGCCTCCAACTGCAGTAAGGAGTCAGTTGGCTAGGAAGGGATCCACCCCAAAAGAGACCCCAGTTTTGCCCAGGTGAGTGGAAAGCTGCCACCAGCAGTTCTTATGCCAGTGGTAGGAAATGAAAAGCCCTGAAACAGGATGTTTTGGGATGGGGCAGGATGTCCGCACTGTTGGTTCTGGATCCAAATCCCCATGGATCTTCTGAGGGGCCTATCAGCTATACCAGCCTGGAAGTGGCATACCAATTTTATTAAGATACACACACGCACACACATCACTTCCACCCTGGCTGAGGCAAGTTAGCAGGGCTGTGGATGATTCTCTGTGGATCTCTCCTCCCGCCCCATATGTAGGATTGCTCTGCCAATCCACTTAAATCCAGCTATTTGAGTTTATCATGTTCTGAACACCAAAGTCAGGATCATTCAGACCATGGTATTCCTGATCTCTATGTATGGATGTGAAAGTTGGATAGTGAAAAAGGTGGATAAGAGAAAAATCAACTCATTTGAAATGTGGTACTGGAGGAGAGCTTTGTGCATACCATGGACTGCGAAAAAGACAATTAATTGGGTGTTAGAACAAATTAAACGAGAACTATCACTAGAAGCTAAAATGATGAACTGAGGTTATCATACTTTGGACACATAATGAGAAGACATGATTCACTAGAAAAGACCATAATGCTGGGAAAAACCAAAGGGAGTAGAAAAAGAGGAAGACCAAACAAGAGATGGATTGATTCCATAAAGGAAGCCACAGACCTGAACTTACAAGATCTGAACAGGGTGGTTCATGACAGATGCTGTTGGCGGTCGCTGATTCATAGGGTTGCCATAAGTCGTAATCGACTTGAAGGCACATAACAACAAAGGTAATCTTCAGAGGCCAAAGGTTGGAGGGCAGGGAACAGGAGAGAGGGCCTTTTTGGTGGTGCCCCCCCTCGTTTATGGAATGTTCTCCAAGAGACCCTCCTGGGGGCTGCTTTAACATTCCTCCAGTGCCAGGCATTCTTTTCTCCCAGGTGTTTGCATTATTTTAATATGTACTTCTTGGTGTTATTTATTCTTGTTTTATTATTACTGGTGACTGTGCTTTCATTTGTGTGGTGTATGCCTGTATGGCATTTTGCTATTGTTTTGCTATTAAGTTGTTGGTTTGCTATGTTGTATTGTTTATATTTTATTGGTTGCTAATTGAAGTGTATTGGATTTATTACTATTTTTATTGTAAATTGGTGTGGGACTCTGGTATATTTATTACTGTTATCATTATCATTATTAATAAAATAGAATAATAAAAAATAGTAAATTGCCTCTTCACACTTGCAAGTCTCAGGCCAAACCCATTGTTCAATTGCATACAGAAGCTATGAGTGCCAGTGAATTGCACTCAGCTACATTACATTTTTAATCGAAACAGTTACAAGAAATAAAACATGAGTTAAAAAACCCCGAAGAATTCCTGTCTTGGGTGCTTTTTTTTTTTATATAAAGAGACATGTTGAATCCCAGTCATTGCTACACTAAAAGCCCTTTGTTCCTCACTTGATGACTACCATCACAGACCTATGCATCCTAGAGATGGAGATACCCGGAAACCTAACGAAATTAAGAACATTCAAATATTGTGTCACTCTCATTGTGTCACTCTACTTCTATAGAGGCGGGGAAACCAACGGCTCTTCCTCCACTTTCTGCGTGTGACGTGCTTCCTGTTTGCGGCCCTGAGAGGAGAGATATCGTCGCTACCGTCACCGCTGCTACTTATCAGAGAGCGGGAAGGGAAGAGGGACGAGAGAGAAGCGCTGCAGTCGCCGGCCGGCCCTGAAGGAGAAGCTTGCAGGTGAGGGAGTATTGACGGGGTGTTGAGGACGGGGGATTTACGAATTGCCTGCAACGGAAGGGGTAGCACTTAGGGTGTTTGGGTCTCTCAACAACGAACGGGGTTGGCGCCAGGGGCGCGCGGACGTTTTCTCACTCTTTCCCCCCCTCCCAAGCCGCCTACGGCTCGTGCTCTCTCGTGATTGGCTAAGGCGCGCTGCAGGTGGCGGGGGGGCGGGAGAGAAGGGTGATTATTTCTCGTTTCGTGTTGGGCTTCCTCTTTCTGTTTTATCTTCCCCTGGAGATTGTCTTTGGCCATCTTATGTCGTCTTCGTCCTTAAGGTCGCAATGGCTGGGCATGCTCGCTCGCTCGCTTTTGTTTCCCTGCTTTCCCCGTAGTCGGTTTCATTCCCCCCGCCCCCCAGGATCACTGCAGTTCCTCCACGGGCCGGCATGGTGGATGGGTGGAAGTCCGCGTACCACCGTCGTTAAGCGTGTCAAAACAACAGCGGGGGGGTTGAGGGCGCTGTAGAGTTTGGGCAAGGGCCGGAGGGGCGAATAATGATGCCCCATAGGAACGCGCGGTGTCTGTCTGGGGTGAAGGGAAATGGCCTCTAGAGCAGAGGGAAGTGATTCAGTTGTTAGGAGGCGTAAAGGCTAGCATAGATCAACTCCTTAAAACTTGTATATTGCTTGTTTGGCCAAAATAACCTAAACCAGTTAGTAATTCTAAAAAAATGAAAAGTAATAGTTAAAATAGAGCACGTTTATTGCACAAACAAAATGTGGGAAGTAAGCTTTCATGGGCTACAGCTCACTTCGTCTGCGGATCGTAAAGGGTTTTGATACAGCAAATAAAGGTGCTATAATGCTTTAAACCATTTTTTTTCTTTTGCTGTAGCAAGCTAACATGGCTATTTCTCTGGAATTTGTTGCTAATAGTCATTTGCTGGCTGTAGGTATTGCCTCCTTACTGTGCAAGCGTGGGCAGGAACATTGTTTCGTTTTTAATTCTTCTTGTTTGTACTCTGCCATGCAGTTATAGGACATCGTCTCGTTTTTTTTTTTTTAAATGCTCTTTTTTAGTGGTTCTGTAAAAAGAAGAGATCAAATGTCAATCCTTGGAGAATAAGTGGCAATCATTGCCTTCATTTGAAATGGTGCAGTGAACAAATGATCTTGAGCTTGCATCAGAAATTGCCATTTGAAAACCATTGAGAGGAATAGACTAATATCTAATGGTCCTTTACATGTTACTTGGCTGTTACCCCACTGAATATGCAGATGGAGAAGGTGTAGGAAAAAAGTGTTTAATTGACAGCAGTAAGTTCTTGGGGGAGGAGGTCCCTTTCAGAAACAGAAATATTAAAGTTTAAAAGTTAACTAGATTAATATTTGGCACTTCTGTTAAAGTGTAACACAAGAATACTTGGTTGATATCAGAGTACTGTGCCATTTCTTAAAAATGGAGTAGTAAGAGAACTTTGAAAAGGCAATAAATCTCAACCAAGCAATTCCTTGGCTCGTTGCTTGGCTTAATGGAAACTTTGGAGGATCTGTGGGCACACTGGAATTCAGAGTCAAGAATTACAGTTAGTAACAGGTCCAGTACTTCTTATCTGGCCCAGCTTTTTGTGATGGTGGGGTGACAAAGCCCAAAGATCGTATTTTAAATTGCTCATTTTGTTCAGTTTTGTGTAAACTGCCCTGGTAAACTTTATTTGAAGGGCAGGATTTAACAATGCTACTCTGGAAGAAATTACATGCTTCAACTGGATGATTAATAACAAGGCTAGATGGGAGGCAGTATCTGAGGTGCCTGCGTTGATTTGAGGGTGGGCATGAAGGGATTGTTCCTGACCTAGAAATTTCCAGACTCATAATGAAGAATATTAAGCAGCCAGGGTAGGGATGCTTTATTTACTTTTTACAACACATACATCTTATTATGTGTTAAGACATTCCATTTTGCAGTGGAAATTTCTTTATGCCATATTGTGTAATTATTCCTTATGTCTTCTTAAAGGTTTGAGGAGGAGGAACACACAAACTATATTAGTCACCGAATTATCATTTGTATTCAGCATAAATTATATTTGCTACAGGGGAAAGAGAATATTGTCTTTGAGCCAGATTTGAGAATCCACAAATGGTGGTTTATTTATCTTGGTTGAATTTCCCTGATAGATTATGATGGTTGTAATATAGTAATTGTTTGGAGAATAAACAAGCCACAGAGACAGAAATATGCTATGCTAGTCACTAGGTGATAGCTTCTTTAAAAGTAGGCTTTTGGAAATGGACTGCCTTCAAGTCGATTCCGACTTATGGGACTCTATGAATAGGGTTTTCATGGTAAGGGGCATTCAGAGGAGATTTACCATTGCCTTCCTTTGAGGCTGAGAGGCAGCGACTGGCCCAAGGTCACCCAGTGAGCTTCATGGCTGTGTGGGCATTCGAACCCTGGTATCCCAGGTCGTAGTTCAACACTTTAACCACTACACCACACTGGCTCTCAAAAAAAAGTAGGCTTTTACCCACCCTTTATTCTACATTTTGGTCTTGGGCTGAACCTAAAAAGCTTTTCTGTGCAAAATTGCTCCATCGCTATGCACTTCCCCATGTCTACTCTGACAACAATTCTGCTATGCCCTGTCCAATCTTCCTGCTTAAGATCCTTTTTAAAATGGAAGATGCTAAATCTTTTACATCGTTGGGTGAAGGATCAACAAGACATAGGAGTATTCTGAGGGTTTCCAAAGTTGCCTGAAAGGGTGCCAAGCTCACCTTTTTGTAAGGATTTCAGGCGTAAATCTTTCAGGATGAAGCAAGTTCCAGGGAGGGTTTCCCCAGCAATGAGGAAAATGGCACAAGAGGCAGAAATGAGGGTAGGAACAAGTATCCTGTTGCTCAGCAACTGTTGTCTCAATACACAATCAGTGAAAAGAGTTTGCCAAAAGGCCTCTTTGCATTACAACTTACCCAGCAAAGCAATACTCTGAGGCAGAAAAAGGGGGTTTGCCACCCTAACATTACACATTCCAGCAGCCGAGTTCAAAATATGCTACAGTCTCAGGGCATTCATGACTGTGTTAATGGCCTGGATTAAAATAGTATAAGCACTACCTTTTAGGTGGAGTTTTATTTCTGTCTTTCATATTGAGGCCTAGTTTTTTTTGTTTTTTTAGAAACTTGGAAATTGTGGAGTAGTTACAACTTCTTGATTTCTATTGTAGTCCCCTGGGCAACAGAATTCATTTAAATCACTTCTACCCTGCTTCTTTAGCAGGTTATTTGCAATGTATTTTGGTTTGTTGGTGGTTTGCTAGTTTTATAAAATTAATTTAATTAAAATTAAACTGTTACAAGCTGCAGTAGTCAAATTATCACTTGATTAAAAATCCTGGAGAGCATTTATTTATTATGATTAAAAAAAAACGTTTATCCAGATAAAGCACAAGGAAATATAAACCCAATCTCCAGAAATGAATAACGATACAAAATTGGTTTTGTATGTCTTAAATCTAGGAAATATAATGCCAAATAAATAGAAAAACAATATTCAACTTTAATCTCCTCAGACAAATAGTATGTATATAAAAATACAGAAAGCAACAAACAATATATATCAATGGATAAAATATCTGAAATCTTATTATTGTGGACATATATGTGGAATTAGATACAAATATCAGCTGATATAGCCTGCAATAGTGTGACAAACCAAGTCTTAGGGCACAATCCAATTTATCTTCCACCAGGCTGGGGGGAGTTGGATGCCACGGGGGAGCTGGCCTCTGCTGCAGGTAAGGCATGGTGCCGCTAGGAGCCTGCTGGCATAGCCGACATTCTGCCAGGGATGGCCAGCTCGGTGGATGGAGGGGTGGCAGAAGCCCTGAAAACGGGGTGTTCCAGGGGCATGATGGAGGCATGGGAGGGGGGACTTAAGCGAGATCCTCCTTGTGTTCGGAGGCCTCCTCCTGGTCCCGTCTACCTGGAAACTCCCTTGGCCAAAAGGCCAGTGTAGTAAAAAATTGTAATGAGCCTCTACGGAAGTCTTTACTCCCTGGGAGGCCAATACGTGGGAGCTGGTGCTTCCTGCCCTGCTCGTGTGCACAGTGGCTTCCAAGTGGGAGGTGGATCCTGCAGGGCTTTTTGCCGGCTCCTCCTCCACCAGCCTCCAGGCATTTGGGTTGCTCTGTTAATGTAACAAAGTTACAGTATATTATGAACCAAATGTGTTTTTACCCTATAAGGATCTGCTTCAGTGGTCACTATGTATATGTGGTTCAACCTTGTCAGTACAAACTGTTACGTGCAAAACCTTATATCATGTGCTTTCCCCTCAAACTGTCAGATAAATGTCTTCATAAAATGAAAAATCTCATAGGATGAATTCTAGACTAAGGCTGCAATCCCATGTACAGTAATCTGGAATTCATTGGGGCTTGCTTCTGAGTAGAAGAGTTTAGATGCAAGATGGATACAGTTGACACATTTCTGTCAATATTGACAAAATAATTTGTGTGGTTGCTTCTTTTGGTGAGTGTTAAAAGAGCTGCCATGTTGAACACCAATCACAGGTAGTGGAGAATTGGTCTATTGCTGCATAGTGTTAAATAAAATAGGATTTTAAAAAGATTTTTTAAAAAACATTTTTACTGGGTACTTTTGTTTTATAAACTGTCTTAAATACATGAATATAAAAATCTAAATTCAAAATATTTCCTGCCTGACATGATTCTTATTCCCATTTCTGTTGTGATGATGATCAGTTATCCAACAGTGTTGTGGCCTGATAACAAAAAGTTGCAAGACAGTAAGTACTTAATGTCCATCCACTTACCTTGCATTTTAGTATTATGGCTCATGGAAGTCACCATATATCTGAATTGTCTTTATTTACCACTAGAGAACAGTTTTATTTTATTTCTCAAAATATTTCTGTTGTTGTTATGTGCCTCCAAGTCTACTACAACTTATGGCGACCCTATGAATCAGTGACCTTCAAGAGCATCTGTCATGAACCACCCTGTTCAGATCTTGTAAGTTCAGGTCTGTGGCTTCCTTTATGGAATCAATCCATCTCTTGTTTGGCCTTCCTCTTTTTCTACTCCCTGCTGTTTTTCCAAGCATTATTATCTTTTCTAATGAATCATGTCTTCTCATGATGTGTCCAAAGTATGATAACCTCAGTTTCATCATTTTAGCTTCTAGTGATAGTTCTCGTTTAATTTGTTCTAACACCCAATTATTTGTCTTTTTCGCAGTCCATCGTGTGAGCAAAGCTCTTCTCCAACACCACATTTCAAATGCGTTGATTTTTCTCTTACCTGCTTTTTTCACTATCCAACTTTCACATCCATACATAGAGATCAGGAATACCATGGTCTGAATGATCCTGACTTTAGTGTTCAGTGATACATCTTTACATTTGAGGACCTTTTCTAGTTCTCTCACAGCTGCCCTCCCCAGTCCTAGCCTTCTTCTGATTTCTTGACTATTGTCTCCATTTTGGTTAATAACTGTGCCAAGGTATTGATAATGCTTGACAAGTTCAATGTCCTCATTGTCAGCTTTAAAGTTACATAAATCTACTTTAGTCTTTTTGACATTCAGCTGCAGTCCTGCTTTTGTGCTTTCCTCTTTAACTTTCATCAGCATTCGTTTCAAATCATTACTGGTTTCTGCTAGTAGTATGGTATCGTCTGCATATCTTAAATTATTGATATTTCTCCCTCCAGTTTTCACATCTCCTTCATCTTGGTCCAATCCTGCTTTCCATATGATATGTTCTGCATACAGATTAAATAAATAGGATGATAAAATACACCCCTGTCTCACACCCTTTCCGATGGGGAATCAATCGGTTTCTCCATATTCTGTCCTGACAGTAGCCTCTTGTCCAGAGTATAGGTTGCACATCAGGACAATCAAATGCTGTGGCACGCCCATTTCTTTTAAAGCATTCCATAGTTTTTCATGATCTACACAGTCAGAGGCTTTGCTGTAATCTATAAAGCACAGGGTGATATTCTTCTGAAATTCCTTGGTCCGTTCCATTATCCAACGTATGTTTGCAATATGATCTCTGGTATCTCTTCCCTTTCTAAATCCAGCTTGGACGTCTGGCATTTCCCACTCCATATATGGCAAGAGCCTTTGTTGTAGAATCTTGAGCATTACTTTACTTGCATGGGATATTAAAGCAATAATTCGATAATTACTGCATTTCCTGGGATCCCCTTTCTTTGGAATTGGGATGTATATGGAATGTTTCCAGTCTGTGGGCCATTGTTTAGTTTTCCATATTTCTTGACAGATTTTAGTCAAAATTTGGACTGATTCAGTCACAGTAGCTTGTAGCAACTCTGGTATGCCATCTATTCCCAGTGATTTGTTTCTTCCAAGTATTTTAAGAGCAGCTTTCACCTCGCATTCTAAAATTTCTGGTTCTTCATCATATGGTTCCTCCGTGAATGAATCTTGTCATCCTGTCATCTCTTTTATAGAGTTGTTCAGTGTATTGCTTCCATCTTCCTTTTATTTCATCTTGGTCAGTCAGTGAGTTCTCCTGTTGATTATTCAACATCCCTACTCTTGGTTTAAATTTCCCTTTCATTTCTCTAATCTTTTGGAAACCTGCGTTGGTTGATCTGAGAGCAGGATACACCAGTTAAGACAATCCTTGAACACTTAAACCCTAAAGCATAAATATCTGTAATAATCATACTGGGCATAAAAACTTACTCAACACCAACAACAGCTTAAGCTCATCATATACCATGCCGTCAACATTGCTAGGTTTTAACTTGATGCTGAAATATAATCAGTTATGGGCACTACCAGGCTTCTGAGGGAATGTTATTTCATAATGGGGGTGCCACAGTGGAAAAGGCTTTCTTTTGCATCTGCACATAATGCACAGTTTCCAGAAGTGGACATGAAGGAGAGCACCCCAGCTGAGCTTACTTCTGGATTTAATGACTAAATCATATTTTTCTTCCTAGCTAGAATAGACTTTTATTAGGGGCAGGAAAGAGTGGGACTGAAAGAAATTCACTCCAAGACTCTTACAGTTGCCAGAAGACCTGAGGGGTTCTCTCATTTGCACAATAATGGATAACAGCAGGGGAATGTGTCTCACTGTTTCTTGAACACTAGAAAAGACTGCTTCCCCCTCAAGCTTTTTCTCATTGTTAAGCATTGTCTTGTTGAAGAGTCTTCAGTTCTCAGTTGGGCATTTCTGCATACCAAGTTCCTTGCTCTAGATCAGGGATACCTAATTTGGTCTGAGAGCTTCATGCAGGTGGTCCATGGCATGTCCACATTAATTTTTCATGTTGAATTTTGATTGTATTTTTCTTGCTTTTATTTTATTTAGAGAATGCACATTGTAATACAATAAAATGAACTATAAGAAATAAAAGAAGCAATAAAAATACAATTAAATATCATACAACATCTAGCACAGTACTTTACAACTGCAGCATCAGGCAGAAAAATTGAGTGGTTTGTCATGACGATCGGCAATTGTCAGGTGGTCCGTGGGGAAAACAAGTTTGGGACCCACTGCTGTAGACATGGTCTCAATTCTGAATAATGATGTTAAATCTACAACCTTTATTGTAGATTTATTGAGGTTCCTGAGGTCTCTTGCCCATCTGTTCAAATTGTTGAGAACACATAGCTGATGAAATAATTATTTTCAGTAAGATTTGTGGTTAGTATAGTATAGCCCAGCAGCAATATACTTCCCTACCCTCAACCATCATCTGTTAGCAGCCATTCCATCTGGCTGCTGCAGAGGGAGAAGAGGAAAGTAGGGCCCACTACATTGGCTTGGCTGAGACACTGACTTTCTTCGGTTCCTATCCCTGAATTATTTCTGTTCAATCTCCTGGTTTTAAGTACATTGTACCTTTAAGAGCGGGTGCCTGAGTTTGCGTTTTTCCTTTTCTCTCCCTCGTCTTTTTTCCTTTTGTGCCATGTCCTAAATTGCAGGCAGAGAGTGTCTAGTTTTTATTTATCTTATTATTAAAGCTAATTTGGGAGCCTTTTAAGCTGGACATAAATAATACTTCCCCTTTCTCCCTCAAGTCTTTTGGCAAGTAGAGAAGGCTTAGACAAAAAACAATTGTCTCTTGTGATAAGTTTAAAGGGAAGGAAGAGAAGGTGAAGCTTCTGATGGCGTCTCTTCTCCACCCTGCAGTACAAAGAGTGTCTCTGGAGAGCTGCTTGGAATCCTTGCGAAAGGGCAGGTTGATGTCTGGCTTTTATTATTTTCCATTGCTTGTACTAAAGCTGTACTCCTAAAATAAAAAAGCTTGAGCATAAAAACTGTTTGCTGGAGTTTTGCTGATGGAATGGGGGCACTCTCAGGTTTCTTAATTCATAATTGTATCCCACTATATGACAACCAGAGGCTAAAATGTTAGGACTGAATGCATGGCATTATTGCCTGCCACCCTTTATGTTTACTCTTTCTAAACAGCAATGGTGGTTGGCTTGTTGAAATTCTGATAGTTTTAAATTCTAATGAAGCAATCAATAATTCTTGATGCACAAAATTGGCTTGTTTACAATGAACTGTGCCTTCTTAGACTTCTAGCTTTGCTTATAAATAAATAGCAAGCAAATTTTGTGAAGTACTATGAACTGTTGTCAGTGTATTTCTTTTTTAGGAACCCTCATGCAAGACAAAGATGCCACAATAGATAGTCTTCTCCTCCACAACTATTTTCTGGTTTGCAATTATGAACATTTTGACTAGCTTTTTGCCCTGCTTTGTACCAAGTTAGCCACTGAATGAATGGACCTGTATTTTTCTGTTTCACTTTCTTGGTGGGCTTTTCTAGAGATGCATTTTCCAATATTGCCTGCTTTGACAATAGTTTTGGGTGGAAAGATGGGATATAAATTTAATTTTAAAAACCCTCATATTGACTGGTACAACTTTTATTAGTGTTGCATTATAGTTATACTTCATCTAAAAAATGAGTGATTTTTGAAATTAATTTCATGATTATCACGAAAAGTATGTAGGATAGAGCCTACATAGAATGTATGTGTAAAAACATTAAACAGTTTTTTCATTGTGTATTCACATGACCAACACATTTTCAAGTGTCCGTATCACAACTACACTGGCCAAAAAATTGGCTATGGTTCTCTTCAGTCGCAAATGGTTTTACACATGTGCAGTGTTTGATGAGGCACTGAAATCTGCTTTCAGTTTTTCTTTTGCTTTATATTCAGGCTTGTAAGATTGTGTAATTGCAAGGAAAATAACACATTAACCAGAAATCATATGATGCCTATACTCTCAAACTAACAAGGGCTAAAAATTAATTCTTAATCTTGCACTGTGTTTACAAAGAGCAGTGTGGATGTTACTCAAGAAAATTAAAGTCCTATTCACTGCATAATAGCAAGAAGATATTTTTCAGCCCATTTTGTTGGGACATATTGAAAGTCTATATCTTACATTTTTCATGGCTTATCAGGCTGATAAAATGCTGAATTGGATTTTTTTAATGCTTGCTCTTCATTCTTTCCCCCCCTTGCTTTGGCATTCTTATTTACACTTCTTCTGGTTAGCTTTTCCTGTACATTCTGTATTAGTCAAAAACAGAAACACTTTCCAAAAGTAATTTGATAGTTCGTGATCAGAACCAGATTATTTGCATCCATTCCGTTCCAGGTTCCATTCTGAGTTTGGAACTGAGACAGCCTTGGTTGCCCTCGTAGATGACTTTATGCCAGGAAATGGACAGTGAGAGTGCAGCCCTCCTGGTCCTTTTGGACCTCTTGGTTGCATTTGATACCATTGTCTCAATTGTCTGGCATGGGGGGGGGGGCTACACAGTACTGTTGGGTGATTTGTGTTCCATTCATGCTTTACAATTGTGCTGTCTTTCAAGATGTCTGGAAGCTGCTGCAGCTGCAAAATGCCCCTTCCCCCAAGTTTGTTGAACACACCACTGCAGTTTTGCACTAGTTGCCAGTGTGTTTCAGGCCCAATTAAAAGTGCTGGTCTTAACCTTTACAGCTGTAGCCTGGACACAAGTCATTTATCTGAATGACTCCCTTCATCCATATAATCCTGCCTGTATGCAGAGATCTACCTTAAGATTCCTTTGAGTGCCGATCAGCTAGGTTGGAATGCACAGGAGACACAGCCTTCTCCGTGCTTGATTCAAAACTATAGTACTTCCTTCTAGTGGGCTTGTCCCTTCAAGTCTAGCATTTAGACAAGCTTTGAGAATTTCGTCTTCATGGCTGCCTTTAGTTCACATCATAATAACGTGTGTCTCCAGAGCAGCTTCTCAAATTAATCTGTGTAAATGGTCAAGTGGTAGTATTTGCAATTTGTAACTCATTCATTGTATGTTGCTTTGTGAGGGTTTAGCTCAAAAAAGCAGCATTAAATACTTTAAAAGTTTAAGAAGAGTTTTATGCAAAGCAATCCAGATTCCAAGTGCTATTCCAAGATATGAGATGTGAAACCATAGTTGGGAGCCAGAAAAGAGGTGGTGATTACCAGTGATGTTTTGCTGAGGATTTGGTTGACTTAGTTATTTTGCAGGAATGGGGAAATTCTGTCCTGTGAACAGAATCCAGTCTAGCAGATCTCAGTCCATCCCAGTTCTCTGCTGGCCATACTTTCGCACTGGATCATGCCTTATTCCCCCTCAGTGACACCACCACCACCACATCAGCCTCTTCTGCTGTGTCCACAGCTATCCCAGCAGTATGGCATTGAAAATGTTGAGGTTTCAGCAGCTGAAAAAGTGGGGAAAATGAGGCTGGTCAGGCCAAGTTGGAAACAGAGAGGAAGCACAGAGAGATGGCAATGCAGGGAGACAGTGGTCTCTTCCTACATCATTAGCATGCTGAGTTTCCTTGTACACAGAAAGGGGAGCCACTATCTCAACATATAGTAAACTGAGAAAAGGGACTCCCTTAGTGCACTGTGTGTGTGTGTGTTTTCTGTGTGCTTTGGCCCAGCCCACTGTGTCTTTCCCACACACACACACTTTCCACTGAAGGAAAGGTTCCCCATTCCTGCTATTAGGAAAAGGAGCAGTTGCAAAAATGTTCTTTTCTAATGCATATGGATGGAGGAGGTCATGCTGCTTTCCTCCTCAACCTTTCTATGACTGAAGGGAAAAGGGTTCCTTGAAACAGGTTTTGGAAGAAACTGGTGAAGCAAGCTAGATATTTCATATGTAGTGGGAAATAGTTGTATGCATGCCTATTTAAGCCCTCTTACCTTTGTAGCTATTTGTTAATAATCTGAAATAATCTGTGATCAAAGCAAACTTGTTTCTAGCCCACAGTTTGTCTTTGTAATAGAAAATTGTAGTGTAAATAATAAAACCGCTTGTTTCTCCCCCATAGGACTCCTGTTATCAAAGCAATATAAAACATGGTGGATTATTATGAAGTTCTAGGAGTGCATAGGCGTGCCTCTCCAGAAGACATTAAAAAAGCGTAAGTACTATTCTTCTTTAAAATTATAGGGAAAGCTGTGCATATTCTTTGAGTTCATTTGAATGTAATCTAGATTATTTTAATTTAATATTTAATATTTGACTTATTAGTCGCTTATCTGGCTGAATTGTCAGCCACTCTAAGCGACGTACAAAGCAGAACATGTAAACATCAAAACATTAAGAGACTAACAACCCAAGGCAGCTACACACACAAAAAATACAAATACAAAATACAAATAAAAACAATACAATTTACAAAAAAAAAATAAAAAAAAAATCAAACTAACGAAGTCTTAACATCTCTAAAAAAACAGAAACAGCAAACCAAAAGCATTCATCTTCCTGGTAAAAGGCAGTCCCCAGAAAAATGTCACTAAGAGCAGGGGTGAGGGGCAAGGCAGGTGGAAATGCTTGCCCCTTGATGGTCCCAGCACAGTCTCATCCCTGCAGCAGCACGACTCAGCCTGCAGCTCCTCCTGATAAGGCCCAGGCATAGGGGTGGGGCAAGGCAGGTGGAAATGCTTGCCCCTTGATGGTCCCAGCATAGTCTCATCCTTGCAGATTATGGCATGAGACCCCTGTGTTTCCTACACATGTTATGTGACAGATATGGTCTCATTGAACAAGTTCTTAATGTTGCATTTGATTATTGAAATTATTTGTTGTATTGGATGCTGGCTCTCCTGTACCAATTATTTAATATAATTAACTATATATTAGCGGGTCTTCCCATTTTCTGTTACCTTAAGACTCAGCATCTCACATTTGTCTCTCTGGCTGCCTGCAGCATGTAGCTAATTCTTTAAATTAGTGAATTGCACTATTTCTTAATCTAGCTGATAGTTCACCTGTCTAAGGTTGTGGTCACATTGTGTATACATGAAATCTTATATGGTTAGACATGAGTTTGGGAAACTGAGAAGAAATCTTACATGCTACTCAAACAACTTTTTGGCTGTGGCCAAAAGTAATTGTAAACCATAGTCTAGCGCTATGTAAACAGACATAGTCTCATATGGATATAGTCTTCCGGGCTCATACAGTTCCCTCCCTTCTTCTCTTACAGCCCAAATTCAGAAACTTCTCCTTTTACCTAACCACAGTTGTCGTTTCATCTCAGCTGGGAGTTTGTGGTTAACATTTACCAGGGTTACTTTAAACAATTTGGCTTCATAAACCATGGTTTGAAGTTGGCTTGTTTTGATGCTAACCATAGTTAAATGTTAAACTACAATTCCTTGTTGAGAAGCTTTTGCTCCCCCCCTTCATTTAAATCCTTTCAGAGGAGGAGGGAGGGAAGGAGGCTAGGCTCCTTCACATAGCACTAGATCATGGTTCAGTATTCCAAATGCAGCTTTTATATACTGTAGGGCAATGGTTCCCAACCTTTATGAGTACTGGACCCCCTTTGTAAGCTCAACATTTTTTTGTGATCCTCCCACTAATTGTAATTTTAGTCTCTGTTAATTGAAAAAATGGTGCATGGCAAAATCACATCTTCAAATATCCCTGTCCATTAAAAGCTCCCTGCAGACAGGAGGTGGTGCTTTCTTTTCTTAATGCAAAGGTTCAATCAAATTGGGATCCTCCCCCCCCGACAGTCTGAAGATGTACAGTCCTGTCTCCCAACACCAGTGGTTTACAGAGTTGGACTAAGATCCAGGTTTAAATCCCCACCCAGCCATGAAGCCTACTGGGTGACCTTGGGCCAGACACAGTCTCTCAGCCTGACCAATCTCGCAGGGTCCATGAAAGGATAAAATGGAAATGGGGTGGGGGGAACCATGTGCACCATTTTGAGCACTTGAAGGAAAGGTGGGATATAAATGCAATAATAAATAAATACATTTCAGTTTCAGTATGTGGACCCCAGCCTCCACCAACCTGCTGAGCTTTTAAAATAAATAAATAAATAAATAAATAAATAATAATAATAATAAAGAAGCAGCAGTGTGGTAGTGGTGGGAATGCCAGATTGTGAAGACAAAAGGGTAGATAGGTTGAGAAGGGGGGTTAGTGCTTTTACCCCTTGGGATAATCGTCAGAACTGATAACCTGGTTAGCATGCATTGGGGGAATGAGAATGGAGCAGATCAGCGCCCGCAAACACACTTGCCCCTCCTGCAAGTATCTGCAGTTTCTGCATTTGGGCATGTGGGAAGGGGGAAACCCTCAACTGCTGCAGCATCTTGGAGAGGTTGGAAGGCACAATGTAGGGAGAGGAAAGGGGGGACACTGGCCTCAGAGATGGAGGGCTAGCAAGTCCTGAGTTTCCTCACTGTTCCTTGGCTCTGTCTGGTCCGAAGGCGAGATCTGGTTGGCCTCGGAAATAAGAATAATTTTTAAAAGGAGGTGGTAGCAAATTGGGCCAAGAAAGGCAGGCAGGCTGGCTGCCAGGAAGGAAGGGGGAAAGCAGCCTAGCCTTGCTTCTTCTTCCTTCACGAAAAACCCTTTCCTCTCACTCAAGGGTGTTGTCAGCAGCAGCAGTGCAAGGAGACGAGTCAGGATAGTAGTCCCCTCTTCTTCCTGGTAGCACCTCCCTCAGTCTCCTTTGGCATCTGCCATGTATGGTATAGGCAGATGCCTGCCCTCAGCACACTTGAAAGACTCTCTGGTGCTTCAGCAAAGTCCTCCCCTCTTGTTTGGAATAAGGGAGGTGTCATCTGCAGTGATAGTGGGGAGTAGACTGCATCCAGGGACTGAAGACTTGTAAAAAATTAAGAAATAATTCATTTTTTTTACTGTTCATGGCCCCCTCTGGACTACTTTGTGGCCCCCCTGGGGGTCACGGCCCCCAGGTTGGGAACCACTGTTGTAGGACACTAATCAGATTTGCTTGTTCTTGGTGACCTACCACATTTTGTTACATTATGACTCCCCTGAGGCATGCTGCTTTAATGTTTTTGAGGTAAAACAACTCTGCATTTCGTAGACGCAATCTACCTACTTTAGGCAAGGAAGATTGTTCAAATTTTCAAATACATCCCTTAATGAGATAATCTGATCAGTTTGGTTAACTGTTAGGGGTAAGACTAAAAACATTTTCTTATTTCTCCAGCTGAACTTTTTTGCTGAGAAAGTTTATTCAAAGGAGAAATTAGGGAAGTGTTCAAGAAAAGATGACTGCAAACAGGTTCAGTGTTATCTTAGAAATGGCTATATGCACTGTCCCATGGTTTAGAAGGACAAAGGCTCAGTTCAGGTTTATTTTGTTTATTTATTATTCCACAAACCATGGTGTTGGAGGATCTTGAGAATGCTGCCAACTTACGTTTTCTGTCTTTTAATTTAGCATTAATAGTAGTTTGTTATGATAACTGACTTGGCAAACTAGGGTTAATGTTTACCAGAATTGGATACAATAGTTTGGAGGGCAAGAGCCAGTCATTGTTTACGAATTGGGATGTGATGGTGACCCATGGTTAGTGATAAGTAGGAAATGGAGAGGGAAACTGCTGAAGAGGGGAGGAGATTTTTAAGAATTATTTTAAATTTTGCAAACCTTAAAGCTTATCAACTTAAGTTGTGCTTTATTATGTTACTAAATCACAGCCTTCCAATAACTTATTTTGGTAAATTAGTAAATTATTTTATCAGTTAAAAGAGCCTAGGATCAGTAAACCATTTGGCGTCTAATCTTGCAGTAGGGGAGGGGAATGCCCTGTGTGTGAGTGGCTTCAATCCACTGTATCTGTTGTCTGTCCTGAATAAAACCATCTTACAGAAATCCACAACTTCCCTTTTCATTTCAGGTACCGTAAACTGGCATTAAAGTGGCACCCTGACAAAAATCCAGATAATAAAGAAGAAGCTGAAAGACAATTTAAGCAAGTAGCTGAGGCTTATGAGGTTCTGTCCGATGGTGAGTAGTAGGATTTTTAGGGTAAAAAAAATCAGTTCCTCTTAAGAGAAGCACTACAGTGGGAGCTCTTCTGTCTTTTTTGACTTGGTGTTACAAAACTTATGTTGACCATGTGTTTGGTGTCATAACGTCAAATATTAGGATTCACTACCAATGATGGGAAACTATCATAAAATAGGTGTTAGGACCTAGTAACAACTAGCAACCTGGCTTATGCCTCTAGAATTACTACTTTCATTCATTCATTCATTCATTTATATAAAACATTTTTATCCTGCTCTTGAGCCAAACATAAGCTCCTAGAGAGGCTTATAAATGTCAGTAATAAGACAATCCCTGTCCTCTGCTTTATAACTAAAAGATACAACACAAAAGGAATTGGGAGGAAGAAAACAAACACAGGCCCTATTTCTTAATGGCATAATTTTTATAATTACCAGCTTGAGTAGAAAGATTTCAAGGCAAGAAGGAGCTAAAAGTTGCTGGTCTTCTAGCCAAGCTGAGGGAAAGGCCCTGCAGTCCCATCTCTCTGCTTCTCCTATAGCCTTTTGGAAAATACAGTAACTATATATGAACACTTTGCTCCCACAGACATTCTGTCCCTGGATTCTACCATGCAGTCTTTCTTAGGTTTTTTGACTTCCACTTTAAATCCAGCAGGCAGACTTCTGTCACCTTGAAACGGATGGTTGTGCAATCTTGTTATCTTGCACAAGTTTGCCCTTATTGCAGAGTTTTTTTTGTTACCTTGTTGAAGAACTGGGTTTTGTTTTAGTGTAGAAATCCTAAGTTTTAGCCCAAAGGTACAGGTCACCTTGATAGTTCTCAGCAGGGATTTCTTAAAACTCTTGTAGAAGAGCTTGTTTGTTCATTTTCACGTTGGGATTTTGTAAAACTACTTAATCTGGTATGGTAGAGGTAAAGAGAAATGTTAAAAGTACATTGCCCAGGATCCAAAGATAGTGCAAGTATTTCTGCATGTCCAACCTTATATATTTTTTACCCAGCAGCCACCCACCCATGTCAAGTTACATTTGAAATTAAGTAGATTTTAAAAAGCATTTTCCTATAGTGCTATGGAGAAAAAGGTCTGTAGTTCGAATAAAGATTAAAAAAAGGCTTTTGCCAAACTCTTCTGCATTCTGGCAATATTCCCAGTAAAATTCTCTAGTCATCATGAGAGGAATCAAAATAATATCTTTACCTCTGACAAGTTTAAAACATGTTCCCTATTTTGTGACACTTGTGACTGCAGATTTTGCTAAAGCCAGTTTCATAGCTTTTTCAGTTGCTTCACTTCAAGAAATACATTTATTAGAATTGTGTGTATCAAAATAACTGTGTGCTGGAATGTTAACAGCTTCCCTTCCCTGATTGGGATGATACCATACCATTTGCCAAAGTAAAAACTGCTGCTAATCTGAACTAGCAGTCAAAAGTGTTACACAGCATTTATTTCTTGCCAAATAATTGGCTGTGGCTGTCTGTTCCAGAGACGTTCTTTAAAAGGAATGCTCTCAACTACTTTTACTTTATTCCCCCCCCCAAACAATAAGGAGGGACAAACAAGTGTTTGTCATGTATGTTCTCTGCCCATTAGTAAAGTAATCCCACTCAATATCTGAATTACAAACATATGTTATATTGGATATAAGATGGTCATCATCTTTAACAAATGTAACTACCAAGGCTTAGCATCTATTTCTTATCATGGATACGTGGTATCTTTGTCCTTTGCAAATTGTGTTTTGAATTTAGGAAAATGTTTGGACCCAGTAAGTGGGATCTCCTGTAAGCTTATTAATAGTAAGATTATAGAACTCAGTTATTCAGAGGTGCGCATAGCTCCAACATTACAAGTCTTTAAGTGGGTTTTAAAAGCCTATTTATCTCTTAATGCTGCAGATTTTAAATGATGGAACTGTTTTGAAAACATGTAGTATTATATCAAACATTTTTATTTCAATACTTCCTGTAGTTTAAGTACTTTATGTGTTTCTGTAAAATACATTTTTAATATATGTTTATTTATTATTATTTTATTTATATCTTGCCCTTCCTCCAGGCAGGAGCCCAGGGCGGCAAACAAAAGCACTAAAAACACTTTAAAACATCATAAAAACAGACTTTAAATTACATTAAAACAAAACATCTTTAAAAACATTTTCAAAAAGCTTTCAAGACATCTTTAAAAAAAAGGTTAAAAAATATTGTTTTTTTAAAAAAAGGTTTAAAAACATATTAAAAAGCAATTCCAGCACAGAGGCAGACTCTGTGGTTGTGGTTAATATACAGATTTGGAAGGAACCTTGACCTAGTTGCAAATTTCAAGGAAGAAGAATGCCTTGGCTCTGTGACTGAATTATAGGTACAGGAAAAAATGTCAAAAGGCCTTGTCAGTTACTATGAATTTTTAATGGTGTTCAAATTCAAGCTTCTAGATCATGAAGATGCCTCTGCTTCTTTTTGAATTCTGAGGTTAAACATGGCTACATCTGAGTTCAGAAGGAGGTTGTACAGAAGGGTGCCACTCATACGGCGGGTTAGGTTCCAGACCCTGTCCGAAAAGTGGAACATAGCCCATCCAGAAAGAGAGCGAGCGAGCGAAGCCTGTTGCTGCGCTGGCGCGATCAGCTGTAGCATGGGGAGCTTCAGGGGCCAAGCGCTGTCAGTTGGAGCGCGGCGGCTGAAGCTCCCTGTGTTACAGCTGATAAATCAGCTGGAGCACGAGGAGCTTCAGGGGCCAAGCACTGTCAGCTAGAGCGTGGCAGCTGGAGCACCCCGCACTATAGCTGGAGCTTGCTCCAGCTGATTATGCTGGCGCAGCAGCAGGCTTTGATCAGCTGGAGCGCAGGGAGCTCCAGTCGCCGCGCTCCAGCTGACATTGCTTGGCCCCTGAAGCTTCCCACACTACAGCTGATATCGCACTACAGCCGATCGCGCCGCCACTCCCGGAGGAGGAGAAGAAGGGGGTGGAGGATGGGGCTCGTGCTGTATTAGCAGAATGCCGAAAAGTGGGGCACCAAAAGGCAGGGCCCTACTGTATAGCACACTGGTCCAATCAAAAACCCAAATTATCCTCCTTTGAAAATTGTGTAGCTAGCTTAATACACATAGCTTACATTTTAGGGCCCAGTTCTATTACACAATTTGATCCTTTCATTATAAAAACTTACAATTAAATGTGTATTTTAGTATTTAACCTTACGTTCTTACAGAGTTTTCATGTTTATGGCAAATATAACAGAAATAAAGCTGTTAAGATGAATTTGCTAGACATCAAGATAATTTTCATGTCAAAGTAATTTATTTTTTAACTATTCTCTGTTCATAGCTAAAAAACGTGACATCTATGACAAATATGGAAAAGAAGGCTTAAATGGAGGCGGAGGTATGTAGGATTTAATGCTTTCTTTCATTTTAATGCTATGAATAACTTTCATATAAAAAAGTTTCTACCATGTTGCTACAAGCAGGCACTAGTAATTTGAGCCAGTGTAGTATAGTGATTATAGTGTTGTGGAGTATGACTGTGGAGACTCAGAAATAATAGGCTAATGATTTTTTCACTGGAAATAACTAAAATGGGAACATAAGAAGTTGCCTTTTACTGAGTCAGACCATTGGTCCATCTAGCTCAGTACTGTCCACACTAACTGGCAGCAGCTCTCCAAGGTTTCAGACGGGATTTCTCCCAACTCTACCTGGAGATGCTGGTGATTGAACCTGGGACCTTCTGCATGCAAAGCAGATGCTCTACCTCTGAGCTACAGCCCTTTCCCTTCCTAATTCACATAATGGCTCAGAATCTGTGGACAATCTCTCAATCATAAATAACATTTTTAGAACATCCTAGTCCCCTTACTACAATTTTAATGCTTGAATTTAGATTTATGGAGACTCGGTTTTTAAAAGAATGAAGAAAAAGCTTGTCTGTGTCATCAGTTGTGAACTAAAATTACTTTAATGTCTCAGAAATGAGCTTAATTGATAGTCTAATATGTGTATTGAGAGTCTTTTGGGGTTTAAGTAAAGATGTAAAGATTGCTAGAGAAGTTAAAAATTGTCCTAAAATTTCCTCATCTGGATTTCTTCTGTTGCATCTGTTAAGAGTTTAGTAAAATCATAAATATGCCTGAGAAGAAAATAAATAGCTTTGAAAGATTTGTCACATTGAACCATTACTGAGAACAGTATAAATGAAAATTAGTTGCCACATATTGAGGAATTTAGATGCATTAGTAGCCTAAAGAACTGAAGGTTAATATTGAGTGCTCTCTGTTGCAGGTGGAAGTCATTTTGATAGTCCATTTGAATATGGTTTTACATTCCGGAACCCAGAAGATGTCTTCAGGGAATTCTTTGGTGGAAGAGATCCATTTTCATTTGATTTCTTTGGTGAGTATTCAGATTTGTCAGTTTCAGGAATAGGGATATGTAAAATGTTGAAATACGTGTTGGTAATGAAATGTGCTGCATTCTTTTCCTGTAAGGATCCTAATAAGGATGTCTTGATATCTTGGAGCTGCTGTGAATTTGTTAAACAGGTAACAATCTGTATAGGTGGTACTTCAGCTTGTCTTTAAAAAATTCAAAAGTGATATACTTTTAATCTTTTCCCTTGAAATTGATTCAATTAAAGATATATATTCTGAGATCTTATGAAGCAATTCCTTGATCTAATTTCTTCCATTGTAAACTAGCTTGAAATGTTCTGTATATGAAGGGAAGCAAATAGGATTCTGTATAGCTAAATTTATGTATTGCTGTCTAAATATTGTGGTTCTCTTGTGTACAATGCTTAGTGATGGTGGTTTGATTGAAACTTGCAAGCTGAGTTAATGCAGTCTAGGTGGCACCCCTGCTTGGGAAGAGTATGCTTTGGAGGTATGGAAAAATGTATGAAAAATTGGCCAGCAAGATGCTTCTGAACTTGCTGGCCACATTTTCTTTGGATTCTCCACCATAATGACCACCAGAAATACACAAAAACTTGGAAGTGTCTCAAGCTTACTATTGACGCACTTCCTTTTTGCTTTCTGACAAATACAGGTGGAGCATATCCTGATCCCCCTTCACTGCTGAAGCTTTCCTTATAGATATGTGTGTGCAGGTGGAATGTCTTCAAGACAGGAAGACACCATTTCCTTACCTCTGCAATAAAGATGAAGGAGTAACGCATTGCTACTCCATCTAATGAGTTTACCAACTGCAAGCTGTCCCTTTCCCCCCAAAGAGACAAGAGCTTAATGAGAGGCTTTTCCCTTTTTCAGTAGCATAGACATATCTTTGAGGAAATGTGTTTTTATATCTGTTGCCGCATTAGAAAGAACATATTTAAAAGCTGGTTCTCACCTAATGGAAAGCCTGGAATCCAAGTTTTTTCAAGAAAAGGAGGATAGAGAAGTCTCCCAGCCCTTCACTCTCAAAGGGCCAAGCAATGGATATGTTCATCAACCTCTCGGCAGTGCTATAATTCCCTATTGGCCAGTTCGTCATTTTGGTATTGAAAAATGTAGAAACCTTTAATAAGAACAGAAACAGTTCTATTAAGTTCCTCTACCAGAATATATTCAGTGGCTTACATCCTTGCTTTTGTGGGGGAGGCTGGTAGAATCTTTCTGCTGGCAAATAATGATGTGCTTTTAGTGATAAGCATAGGTTTTAACAGACAAATTAGAGAGACTGGGGGTTGAGATGACGAAGGACAAAAATTACATCAAAAAGTTAAAATTTGATTCCATATTTTAATAGGTCTTTAGAATTCTTCCCAAATAAGACTGGGAAACGCTGGCATCTTCACTAGCAACTGACAGAAGGCAACAGGAACCAAATATTTTAAACTGCTATATAAATTGAAATCCACCAGTTAAATCTTCAGTCATTATATATACTGAAACTTTTGAACTGTGCACCTTAACTGCAGTATGCCACTTATCATTTGTTGGAGAAAAAGGCTTTCAGTTAACAAACCTTACCATTGCATAACTTTTAAATGGATGTACTTGCTTTCTATTCACATGGGGGAAAATGATTTAATTCATAAATGAATTAAAGGTGTTACAACTTGAGATGGCTTGCATTATTAAGTAACAGATTTATTTAATGAATTGACAACTGCAATTGATACTTTTCTTAGATACCTACTCAATGATTATCAGTTGGCTGCCAGAGGATTCTAATGAAGGATCTGAAGAAAGGTCTATAGAGGAGCTGGAGGAAGAGTGTAGTTATGAGTCAATAGGAGAAGTGGCAGAGGAGCTGGAGGAAGTGCTAGAGGAAGAGCTATATGAAGAATATGGTGAAGATTTTATGGAGGTCTTTGAAGAATTTGATGAAGGATCTGTTGAGTTGGAAGAGCTGCTAGTGGAGGAGGAGGAGGACTCTGAAGGAGTAGTAGAAGAGTCCTATGAGGAGGAAGTGAGCTTAGAGTCAGAAGAATGGATAGAAGAGCATAGCAGTATAACCTTGGATGAGCTGGAAGAAGAAATAAGTATAGGATCAGAGTTGGAGGAATTCTACTGAAGAGAAACTTTTAAATTAATAAATCTATTTAAGTTATCTAGACTGTCTTTTTACTTCTCTGAAGTGTACTCATTTGTAAAGTACAGAGTAATTTAGCAGTAGTTCAGTTTAAGTGCAACAATATTGCAAGCTCTTACTAGCTTTGGGAATGTTCCTAATACTAAGGAGAGCCTGAATGCTATGTTTTATGTTGATGATTTTGCACATTATATAGGCCTATGGTGCCAAAGCCCTTGGACCCTCCCAGATTTTTATTTTGTTTTTAAATTGAGTTTCTCTGGCCTTTTTTTTTTTTTTTACCATGGGTGCCACTGGCCTGGCTGCCTCAGCCAAGATTTAACTCTCTTTCCCCAGAATGTCTGTAGGCCTCACACGGGAGTGCTTTGAATTTTTGCTTGTTTGTTTGGGGAGGGGGGTGATTTGCGATGATTTTTTTTAGTTGTTTGGGAGTCTGTTCTGCCTCATATTTTTGAGGTGTTGCCAGATTTTTGTGTGCTGTTTAGTGTTTTTGTGGTGTAAGTTGCCTGTGTTTGTGGGGGTGGTGGTTTTTCTTTTGTGAAATGGGTATTTTGTAGTGCCCACAACAGTTTCTTAGATTTCCAAATATGCCCTCGGGCCCCAAAAAGGTTGGGGACACCTGCAAAGCAATCTGCAACAGACTTTTTGTTTTAATGATATATTGCTTATTTTTTAGCCTGTGCACTACTTAGGGATTGTTGAAATAGTAAGTGGTATATAATGCTTTTAAATAAACAAACATTGGTCACCCTGAGTAATGAACAGGTTGTCCTTGTTGAACTATGGTAAAACTACTTAGTTTACTTGTTTTTCTTCTGAGATGTTAATAGAGCAGAGCAAACATATCAGCACTAAAGAAGCAAATTACTTTGTGGTGATTTTATTCAGGTAGCCAGAGCTTAATGTATAAGTGTGTGTTCAAATCAAGGCAGCTGTAATCGATTTGTATTCTCTTCAAAACAGTTGCTAAAATTATTCCTGCTTGGATTATATCATCATTGTCCTGAATGGGTGTTAAGAAATGAGCAGATTTTCTCCTACCTTGGTTTAACTGCAAATCTTGTATCCCTTGGGAAAAAAAGATCTAAAAACTATTGAGAAGAATATATTTCCACACAGTTGGGGCTTAGCTTTTTTTACTCTGGACACTACACACCAGATTAATCTTTCTTGTTGCCTAATTAGCAGATCACCAAGCTGTTTCTGTTTCCACTTGTGAATAAAGTAATTTAGGCCCTTTTTGTGGTCCACACACACTCATTCTCCAAACATCAATATTGTATCTTTTTGTTTCTGAACAGTGTGATATATGGAAGTTTCTTAATACTGCATAAGGGCCATATTAATATAAAATACACAGCATTTATTAGTTTTGTGCATTTGGTTTGTTGTTGTCTGTTGTGGTCTGCTACAGTATCCAGTATACACTCAAGGCCAACTTTTTACCATATGAATAAAACAAGCTGACTGAAAATTGACACGTAGTAAGTGAGGTTAAAAATGACAAATATGATGGCTGCTATCAACTAAGCTAATTCTAAATTCACTCAATGCCATTCAGTGTATACTGGTTTATTTCTAGCATCTTAACACTGGAAATATAGTGAGACTCGCAAATGGATAACTCTCAAGATAAGCAATTGCCCATTTCAGGCCCTACTTGCATGATATCTGCAACTGGAGGAAACTCCTAGAGAAAGAACTTAAGGACAATGTGGGAGATAAATGATCACTGAATAATTTGACAACCACTTCTTTGTGACCACATAGTTCTGCATTGCAAAATGTCTGTGGGTTTCAAAAAAGTTTTCTTATTAAGATTAGGGATTATCAATACAATAATTCACTAAAAGGTTTTAATTTTAACATTTGCTGGTAACTTGAGCATCCCAGTTCTGAAAGCAAACACCAAACAAAAGTTAAAATTAACCATGCACAACTAAAGGTCCTTTTTAGATTTGCGGAATAGTGGTTTAAATTCTGCTTCTCTGCAACTAATTTAGATTCTGTACAGTTCCTGTTTGTAATATTTGGAGCACCATCACACTAGGTGGTGTTAGGTATGTGGATGGATGCAGTCAAAGAATTTGAATTGAAAAGATAAGGAATACCCAATATTTAGCCTTTAAGTGGAAGGTGACGTTAAGGGCGGGCTATAATGATAGAACTGTATAGGATTAAGAAAAAACCCACAACGCATTTTCCAAATCAGTGTTGCTGAATGGTGATAAAGAGTAATATATTCCTGTGAGATTGAAGACTTTTGTTCCCTTCAGCTATAATAATTTTAATATTAGCAGAATAGGGATGACTTCAGGTCTGTTTCCACATTACTGTCATAATACTATATGGTTCAGCTTTACAATTTAAAAAAACACATCACCAGGTAACTTTTTAAAAAAATTTGGATATATATAGCTGCATAATAGTGGGCAGTAGTATAATATTCATGTTTTCACAAGTGACCTTCATAGTTTGCTTGTGGGTCAAGCTCTTTAACAGTAATAATATAGACTGTTACACAATTTACCTGATAACATATTGAGGTAAAGAGGCATGTGTTCTTGAGTTCTAATACATGAACAAGCTTTGCAAGTTTTTTGACTCATTTGTGGTACTTGGGAAACAACGTACCAAAGTACTAATCCTTGTTAAATGAGATAGTTGGGCTAAAGTAGGTATTGTATTTTACAATGTTAGTAATTGAGATTTCTTTCAGCTCATTACTTTTTAGAACTTCGACCATTATTTTATTTAGCAGTTGAGCCATTAGTCTGTGCAGTGGGTAGCAGAAATATCTTAAGGGATTACCCATTGGTCATATGTATGCATGTGAAAATAAAATTCATTCGTACTTGCACAAAATGCCTTTCTCCGTTGCTTTCCAAGTGATGGGTATAATGAAAGTGAGAGAAGGTATGGTGTGGTGTCAGGAGATCCAGATTAAAATACATACTGAGTCATAAGGCTCACTGGATGACTTTGGGCCAGTAGCTAGCTCTCAGCTTAACCTTACCTCATTGGGTGATTGTAAAGATAAAGTTGGGAGTTGGAGAGTGAACCATATATATGACAAATGGAGGACTTGTGACCCTCTCCCCCCAAGTTTTGTGGACTCCCATCATCCCAGTGATCATGCTGGCTGGGTCTAATGAGAGTTGGGAATTCAACATCTGGAGCACCACAGGTTTATCTGTGATTTGAGCTCCTTGGAGGAAAGGTGGAATATAAATTATTTTTTTCCAATTTTTTTGTTTTCTTTTTAAAGCATTGAACATCAGGGAACATGAATTGTCCCAGAACAAGGCATGTGGGACTAAATGTGCAGCATATGGAATTGTGATTTCATTGCAGTTTGTTGGTTCAGATGATCAGTTTTATTCCTTTGCCAGTTTGCAAAATTGATAAGTTTCCTGATGCTGGCTAAATAGCTATATATTCAGTAATTTGATGTGGTTGTATCTGATGCTCTGGAATCTCTGAAGTACTTGATTTCTTTAGAGTTCTATGCCTTTCTGAGTGAGCTGCAATATCATACAAATATATTTTGGAAATTCTGACCCTAATATGGATTATTTGAGAGTTAAGTGGATTCAGGATTCTAGGCAAAATATTAAAAAAGGATAAAGGTGTTCCCACACTTATAGTGCGAGTCGTTTCCGACTCTTAGGGTGACGTCTTGCGATGTTTACTAGGCAGACCGTATATATGGGGTGGGATTGCCAGTTCCTTCCCCGGCCTTTCTTTACCTGCCAGCGTATGCCGGGTACTCATTTTACCAACCACGGATGGATGGAAGGCTGAGTGGACCTCGACCCCTTTTACCGGAGATTCGACTTCCTCCTTCCGTTGGAATCGAACTCCGGCCGTGAGCAGAGCTTCGGCTGCGTTACCGCTGCTTACCACTCTGCGCCACAGAGGATCTTGGGCAAAATCTTAGACAGGTGCAAGTGAAGGCAACTGTTAATTCTGTTGTCCATGCAGCTGTTGACTTAGGCTCAGGTTTATTGAGCAGAAGACAATGTTTTGCGTTCTTCATCTCTCTTCCCTCCCTATTTTTCGATTTGGACATTTACAAGACGATAAGACTTGGGCAATATTGAGACTTGAAGGTGACTGGATTGTTTGGTTTAGAGATGCCCTGTTAAGTCCTTTTGGAAAGATGCTGATGAAATTAATTTTGTATAATGAATGACCAAATGAATTGCGTAATAGCATTAGACTTTGGGGGTTTCACCAACAATACAATAGCAGCTTGAAAACCAGCTAGAATATCTACTAAATAATTAAGTGCTTGTTAACAGGAGTAGTTAAAAACAAAAACTTGACTTCATTTGACAACTAGTTCTTCACACGTTCTCTATTTTATATGTTCGGTTTTCTCTCATGAACAAGATGTTCTCCCTGTCCTTTTTAATTGATGTATGATTTGAGAAGTAGGGGAGCAGCTGAGTTGCTAGGGAATAAGGTATGATCTATTGAGAGGGAGAGTTTTATTTTGCTTCATTACAGTTGTATATCATTTGTCAAATCAGGGTTTGAGAAAGGAAAAAACTAGAAAAGAAAACCCCTTTGAACAAAAAAATTGATAGACCAAGAGCATACTAGTCTCAAGATTTTATCCCACTTGCTCCCCTCACCTCAGAAGAGGATGGGACTTTCCCCATGCTGAAAATGACATCACTTAAGCCAAGTATTTTTGAAAGTAACATTTGAAGTGAGTAGGTATATAGTGCTATAGGTCCTGGAAAACATTGCATTTCAGCTGGAATTGCAGAATATATGCAGAAGCCATGAGTTTCTCCTGTGCCTCAGCGGTACTTTTAACTTACTTTTTATCTGCATTGCTAGAAGATTGCTGTGTGTTGTGTGTATATAAATTTGGGGTAGGATCCAAATTGTCAGTTACATGTAAGTCCCACTGATTTAAATCAAGGCTTGACTTAACATTTCATAATTTCAATGGTTACCCAATTTCAACTAAGTTAGCCTGGATCCAGCCTTCTGTGGTCAACCATACATAATAAAAAATAAATAAATAAAATTTTATTTTTGAGTCGCCTATCTGGCCGAGTGAATGGCCACTCTAGGCGACGAACAGATTACGATAAAATACAATATAAAAACCAAAAAAGGACCATAATCAGTAATTAATAAAACACCAGTTAATAACAACATTTAAAAGACTAACCCACCCCAGAAATCCCATAGGCCTGGCCTGAACATCACATACAACTCTTGATATTGCATTGCTTAAACTGCTTTTCCTGATTTGTTTTAATACTTTAAAACTGTAAGCCATTTTGGGTGCCTTGGCAGAAAGGTAGTATGTAAATGAAATAAATAAATAATGCCACGGGATAACGAATACACATAAGCTTTGAAATACCACAATACAGGTTATAAAAGCTTCACGGAAAAGCTTAATAAAAACGTATTCCATAACGAAACAGGGTGTCACTAACATTTGTTGTTTATTTAAAAAAATAAGTTATGGCAACATACAGTCATTTCCTATCCTTGTTCTTTGTTCTTAATATAATGAACAACAGGGCCCATCTGCTAATACCTCTTTCTATACTTCTTGTATTTTGACACTGAACATGTCAAATGTTTATAGTATCACTTTGGTTTAGCATTCAGACAGTACCCAAGGAATGTAAATACATTCACAATTAGATGTAATATACATATGTCTACTGACGAAAGAAATGGCTTAGACAGATACATGGAGGATAAGGCTCTCAATGGCTGCTAGCCATGATGGCTGTGCTCTGCCTCCATGGTCGGAGCCAGCATGCTTTTAAATATTTATCTATTTGTTTGTGTATTACATTTATATACCGCCCCGTAGCCAAAGCTCTCTGGGAAGTTTATAAAAATTAAAAACATTGAACATTAAAAACAAATATACAGTTTTAAAAACCATACAAAGTTTAAAACCATGAAGCACAGATAAACAAGGTAAAAGACCTGGGGCCAGAGCTCAGCACATGCTATTAGAATGCCTGGGAGAAAAGGAAAGTCTTGAACTGGCGCCGAAAAGATAACAATGTTGGCGCCAGGCAAACTTCATCGGGGAGATCATTCCATAATTTGGGGGCCACCACTGAAAAGGCCCTGTCCCTTGTCATCCTCCGAGCTTCCCTTGGAGTAGGCACCCGGAGAGGACCTTTGATGTTGAGCGTAATGTATGGGTGGGTTCGTGTTGGAAGAGGTGTTTCGTCAGGTATTGTGGTCCCAAGCTGTGTAAGACTTTATAGGTTTAAACCAGCACCTTGAATCGGGCTCGGAAACATATAGGCAGCCAATGCAAGCAGGCCAGAATCGGTTTTATATCAGTTAATATCAGTTGCTAGAAACTGCAGGAGGGGTAAGTGCTCTTGTGCACAGGTCCTGCTTGTAGGCTTCCCATGGTTATCCGGTTGGCTACTGTGAGAACAGGATGGTGGACTAGTTGGGCCATTGGCCTGATCCTGCAGACTGCTGATATGTTCTCCTACAATAGAAGTTGAGGGCTAGATCTCAATTTTTAAAAAATAATACACAACATAAATTCAGTGTTTAGCTTTCAGAAGGCCAACAACTTTAATTTAATGTTGCCACATTATTATTTGGTCTCACCGTATTTCCATTTTGGATTTTGTAATACTCTGTTATGAGAAACTAACCTTTATGAAGGTATTTGAAGATATGTCTTAATGTGAATCTGGTTAGAAGCCAGAAAACGAGATAAATCATCTTCAACAGAATTTAGTAGTTATACTCCCACATTTTTGAGTCTATAAAATATATGACAATGATGCATTAAACATGAACTACTTGCAATGACATTGACTCTTTCCACAAAACCAGCTGTATCTATTCCTATAGTAGGAAATAGATCATGCAGGCTGCAATCCTGTGCACACTTTCCTGAACACAGTGAGACATGCATCTAAGTAGGTATATATGGGGTTGCACTTAAAGATAAGAAATCTCTGTGTGACTGCCAGGCGCAGAATTTACATTTGTGAAAAGTGGAAATTGTATGATATTGGAAACATATTGCAAGCATTGGCTGCCTGTCTTTAATATTTAAAAGTCACTACTTTGGCATGGTATTTAAAGTGTGCTTAGTACTGAAGCATATTGGCTTATGATTCAAAATTTGAATTTTATTTGCAGAGGATCCTTTCGATGATTTTTTTGGCAATAGACGAGGGCCACGTGGGAACAGAAACAGAGGTGGTGGATCCTTTTTCTCTGCCTTTGGTGGATTTCCTGCATTTGGAAGTGGTTTCTCTGCATTTGATACAGGTAAGGCAAATCAAATTTAGTTTAGTAATTGAATGTAAACAATTTCCCAATTACAGAAACGTTTAAACTATAAACTGTCTGATCTTTTTTAAGGATCCTCTAGTATACAAGAAAGCTCATGGAAAGCCTGTGGCCATCCAGGTGTTGTTGGACTACAGTTCCCATTATCCCTGACCATTGGTCATGCTGGCTAGGACTGGTGGGAGTTGTAGTCCAACAACCTATGGAGAGCCACAAGTTCTGCACCCCTGAGCTAGAATTATTGGAACTGACAACTGAAAGGGAACAGTACTCTATTCAGAGAGCTATTTTAGGTACAAAGAGAGGCTACTCCCCTGTAGTTTCTGGAACGCTACTCAGCTTCAAAAGTAATTTGCCACGTGACATGGGGAAAATTGATCAATATATTGTGTCTAGCTCTTCAAGAGACTCGCAGCACAGACTAAACCAATAAATCACATAATTTTCACTCTTACAAAGGTTACTTTAGCTGATTACTGTTAATATAATTTCTTAGTATCTTTATATTAGGGGGGAAAATCATATTAGGGAGTCAGTCCTCATTTTGAGTTGGGCTTTCAAAGATTGAGGATGGCTACGTTAATCTCAAGGGATTAGCTGTTGTATATATCCTTATTCCAACAATTCTAAACAAATATCTGAAGTTAATAGACATGGTTATATGTAGTAGCCTGACAGTTCTGATTCTAACATGCTTATCAATTTGAAAAAGAAAATATAGATGAAAAACTATTGGTCAGTTTGTGGCATTTTTTTAGTAGATGGACTTGACCAAACATAAAGATACTACTTTCTGTCGCTTTGATTCCCTTAACAGGCTTTACTTCGTTCGGTTCTCTGGGACATGGGGGCCTTACTTCATTCTCCTCCACATCGTTTGGTGGCAGTGGGATGGGTAACTTCAAATCTGTATCGACTTCAACTAAAATAGTTAATGACAGAAAAATTACTACAAAGAGGTACAGTGACTTAAATTCATATGTTTAGTAGATTAATAGTGTAACTGTTTTTCCATATTTTAATGCATTTTTTAAAATAGCTAGAATTATAGAAATTGTTTCTCTTGTTGCTTACCCAAGAAACACAAAGAATGTTTTTCTAGTCAGAATTAACCCTTGAAAGGGTGTGTGTACACTGCTTACATGAGTGACACACAGTTCTCAATAAGCTTGGGTTCTCTGCTTTTGGGTTACTCGCCTCTGATTCTTCCAAGTTCTGAGAGCTGTGATGGGTGGGCTGAATTAGCTGCATATTCTGGTGACTGAAGTGTCAAAGTCTAGTTATAATGGGTTAGAAATGTGATTAAATATGGAAAATTGTGATGTCAGATAAGATTGCAATTAGAATTGTGCTAAAATAGTAGCTCAACTAAAAAGCATTTCTCAAGGGGTTCAGTTACAGAAACACTAATAGTTGTTCCAAGCTCTTGCATAAAATAAAGCTTTCCAATTTAGATGCTGCTATTTGGCCCTCCGTGGTGCAGAGTGGTAAGCAGCGGTAACGCAGCCAAAGCTCTGCTCACGGCCAGAGTTCGATTCCAACGGAAGGAGGAAGTCGAATCTCCGGTAAAAGGGGTCGAGGTCCACTCTAAAATGAGTACCCAGCATATGCTGGGGGGTAAAGAAAGGCCGGGGAAGGAACTGGCAATCCCACCCCATATATACGGTCTGCCTAGTAAACGTTGCAAGACGTCACCCTAAGAGTCGGAAACGACTCGCACTACAAGTGCAGGGACACCTTTACCTTTATTTGGTGCCAATCAAGTAATCAGTTTATGGACAAGAGATCCATGTGCCACCTGATTGTTATTAAAAACACTTCAAAAAGATTATTAAATGGATTTTTATCCTACAGAATTGTTGAGAATGGACAAGAGAGAGTAGAAGTTGAAGAAGATGGCCAGTTAAAGTCTTTAACAATAAATGGTAAGGAGCAGCTGCTACGCTTGGATAACAAGTAATTCAACGCACGCATTTAACAGAAATGTTAAGCTATAACGAGCACCCTTTGAGGATTAACAGGAACATTTTTTTGAAGATTTCAAATGAACTCTTTTCATTATACTGTACGTAATCTAAAGTATTTATAAACAGCTCATCGGAGCTCATGATACTGTCAGACTTTTGCGTTTAATTGCTGGGACCACATGAATAGGACCATTTTTGTCCTTAAAATTGTTGTACATTTCTGTATGCACTTTGCTTTTTATTAAACCTGATTCTTGGTGAACAATTACCCTGCAATAGTGCTAGGGCAAAATTGTACACTAACATTAGCATGAATCCTGCTTTTTTATTTTTGTTTGTTTTGTCATGTGAGCCAATAAGTAGTTTACATCTACTGTGAAGTTAACATTTCTGAGGCAAATTTAGTTTCAAGCTTTCAATATTTAGTAGTGAATAATGTTAACATGTTACAGATGGTGCATTTCTGGTTTAAACGAATTAAGGATGTTTTCTAGTTGTGCATGAATGCTGGCAATTTAGTACGTTTTGACATCTAAATGTGTAATATTTAAGCCTAGGCTAACAAAAGTTAAATTTAGTGAGCTTGGGTATTTTGTCATTTTTGCTAACACGTTAAAAATGAATAAATGCTGACATTTGTGGTGCATTCTTTCATGGTAACATTTGTAGCTTTTTTTGTGCGTCTATGTAACTTGGATGATAACTATACTTTGCTTTCAGCGCTCACTTCCTTCAAACTTTCTTCCCTGTAAACATTGCCTCATATAAGAATTGAGTGCCACTAAAATTTTAACTGCGATATTCTCAAACAGCAAAATGAAACTACTCTGAACTGGGTTAAAAGTACATTAACTTTAACATGTTTGTATTCTGGGCAAGATCCAGTGTCACATCAGCGGACATGAAGGGAGTATTTCTTCTTCTCCCCCACAGCCCTCCACATGTTCTCAGTTTGTTTTGGAGGGTTCCCCAACCCTTTGAAGCAGATTTGGGGGGTTTGAGAGAAGCTGCTGGGAGGAGGAAGAGTGAGTCTCATTTGTACAAGCAGAGGTCCGTTGCACAAGAGACCACCACCATTGGATATCTTCCTCTAAATTCATTTTTGTGAACTGACAAAAATGACTGAACTGCAGTTCTCCTAGCCATTCTGTTTTCAACAAACGGTGCTACTGAACACACAAGACCTAGGACAACTCTGCCTTTTGCTTTTTCCTGAAGCAGTAGATGGCTACAAAAAGTAAGATAAGAAACCTGTCTACATTTTTGTTGAAGTTTAGCATTATTTATGCTACTGTTTCACTCGGGAAAAGTATGTAGAAGATCCTTTCATTCAGTATAGGCTCTGGCACAAGGCCACAGTGAAGCCTGTTGAAATTAAGCTATGAGGCAGAAGATCACACTGGGAGTGTGGAAGAAGGGGAAGGTAAACATTTTATCGAGGGACTCTGCTCTAAAACCTTTAGATTGCCATTAGTTGTAATGGAGTTGCTATCTATAGGTGGCTAATCTGTAGCCCTCTAGATGTTAGACTACCACAAACCTGATCATTGTCCATGCCAGCTGAGGCTGATGTGAACATCTGGAGGGCTACAGATTTCCCACCCTTACTATATAACTAGCAAAAAGTAAATACGTATAAATCTAGGAAATATATGTACATGCACACTTTGTAGCAGTTTCTAGAACTACAGACACATGCCTAGCTTTGGATATCTTGTCTAGCAATTGTACAAACAGTTACGTCTTTCTAATGCTCGTCTTAATGTAAATTTCTAAGTGGTTGGCTATGTGTCCTTCGTGAGTAACGTCCGCAACGTTCTCCAAATGGACTGCCCTGTGTGATTAAAAATTTCAGTGTTAAATTTATTAGACCTGTGTGCGAATGACCCCTGTCAATTCTCCAGCATATATATGTGTATATATGGACAGAGAAATGGGACAATTTCACCAGGTTTCTCCCATCAGAAGAAATTCTCCTACAATTCCTTGGAGGTGTAGCTCACCATTATGATAGATTACTTTTTTCTTGCTATTTTCCCCCTTACTGCTGCAAGTGACAGTAGCAGGAACAGTGTTGGCAGTCTGGCCACCATTTTGCATCCTCCACAGTGTCCTGGACGGAGTCTCGTACAACATTGTGGAAGGGGTAGGAAATGGTGGCCTTTACAAACATATTCAGAGAAAATTCTTTGAAATGCCCTTTTTTGAGGAGGGTTGCAAAAAAACTCATATTTTTTCAGTAAAATGTCTTCTGAGCAATTTTGATTTGACTAAAAATTTATTGGGAAGACTGTTAAAGGGATGGTAAAAGGTCAAATGAATTTTTTAAACATAGAATTCAATAATCAGTAAACTACTTCAGTCTAGATTTTTTTTAAATTTTTGTATCTGATCAGCTTAGAATGATGAAAGTGAATGACATTGAGCTGGGAAATACAAATCACAGTTGATATAAACTAAAGCCTTTAACTGAAACATACACTAGCTACCTTGCACCTTTTCCATTTCACTTTTCATAAATTCCATCCAAATTGGTAAAGGAGAGCATTAACAGATTATTTTCATTAAAGAATCAGTGCCTTGTTACCTTCTCAGCATTCACAACTGAAGAACTACCTGCAATGTTAGTTCTGTTTCATTATTCAATTAGAAGCGAGAACTGTGCGATTGAGCAAAGCATGACAAGAGCTAGAAGACTAGTCCACCAACATCTAGTGATGAAATAGAGTACTGCACAGTATTTGGGGGAAAAACACAATTTGCTGAACTTGGCACGTGGATGCTTTTGCTAGAGTGTTCTGTGCAGGCAAAACCAGGGCTGTGAATATACTATGGTTAAACATCAGAACTGTGTGCCAAGGATTGACAAATTCTGCATCCTGCCTCTCTAATACAAGTTTACATATTTTGAAGCCCTCTCCCATATCGCTTGAAATCTCTTGATACTTCTGTAGACATCCCAAAAGTATGCATTATCTGGAAAACATGCATCACCAACCAGGGCTGGTACCAGGCATGCTGGGGCCCTTGGGCACCAGCCTGCCCTGGCATGCACACACCCCACAAGCCCCATCTACCTTTCCCTTGAAGTGAATGCTGGCTGCGCTGTGTGTGCATGCATGCCATCAACCAAGATGGCGGCAGGGGCATCAGCCCCTTAGCCACCATCTTGATTGACAGCAGGCATGTGCCCACAGCGCAGCCAACATTTGCTTTAAGGGAAAGGTAGGTGGGGCGTGCAGGTGGGCGTCACGGGCCTATGAGGTAGAAAGTGGGTGCTTAGGAGCTCCCTCTCTGCGATCTGCGGCAGGGTTGGGAGTCAATGCTGCCACTGATCATTGAAGGGAGTGCTACCCACCCACCCTAAGGAGGGGCCCTCAGCCAAGGCCCAGCCTGACCGCCCTCTGGGCCTGGCCCAGTCACCAACCTTCAAGTGAGGTCATAACCTTATGGGATTTCTGACAGAGCATGCAATTGACATCGCTGCCAGACATGCTTCACACACTTTGTAGCCTGTCACAAGATTTTACAGGATGCTGAATTCTGTACTAGATAAGTTTTGCACTTGGGTAGTGTGATCATACAATGCTCACTGCCGTGGTGTACTGCTTGCCTATAGTTGTTCCAAATGTTCCACTTGTTCCAAATGCACTGCATCATATTTAGCAGCTTCGAGACACTTGGAACTCAACTCTTAGCTGCTAATCTTTCTGGTAAAGCTTTGTGTTGTCTGTCTGTACAGGGTATTAAACTTGATCTGCCTAAAAGTGGTCCTTGCTGCTTAGCATTTTTGAGGGTAAAATCCAGACTTTGCCCTGGGATGGGTGAGGGGGGATGTCTTTAGATTAACAGAAATCTGCTGGTCAGTGACTTGGTACATGCATCCATAGCACACTGAGTGCACCTGTTGCTAGTCTGGAAAGAGGAAAAGGTGCCCATTTTCTTTCCTGGGGGGTGGCTTAACTTCATGGAGTGCATCTCCAGCTCAGTTCTGTTCCCCCCCCCCTTCTGGGATACATACTACAAAATATCAGGGTCTTGACCAAGCTAATTTTCCACTCTCCTGTCCTTCATTTTTCTTTTTTTCAGTGACGTGAACATTCTTTGTCCCAACTACCCTTGATCATAAACTTAATTTGTAGACTTTCACAATCTACCTGACTTGTGGTTTCCTTAGATTCTATCCCCTCCCATCCAGAATTGACTTATCTGTTGGTGTTATTGGCACTCTGTAAGTTCAGAAATTCTTGTGGAAACAGTTTTTGCAGTTAAAATTATTCATTTTTCTTTTAATTTACAAGCCTATATACTTTTATCTAGATAGTTCCTAGTGTCTGTAAAAATCACTTCTTTCTCCCTGTTTGTCTTCCAAACTGATAAAGCACCCAGCCACTTGAGTTCACCATTAGAGACCTGCAGCATAATGTTGCCATGTGGAGTACTCCAAGTGGTCCAACTAGCCATGCTCTTCCAGGATACTCCATTCAGTCATCACCCTGGTTTTGTCCCCCTCCCCATTCCCAACAGATACATAGCATTCTGTGGCCGCTGACCATGATCAATCATCTATAGGCTTTTTGGGACTCCCACCCCACCCAAATTGTGTACTTCTACAAATCTTGGGATTCCCATGAGCATACTGATATCTCCTATTTTGTTTCTCAGTACCCTCATGTTTTGGCTAAACTTCTGTCACCCCTCGCCAACTGAATTCACTATTAGAAAGGGTGATGTGGGGCAGGAGGAAGGAACTACAGTTAAGCAATCAGCAAAATAAGGTGGGCAGGTTATAGACCTCAAACTAAGAAATATAGTGTGGTAGGAATTACTTACTTATTAAATTTATATCCCACACTTCCTCCCAGAAGAATCCCAGAGCTCCTGGCTGTTCCTTGTTATGAGGGGAAGGCATGGGAGTCAATCCTAAATTAGCAGCAACCCTAGGAAGCTGCCTTATATAGAAGCAAACCATTGATCTATTTAGCTCAGTATTGTCTACACTGGCTGGCAGAAGCTCTTCCGGGTTTTAGGCACAAGTCCTTCCCAGCCCTACCTGGAAATGACAGGGGTTGAATGTGGGACCTTTTGCGTGCAAAGGATGTGCTCTGTGGCCCTGACTAAGCAGAATTTGCCCATTTAAACGCTGTTATTCTCTTGAGTAATAACTTTGACTTAATCACTTGTGGGTTTTGGTAGCAGCAACTGGCTGGTTTAGCTGGTCATCTCTTCATAAGAATAGCTGATTGGCTACATTTTTATGGTTGCTCTCAAAGAGAATGAGTTGTCTGTTGAATCCAGACTTAGTTTCATGTAAGTTCCATTGAAATCAATGGAACAAAGGCACAACTTGACTTCTGCAGCTGATTTCAGTGGGATGTATGTGCAGCTGACTTAGTCTGAATCAAACCTATTCTGTTTACTATACTCAATTTAAATCCAGTTGGTAAGTAGCTATATCCTGTAACTTTCTGTAGAGATTTGAATCCATTCTTTGCAAAGCTTGGATAAGTCTCTAACGTGTTTCTAAGGGCCAATAAATGCATGTCTTACTACTGTGGCTTATTCAGGTGTAGGCCACAGTGTTTGTAATCTCTTGTTATTAGCACATGAAACATCTTTTCATTTTCATTTGTTTGAAAAGTGGCCTAGTTACTGAAGCATTCCGTATTGAGACTTACTAAAATGGAGTTTTCTAAATTGTGAACAGAGTAGAGTTTTATATTAAGTACACTGTATTAACCTGTCTTCTGTCTAGTTACTAGATTGAACGCTGTCATTTGTAGCTTGGGATTGATTTCCAACAAGGTAGTGCTAAACTGTCCCTTCTTAAATTTTGTGTTTTGTAAAAGAAGAATATTTATGCCATTTCTGTGAGTGTCTGATGTTTTGAGACTTCTGATGTAATTTTGAAAGATTTAATACTGACTTGTCATGTCTGGGCCTTCTCTGTTGCCCATCTGCCTGAGTGAACCTATTATGTATGCAAGTGGCATGTGTCTTGTGTAGTGTTGTGTCCCAGTATGTTTTGGAGTGTTCTTTTTCATTAGCCATATGTGTAGGCTCGCATTAGACCGAAATGCTCAAACATAAAATCTGGTTTGCTCTATTTTCTTGTAACTAGATGAGTCGCTTAAACCTCAGTTTCTTCATCTGTAAAATTTAAGTGTTTTTTTTTAAAAAACTACTTGTCGAAAATTGATAAATAATGATGCAGTTGGGTATCTTATTTATAGCATATAGTTTACAATCTGTGCTCACATTGTGATACTATATAGGTCAATAAGGCCTTGATTCAGAGTTCTTATTGATGGCTGGTTTGCCAAACCTTCAGTCTGGTGTCCTGCATATGAGCAGGGTTTGCTACCTCTCTGCTCCTGATCCTAACTCCCATGCTGAATCATAAGCTGCTTTTAAAACTCATTTCATTCTCCATAGTACTGTGGCATGCAAGACTGCTGTTTGATGAAAAAGAAGCCTAAAGCCCCCTTGCACTAATTGGACTAGTGTCACAGTTCTTTGGGTCCTGACCATGGTTTCCTGAATCCACTCTTCAAATTTCAGATGAAAAGGAAAATATTATGTCTTATTCACTCTAACCCTCTTCCTGTGTTACCCAAATGTAGAAGACAAGTGTGGTGAAAGGGATTGTTGGACAGCATGTTTATCATCACCCCCAAATCTGTGCTGCTGCTCTTGCTGTTGCCCTCTTAAGCATAAGATCTATAGCACAGGGACCGGTTTCTGTCAGACTTGGATCTTCCATCTGTAGAGAAAATTCTGAACTGCTTGACATGGTGACAGCTGAGCAGGAAGAGCAGTGTGCTTTAGAACAGGGCCAGATGTGTTGCCTTTGAGCCAACAGCTGCAGATTTTATTATAAGGTCAAACCCTATAAAAACAAATTAAATCCCTCAAATCATACGATTTCTAACATGTTGTTATGTGCCTTCAAGTCGATTACGACTTATGGCGACCTTATGAATCAGTGATCTCCAATAGCATCTGTTATAAATCACCCTGTTCAGATCTTGTAAGTTCATGTCTGTGACTTCCTTTAGGGAATCAGACCATCTCTTGTTTGGTCTCTCTCTTTTTCTATTCCCTTCTGTTTTTCCCAGCATTGTTGTCTTTTCTAACATACATTAAAGTATGTGGTACTTATACAAACTAAGTACAGCCATGCTGCTCTGTTGACCACGCTTGTCCTCTACACCTGAATAACTTGTAACGAGGGCTTATGGCATTTAGCATTCCAAGCCTGGTGAAAAATCCAGTGATTCTATCATGGGAGATGATCAATTTAGTCTTTGGCAAAGGCTGCCTTGCAGGTGAGTTTACAAAAGATTCTAGCCCACTAAAATGTGTAAAGGCCTCCATGCTCACTTGCATCAGTGGCCTTGAAGAGTGAGAACTACTTTTCTCGGTGGTCACCTGGAGATGATATTTAATCTCCATAGGTGAGTGCTACTTAGATATTTGAAATTTTTGCTGCATAACTTTTGTATTGTATTTGTTGCTTGAATTTGTCTGACTCCAACTTCCATCCACAAATCTTGCTATCTTTTCCTTCCATTTTAAGGGGATATCTACTACCATTTGCCTCTCTGTGTGACCTTGACTACTTAGATTTTTACTGATCAGGATGAGCAGTTTCTTTGGCATTCAAAGCTCTGCTAGGGCTAGATGGTTGCTTTCATTAACTCAAAGACTGGAGTCAGATGAACCCACCGGCTGTGATGAAGAGCTGGGCCATGTGGTAGCCCAGAGGACAGATTGCTGTATTCGCCCATTGCTGTGCTAAACAGTAACCATTTGAGAGACTTGATTTAATTTCTTTATTGTGATTCACATCTTGATTTATCTGAATAGCTATATGTTAAATATTTCTTTGATCACTATTCTTATAATGTAAGGGCTGCATTAATCCTTTTATTTACAATGCATTGTCAGAATGGCATTGTCATCTGGCTTTCCTGCTGCAACTGCTTTGCTCTATATAAAATACTTTTCAAAGCTCCTGAGTGAGCTTGCTTGTAAAGAGATTCCACGTGCCACTGATGGATGTTCAGCCCTACAGAACTCAGTTTCTTTTTCCTTCGCTGTTCATAATTAGTGGCTTGGTAACATCTTCCTATAGGCTTTTTCTTCAATGAGCGACACTAGGAGAAGATTTAGGTTACTTTCTAAGTTGCAAATATATAGTTGAGGTTGAAGAAGAATTTAAGTCATAATCTCTATTCAGGATATGTTTTGAGGTTGTCTACAGCAAACAGCTTTTTGCATCCATTTTGCTGTAGAATTCTCACTTCTGAACTTGATGTATGAAACTGCCTTATACTGAGTCAGAATACTGATTCATTTAGCTTGGTATTGTTTACCCTGACTGGGTTTCCAGTATCTCAAGCAAAGATGTTTCCTACCCTACTACTGTGTATTCAGTAACACTTTTAAAAGATCAGGCATGAATAAGGGATTACATGAGGATAAGGTTATCAGCAGCTACTAGAAAAGATGACTGTATGCCCATGATACTATCTAAGACATACGGTCACATCTGTCTGATACCTGTTAACTTCAGTACTGCCCCACTGCTGGCTCCCAGCTCAGTGGACTTGAGGCAGAAATGCACCACGGGCATATGTGTTAAGTGTACACTAAAATGTGAACCATCTCATGCTTTTGATTGTGACTAAAGGCACAGTTGTAAGGGGGGGGAAGTGGGCCACTACAAGTCCTAAACCACCAGAGAGCTTGAATTGAATTTAGGCAAGAGATAATAGCCACAGGAGTTAAGCCACATTTAAATTTATTTTGCTGTAGGCTGCAAATCAAGAATTCTAAGCATACTAGAGAAAATAAATTACGATTAGTAAACCATAATATTTAACTGGCCTACATTTTTCTCCTTGCTGCTTCACACAGTGTTCATGTATAGCAGTGGTGGCAAACCCATGAAGCTATTTTTTTAATGACTTGCCAGCCTCCATTTTCCTCCCCGCTGCTGCACTGGGTGGAGAGGCTCCCAGTGCAGCACGGCAATGAGGAGGAAATCACCCATTGCAGCACTGGACTTAGTGGAGAGGTTTGTTGTATTCGTTGTATAATGACATAAAGATGTTCCATTTCTAAGGGTGTTGCACTTTGTGGTCTAAAAGCTAGTTTGCTGAACAGTGAGCACATTCCCCATTGTATAGTCATCATTCAGTTACATATCTTTTAGATCTGTATATTTTGAAGCTTGCATCTGCTGGTGTTTTTACCCTATGCTCCTTTCATTTTTTGCCATTATGTTCCTGTCTGAGATGCAAATGTTGGTCACAAATCTTTTGAAAGTGCTGAGTAAGCCATTCTAATGTTTGGGAAGCTGATTAAGAAATGCTTATTTTTAATATAATGTAAAGGTTAAAGATGCTGTTGACAAATACAAGTATTCATAGTTGTAGAGATTCCTCATCCAATTCAGTCACCTCCTTAGAGACAAAAATAAGAACTCTGATGTGCCTATCAAACCGTAGTTCTACTTGGTTCTTAAAAGAGCAGTCAGCTGTGCTTTCATTTATGTGTGTTGTCCCTGGAAAGTTTACATAAGATTAGGTCCATGGTAACACTGTATTTTCTACCATAAATCACTGCAGTTGGATACACATATATGCCTTCTCAAGCAGCATATCTTCTCTTGTGGGAGTCTCTAAAAAGTACTGTTGTGACTTAGGTTTTTGATGTGTGTACCCAAACTAAATAGTACTAGACGGCTTCTGTCACATAATTTAGGCTTTGGACAGAGATCAAAGTTCATTGTTGGGTGTGGTGGTAAAATTCCCTAAACTCCTGTTGTCTTGCACATCAAGTTTGGGCCTGTTAGTGGCAGGTAGCCAGGATATGACACTTGGAAATAATAGTGTATTTAGAGTAGAGAACAATGTAGGTCAGTAGTTGGTAAATAGACTCCCCACCTAAGTCAATCTGCCTGGAGCAGGGAGCCATGAATGCACTTCTTCCTTACTCAGTGTGGCCAACTGAGAGTGAGAGGCCCAGAGAGGCATATGCTGTAGAAAAGGGAGAGCAGTGTCTGGAAGTATGGGTGGCACAACCTAATTAACGGATCACTGCAAAAGCAGTATGGCTTAACAGAGTTGAACATGACAGCATAGGAAGCTGCCTTAGATTGAGTCAGACCTTTGGTCTATCTAGCTCAGTATTTCCTACACTTACTGACAGTGGCTCTCCAGGGTTTTAGACAGGAAGTCTTTCCTAGCCCTACTTGGAGATGCTGGGGATTGAACCTGGAACATTATGCATGCAAAGCAGATGCCTTCCCCTACAGCCTATTGCAACATATAGGAAGTATTGATTCCTTGACTGGAGGACAAGGAGAATTCAATACAGTAACACCTAAGTTGACGAAGTACATGCGTTCCTGGACATTACTTCTTTAACAGAAACTTTGTTACCAGAGGTAGGAATAACATGGAAAGAATAGGGATAGGTTCCTACACCACAAAAAAGAAGAGCAGTTTGACATATTTCAGCAAACTTTTTATTCAGAACTAACAATATGCGTGTCTCATATGAAACAACCAGGTCAGATAAGCCTTGTATGCAGACCACTTGAAGACTTCTTCCAAAATGCATCCAGCAATACCTGCCTTGCCTTTTTTATTATGTAGCATCTTGCTATAGCAATCTAAAGCTCTGAGCACAGTTCTCCTCTCTGTACACTCGAGCAGGCAGGCAAGGGGCAGCTACCACCACCCTGTGCTTGGTCTCTCTCTGTCTCTCTTCCATTCTCTCCTACGCTCGAGCAGACACATCTGCAGTAAACAGTGCTTCCAGAGCACCCAAAACACTGTTTACTGTGGAGATGCTTGTGCCACCTAGCAAGGAGAGCCATTCCAGCCACGCATGAGAGAGCTGCCTGTAGCATCTGCAGTCCAGTAGGCAAGGAGCCATATTCTGACTTTGTCAGAGTGTGCACCCACACACGCACCCAAACACACACCCCACACCCAAAAAAGACTTTGTTAAAAGGAGCTTCTTTCCTGGAGGATTTGTTAACTGAGCTATTACTGTAGTGACAAAACTGCTTCTCTTGGGTATGGCCTTCTATATCATGGTGGTGTGGATGTGATTCTACAGCAGACAAAGGAATGCATTCCAGTTTCTTAGCAGCTTCTGATCTTGTGTATTTCTGCATTTCTGGAAGAAATAAGTCTTTCAAAGGACATATTTGTATTTGATTTTCATCTAATGAGTAGGTTTTCGTTGGTCTCCACTCACTCATTCAAAGAGTACTGTTTGTACTTTGTGTCTTCTAATTTTAGGTGGAAATCTGTACAACAGGCACCAGCTTAATCTGATTATGGTTGAAAATGAGTGGGACTCTTTTAGTAATCTAAAAGGTACTAGTGTTCAGAACCCCTGACTCATATGACTTTGTTGATGTGACTGTTTAGTTGGGTTTAATATCGTCACAGGTGTGTTGTCATTTATTGAGGCTTGCCTATATGAATGTGATACCTTTAGGAACACAGGAAACTGCCTGTCTTATACAAAATCAGGCCATTGATCCATCTATCTCAGTATTCATAACAACTTGTTGGTGGGCTTGTTCCCATGGGTGCTTCTTGCTGTCACACTCTTGGGTGCATGAGAACAAAGTGGAACGTAGTGTGAGGAAAGGACCAGAGGCAGATTTTTTCTGATACCCCTCCACTGAAAGTTATGACTAAGCTTTTCCAGGTGGAGGGAAGTGGGGAGGCAATGAATTTCCATTACCTTTGCTCCATCAGATCAAAGACCTGACTCTCAAATGAAGAGAAGAAAGGTGGTGCATCAGGTGGATTGTCAGTAAGGGCTCAAGCAAGAGAAATGAGTGAGGGTGGATAGAGGAGCAGGGAGGGCTTAACTCCAGACCAGAGCTATGCTGATAGACTTCTTTCTTCTTCTTCTTCTTCTTAGTCTTGCCTTTCCTCCAAGGAGGTCAAGATAGCATACTTAGTGCTTCCCTTCCCTATTTTATCCTCACAAAAGCCCTGCAAGGTAAATTAGAGCCTTGGGTCAGTGGTAGAGCATTTGCTTTGCATGCAGAAGGTCCCAAGTTCAATCCCTGGCATCTTCAGATAGGGCTGGGAGAGTCCCCTCTCTGGAACCCAGGCAAGCCACTGCCAGTCAGTGTAGACAACACTGAGCTAGATGGATCAATGGTGTGACTTAGTGCAAGGCAGCGTCCTTTGTTAGGCTGAGCGACAATGGCTGGCCCAAGGTCACCCAGTGAGCTTTATGGCTGAGTTGGGATTTGAACCTGGTCTTCCACACCCTAGTCCTAGTAGTCTAACCACTACACCACATTGGTTGTATGCAGATCCCATGGCATTTTATGGCTGTGGCTTTGGGTATCTTTCAGACAAAAAACTGATTTTTTTTTTTTAGAAATGTGCACATTCAGTGTGTGTAGCATGCAATACACAGGTGACTCTGTCCCACACCACCTCTTACCCACCATACTGATGAGTATTTTGCGAATAACTTCAACGCTACTACAGCAGTACATGCAACACACAAGTGACCTGGATTTGGACAAGATAATAGTGCTTCTAGTCTCTCAAGATAAATAGTTTGATAGCTATTAAATCCTATGGTGCAGGTTGCACAATGTTATGTGAAATGTGTTTGACCTTATTGTTGGTGTTCCTGATCTTGCAGAAAATTTAAAGATGCATACCTATTCAGAGTGAATGATCTAGGACAGATGGTGCAAGCTAAGACATGATGGCTTGTCAGCTGGTGTCTGGGTTATGTTAAAATAGGTTTTTCTAGTCTATATGACATTTGCAGTCTGCCAGATCAAAACAGAACTCCACATTCACCATGGAGAAATACTGTTTTTCTCAAATTGTGAGTTCCCTGAAGAATAAGATCCCCAGTTCCAAAGGATGAAAATTTTGAAGGTTATTTATCCCTTTGTGCCCAGTGGTTTGGGAAGGTAGTAGAGCAGTCAGGCTGTCATCTTTGCAATGTGCTCTGCATGTATGTAGGGTGAAAATCTGTGGCAAGTATTGTTGTTTACATCTTAAATGCTTGTCTGTTCAAAGCAGTAATCATGAATGGGAAGGCAATCAAGATATTCATTCAGGTAACAGAATTTTAAAAATGAAAATAACCAGTACTTCTCAGAAGCATTTCCAAGAGGCCTTCTTGCAATCTGATGGACTAAATAAAGGCTGCTCAGTCAGAGATAAAGAATTGGGTCACTTACTCCACTAGTTGAAGCAAAGATCTGTAATGAACAGCCAAGAGCTCTTTTTCAAGCTCTTGATGCCCTTCCTTGAAAGGTATTTTCTAACTTACCAATATTTTCACCCTTATCAAGCCCCAGCCTTCCTCCCAAATTTACAGCTGGGGGCAGGGAGTTATCTTCACAGTTGTACAACATGACAAGTGTGAGATCCAATCCCCTCTTGAGCTGGGACTGGGATGGGGTATTGTCCCAGTAGTTGTGCTGCACTTTGAAGGTACTCAGGCCTCAGAAGCACAGTGCCATTGCAAGGATGTTCTCCACACAATGCTCTATAGTTCAGAGCTCAAGAGAAGGGCTGGGGACTTGTCCTTTTTCTCAGTAGGAATCTAGAGAGAGGGACGCACAGTTGTTTCTGATCTTGTACTGGCTTCTGGAACTATAGTACAAAGTAACAGCCAGACTTTTGGCAATCATAACCGTTCTGATTGGCTTCATAGACCATGCAAAATGTGTGGACCACTGATCAGCATCCTGTTATGCCCTTAAGAATGTTCTTCAAGTGGATCCACATGCAGTCTGGTTTACTTCGAGGCTAGAAAACTCTTCTGTTAGCGGTGACAAGCTAAGGAGAGCATCTTGAATTAGGATGTAGCTTTTAAGTCCCCTTCCAGTGCTTTGTTTCAGTCCAGTTTATTACTTTCAGCTTCCTTAGGGTGTGTTTATTCTCCTTGATAACAAAACTGTATTAGAGTAGTTTTAGGTTCTTCCTTTAGTTTTGCACCTCCTCAGATTATTAATTCTTTTATTTCTACCCAGGTAACTTCCTCTTTGTGTGATGTCCAGTGTGCAGTCTGTTGTGAGCTTTCTAAATCAATTTAATGCTTGTCTTCAAGGATAAGAACTGGTTTGTTTGAGGACACTGCCAAGAAAGGTTTCCTTGTTTACCAGAAAGTGTAGGTGTGACTCAGTACAAGATTTTCATCACTAGGACATTTGCTACACTTTTACGAGAAAGGTTGAGGAGACCTGCCCTCTATCTCAAACCTTTTATTTATTTGTTTTATACACTCCTTTGTTTCTGCCGAACATCAGTTCTGACCAGCTTCATGAAAACATTGAATCACAGATGGGATTTTTAGACTGAACTAAGCTTGGCTACTTGAGCCTTTGGGGAGTTCCTTTTTTATACCCAAGTTCTTTCCAGCATTGTTCCAGTTTCTGAGATGGGCAAAACTAATGTGGGAAGGAGCCACAGGGCAAGATCCTCCCATGTGGCCATTAATGTCTGACATTACCAAGCATTGCAGGAGGGACTGTGATGCCACAATTGCCTGAAGGAAACATTGTTGCAGCCAAAAGGTTTGCATATCGTCTGTGAACTTCTGGCTTACAGTAGATGCCTTGCTAATAATCTTAACTCCAAGGTATTAAGGAGTTGCAAACATTCAAAAACATGCTAGCATAATAGTAAAATACCAGAACTTGAAAATCAGTTACTCAGCTGTTTTATTCCTATCTTGATACAATCTCTCCCTGTGTAGGAATACTTGCTTGCCCAGTCTATATTCTTGAAGCAATGAAAAACTCCTTTAGGTGCTGCTGTAAACGTATGTGCTCCTGTACAGAGACTGAGTCTAGGAATAATGTTAATTTATCAGTTTGCCAATCAAACATTATCTGTTACTTCCAGATGCAGGATATAAAATAGTATAAGTAACAACAGTCCCAAGGCAACAGTACAAACATTTTAGTATGTTTCAACTCTTTAGACAATAAATTATTATAAATTATTATATTATTATATATTATCTGTATAATAATAATAATAATAATATATCCCACCCTTCCTCCCAGTACGAGCCCAGAGTAGCAAACAAAAACACTCTAAAACATCATAAAAACAGACATTAAAATATATTAAAACAAAACATCTTTAAAAACATATTTTTAAAAAGACTTTAAAAACATCTTAAAAAGCAACTCCAACACAGATGCAGACTGGGATAAGGTCTGTACTTAAAAGTCTTGTTGAAAGAGGAAGGTCTTCAGTAGATGCCGAAAAGATAACAGAGATGGTGCCTGGCTAATATTTTATGGGAGGGAATTTCAAAGGGTAGGTGCCACTACACTAAAGGTCCGCTTCCTATGTTGTGCAAAACGGACCTCCTGATAAGATGGTATTTGCAGGAAGCCCTCACCTGCAGAGCGCAGTGATCGACTGGGTATATAAGGGGTAAGACGATGTTTCAGGTATGCTGGTCCCAAACTGTATAGAGCTTTTGTGCACCAAAACCAGAACCTTGAACTTGGCCCTGTAGCTAATGGGCAGCCAGTGCAATTCTTTCAGCAGTGGGATGACATGTTGGCGATACCCTGCCCCAGTGAGCAGTCTCGCCACCGCATTTTGCACCAGCTACAACTTCCGGACCAACCTCAAGGGCAGCCCCACATAGAGCGCATTACAGTAGTCCAGCCTGGAGGTTACCAGTGCATCGACAACAGTAGTCAGGCTATCCCGGTCCAGAAACGGCCACAGCTGTCTTACCAGCCGAAGCTGGTAAAAGGCACTCCTAGCCACGGAGGTCACCTGGGCCTCTACTGACAAAGATGGATCCAGGAGCACCCCCAGACTATGAACCTGCTCTTTCAGAGGGAGTACGACCCCATCCAAAGCAGGCAGCTGACCAATTATCTGAACTCGGGAACCACCAACCCACAGCACCTCCATCTTGCCAGGATTCAGACTCATTTTATTGGCCCTGATCCAGCCCACCGAGTCCAGGCACTGGTCCAGGGCTTGCACAGCCTGTCCGGATTCAGATATTACAGAGAAATAGAGCTGCGTATCATCAGCTTATTGCTGACACCTTGCCTCAAATCTCCTGATGACTGCTCACAATGGTTTCATATAGATGCTAAACTGCATCATGGACAAAATGGTACCCTGCGGCACCCCGGAGCACAACTGGCAGGGGAATGAAAGACAGTCACCCAATGCTATTCTCTGAAAACAACCCTGGAGGTAGGATTGGAACCACTGTAAAACAGTGCCTCCGATACCCGTCTCACCAAGTCAGCTCAGAAGGATACCGTGATCCATAGTATCAAAAGCTGCCAAGAGATCAAGTAAGAATAACAGGGTCATGCTCCCCATCCTTCTCCTGATAAAGGTCATCCATCAGGGCAACCAAGGCTGATTCAGTCCCATAACGAGGCCTGAACCCAGATTGGAATGGGTCAATATAGTCTGTTTCATCGAAGAGTACTTGTAATTGCTGCGCCACAACCCTCTCAATCATCTTCCCTAAAAAGGGGGTGTTTGCGACTGGGCGGTAGCTGTCGCAAACCAATGGGTCCAGGGTGGGCTTTTTCAGGAGCGGTCGGATCATTGCCTCTTTCAGGGTGGCTGGAACCACTCCCTCCCGCAATGATGCATTGACCACACCCTGGATCCACTTAGTCAAGCCTCCTCGGCAAGCTTTAATAAGGGCAAGGTTCAAGAGGACACGTTGATGGCTGCACTGTCACAAGCACCTTGTCTACGTCATCAGGCCGCATCAACTGAAACCGATCCAAAGAATTTGCAGCAGATGTTACACTGGACACCTCACTGGGGACTACACTAGATGCGGATGGAGATCACTAGATGTGGATCACAATAAATATAGAAGAAATAAGATAAAAACGCAACATTTCCCACAGCAGCCAGCTAAAAAATAATTCAGTGCCCATTTTTAAAGGCTGGGGTCTATTTAAATGTCTTTGTTTGGTGCTGAAAAGACATAATGGTTGCACCAGATGAGCCTTCCTGGGTAGAGCATTCAATAACCAGAGCTGTAGCTGAGAAGATGCGCTCCTGTTGTCACCTGCCTAATTTTAGAAGAGAGAAGCACCAGAAGGAGGATATCTGATGAAGATCTTGATGCGCAGGTAGATACATGTGGGGAAGAATATGCTTCTCACAGAACAGGGAAATACACACAACATCGTGAGACATCTTGAGAAAAAGTGAAGCGTTAAAAGCAAGACGTTGCATTCTGTAGAGGCCAGGGCGTGTGTCACAATTCTCATATGTGGCACACTGTGGCACTATGTAAGGTATGAGACCTCTGGCAGAGTTGCAGTCCATAGTGACATATTTAGCTTAAACGTGCATGGTTGTGGGCATTCTGTGTTTCATCAGAACTTCCAGCCACTGAGAAGGCGCAAACTGGTTGTATCTCCAGGATTTTTTCTCTTGTGCTGTAATTTCAGTGAGGAGGAGGCTTGGTACAGTGCTTCTTTCTCCACTCCCATCTCCCATTCCTTGGAACTGGAGATCTAAGCCTTGCCTGAATGTCGTGAAGCAACCAGGCTTTCTTCTCAAATTTCTGTTGCATCAGACCTGTTGGCTGTGCTATAATGGGAGTTGTGTTCTCGGCATCTGTCATGGGGCTTGCATGAGCTTTAGCAGAATTATAAAGTCCTGATCAGCAAAGTTGACAGTCTGCTGCAGAAACATGTTAGAGCATCCCATCGTGGCAATGAGCAAACATTTGAGTGCCAAATGCCAGTCAAAAGATACCACTGCAAAGTAAACTATTGAGCATAACACAGATGCTCAAATAAAAGGCTGCATTTATCAGAAGGTAAGACTTGCTTATCGCTGATAACAGTTTGTATTTATATTGGACACGCCAGTTTTCAAAACACTTCAAATGCATCTTCCCTATAGTAACCTTATTACATATTGTAGATGGGGAAAGTGAGGGCTAGAGAATTGTGGCTTGCCTGAGGCCTACCTAGGGAGAATGTGGGCCCGGTGAGATTGAGCTGGAGACTTTACTGTCAATATATTTAGCCACAGCAGTACACCATCACAATTTTGGAAATGGTTGATGGATTAGCTTTACTGAGAGCCTGATACTGTGCTGCTTTTTAGATGGCTACCTGCCACTGCTCTCCAGCTTGTACAAGATACTAGTCTTAGTCTATCTGTCTAGTTGATATCCTATCTGTGTCTTCGGCTGGTGCGTCAGTTGCACCCTTTCCTGAACAGGGATAACTTGACCACTATAACCCATGCACTGATAATCTCATATTTAGATTATTGCATTCTATGTAGGACTTCCCTTAATGACTGGTCTTGGAGCTGCAGCTGGTGCAAAATGCCATAGCTCACATGATGAGTGGTGCCCTGTTCTGAGCACATATCACACCTGTGCTAAGAGATCTATACTGACTGTCTATTAGCCATCACCAAGCCAGTTGAAAGGTCTTGTTATTATCATATAAAGAACTCCAGACCAGATTACCTGGAAGACCAGCTTCCCGTCCATTGCCTGCTAAGGGCATTTAGATCAAGAAATGGAACCTGGTTAGTTTTGCCACAGACTAATGATTATCAGCTTGTGGTGATGATGCAGAGATGTACTTTTTCGCTGGTGGCATCACTGTTATGGAATGCACTCCTTGCTGAAATAAGAGAGGCCTCATCTGTATTGGCATTCAGCCGGCTTTGGAAGACGCACCTGATTACACAGATTGATCTCTCTATGTTATGTTATGTTACAGTTTACTTCTATGCCACCTTTTGGCCAAAAAGACGCTCAAGGCGGCTCACAAAAAATAAACAAAAATACAAAATACACATCAGAAATGAACAATACAGTTTACAAAAATTTAAATAACAAACTATTAACATTATTAAAAAAGCAACAGCAACATCTTTCAATAACAATACATAATAATCAGTACTTTCCTAATGTTTTGACGATGTCTAACGATGTGGTGTAGTGGTTATGGTATTGGACTACGACCTGGGAGACCAGGGTTCAAGTCCCTACACAGCCATGAAGCTCACTGGGTGACCCTGGGCCAGTCACTGCCTCTCAGTCTCAGAGGAAGGCAATGGTAAACCGCCTCTGAATACCACTTACCATGAAAACCCTGTTCATAGGGTTGCCATAAGTCGGGATCGACTTGAAGGCAGTACATTTACATTATTTTTACTAGTTCTTACATCAGTGTATTGACATCAAAGCATGGCACCACTCTTGGTGGAGGAAAGGGAACAGGAGCAACCCCAGCTTTTTGCCAACATAGATGATGTCCATGGCAAAACAGTACTTCAGCTTGGTCACGGGTCTGAAGTCTCCTGTTTAAATTGCTGGGTTGCTTTAATGGGATTGTTTTATTCCACATTTTAATTATGGAGAAATATTTTAATGTGTGTGTAATTGGTTTTCATACTTGCAAACCACTCTAGAAGCCTATTTCAGCCTAAAGAAGTATGCAGATAATTCTCTGTTTCTCTGTGTGTATGTGTGTGGGGGGGATTATTTGCAATAATGCTGGGCTATTGTTCTGCTTGTTTGACAGTGGCTGCCTCCTTGTTTAGACACTTGCTGCCTTGTCACATGACTGAGGAACCTGTTCCTATGTCTTGATATAATAAGCCTGGGAGAAGCTTTGTGTTAGGACTTATGGGGAAGACATTAGGTGTGTATGTGTGTGCTGTGTATTCTACCACCTAGGCATGGAGAGGACTGTGCACACTGTCCTGGAGTTAGTGTTCAACTTGCCCAGTTGCAAAGAAGAGTCTTGGTCCTGGTATAATGGAAATGATGCTGACTAAGCTAACCATACACACAAATACAATACCAGGCACTCACTGTCTGTGCCAACCTTAATTTAACTTGTAGGCCTCTCATGTCTGTGCTATACTCAAGGTGTAGTGCAGTTGAGGTAAGGTGAGGTAAGGACTAGTACTCTTGCTTCAGTGTGAGGCTACACAGTCTGCATCATATCAGCAAGACCTTGACATTGGATAGGACAGGGACTCAAGAATGTATTACCTTCAGAATTACAAGAACCATGCTTATTTTGTTTGTGCTGCTGCAATCGTTCCAGCCTGTGAAAATAATTGTGCTCAGAGGAACACATTGAAATGAAACTTGTCATGTTCAGGCGGTGACCTTTGGCACATTGTAGATTAAGCTGCCATGCCTTCATTGGTTCGACAGAGCTTTTGTTTGGCAAACTGCAAGGCATTCTTCAACCATAAGAGTTAGCATGGTTTCAAAATAGTTTGTCTGAGGCTCAGGCCTGCCAGATAAAATTGTCCAAAAATAGGAGACTGTAACAGGGTGCTCTGAAAACTACTGAAAGGGCCTTGCTTTTTGGAGCTCAAATGTTGGAGGTTCAATATTACAGGACAGCTCCAATGATGATGGTAAAGCCTTTTACTACAGCTATGCTTGAAAATTCTTATTTATTTATTCAATTTATATTCCACCTTTCCTCCCAAAGGAGCCCAGGGTGGCTAATAATAATAATAATAATAATAATTGTTTAAAAAGCAATCTAAAAACAGTTAAAAGCATTCTCTCAAGCAGTGATTTCAGGGTTTCCAGGAAGATCTCTTTTTCGAAGAGCTCTTACTAAATATATTTACTGAAAGGAAAGGAACACCTTAAGAAGAATGGGAATTTCCCTATTTGTCTCCTCAGTATTGCTCAAGGCTGTTGGAACACAGTGAGCTGGCATGAATGTAGCTAGACTGAAAGTCACAGAGTGAGATCACCTGAGATTTCTCAAGCCAGAAGGAATTGCCCATGAAGCATCAGCCATGTCCCCATAGCACAGAAAACTACTTCATCTAGTTTGCTATCCACCACCACTTCCCTCTTCTATTTCCTACTCTCCTTTCTCTCATGTTTTTCTTCTCTTTCCCTCATACTGATCAGTGTCCATATGATCACCAGTTTATACTGTTCAGAGACCACCCCAGTGTTTTTTTGCAAATCTAAAGATAGAGAGTAAGGTGGCATCTGTTCCTGTGCTTAGATATACAGAATGGGACACTGTCTTTAAATGGTTTGTCAGGAGTTGTAGGAACACTAAAAGCTTATGTTGTGTAGTAGATAGATTGTAGACTAGAACTGATTTTGAATCTATTGGCACTCCCTAGGTCAGCCTTTCCCAACCAGTGTGCCTCCAGATGTTGTTGGACCACAACTCCCATATTTCCTGACCATTGGCAATGCTGGCTGAGGCTGATGGGAGTTGTGGCCCAACAACATCTGGAGGCACACTGGTTGGGAAAGGCTGCCCTAGGTGAACTTGGTCTAGTCACTGTCGTCCAACCTAAGCTACTTATGTCTTTGTGATGATAAAACACAGGGAGTTTATGTATGCTGCTCTTAGTTCCTTAGAGGAGGGGGGGTGAGATACAATATGTGTACAAGAATAAACATTGAGACAACATTGAAGTGAATGTGATAAATATTTGTCCTGTAATCTAACGAGCACATCGTTTTGAGTCCTTCAGTTGTAATGAACATGGGGTTTAGGAAAGGTGTAACCTAAAGGGGAAAGCCCAGGGCAGAAATGCTGATGGAAACAGAGTGTGGTGAATCTACAGGAAGTATATGGGAAGGATGTTGATCTGGACATGAACCAAGGTCATTGGTATACCTGAGCAGGACAGAGAATTCCAACCACTAATGATTGATGTTACTTCTCAGGAAAAGATAATCTGAGGAGGGTTAAATGGAAACTTTGGTGCTGGATTAAAACCCAAACATCATACATATCGCTCCCATGCCCACAATTTCTGCCTATGCTTAATGTAGGGTTTCTTCACTGCATAGCAAATGTGCTTTCCTATAAACCAGAGCTAGGGAACCTTGGCCCTCCAGCTGTTGCTGGACTACAACGTTCATCATCCCTGACCATTGGCTATGCTGGTTGGGACAGATGGGAGTTGGAGTCCCAACAACAACTAGAGTGCCATAGGTTAACTAACCCTGCTATTGATCTTCTGTTGTGAAAAGGTATAATTCACTATCTTCTGAGCTCTTGGAAATTTTAGGGGAACCCCGCATAATGACAGCATGAAAACAATCTCTATATAGAGAGAATCAATTAATTATCCTTTATCAAGGTTCAAAATTTGGCTGGGACTTTACTCTGTAATACATCTTCCATTATTTAATCTAGCCCTACTTAGAGATTTTATAGCAAGTCCTAGTTTTGATGAGCCATAACTAAAAGAAAAACATCAATCCATTTTGGGGTGGGTGGGGGAAGCCATCCGAATTTGTACCAGAGAATGTGAATGCTTACCTTTTATGGCATGACTGCTAACGTGTCTACTCCTTAGGTAGTAATCCTGTATGTACACTTACCTGAAAGTAAGTCCTGCTGAACTCAGTGGGGCTTACTTTTCAGGAGACATGTGCGGCATTGGGCTAAAAATTTGTAAATCCCCTCTTGGCTTATAAAATACGAAATGTTAGTGACTTTACAGCTGCTCTGACATTCCATACATGGTTTCTGGATTATTTCAATCTCATGTCTACAAAGCATGTTTTGGCCAGGAGATACTAAAATGGTAATTTTTCATATAGTATTAAATGCTGGGATATTTCAAGTGTGTTTAGTGTAGCAAAGCATTCGTATTTTTAAAAAAAGCAAATGGATTTTTAGAACTTTGCCTTATTTGGAATTGCTGCAGTGTTGTGGGCTTTCCTGGAATTTCAAACACTAGCTGGAGAGAAATCTTAATATTCAGAAGTGTTTGCACAAACAATGGAACTGGCAGTGTTTTGAACTCTGAAGGCACCCTGTGCTGGAAAATACTTAGGGATTTTTAGGCTGCATCCTATATCCAGTTATCTGGGATTAAGTTCCATTGAACTCAGCGTGATTTATTTCTGAGTAGGCATGTATAAGATTGTGCTGTTAGTGTCCTAACGTCTGTCAAATCAATGGAAGATGGCTGTACACCATGAAGTGTAAGAAGAAAGTTGCCCTCAAAAGCAACCTCCAATTTTTAGCATTCAGTCTACTAAATGAATGCTGAATGCTAAAATGAGTGGGAGGATGTTCTTTGTAGAACTTGTTTTAGCACAAAATGTAAGAAGAAATTACAATGGTATTTCAATTAACTAAGACTCCCAGCGTAATTAATTCAATGTGTTCCTAAGCAAATATCTATCCAGAGGTCCTGTATATGTAAACATTTGATTATGTCCAGTGATGTAGGAATGTATGTAGCTATAGTTAACACCATGATGGCAGCCAATAGCACAGAATGCCGTGGCTTGAGAATCTGAGCTATCTTCTTAAGAGTTCACTGTAACGTGTATAATTTTGGAGAAAATCTTGAAAGCAAGTAGGCAGCTCTCCTAAGCCCTTGGACCTTTTGATGAGGTTCTCATTGTACAGCAGATGGTATTTAACATGGTTCTACTATGCCTAGATGGATGTTGCCTCTTGAGGCTGGGGATGGTAAATCTTTGTCTTCCATTTCTAATCTTTGCAAAATATTCCAAATTCTGTTCAAGAATCCTAAATGTTGTAGCAACAAATCTGTTAATTGATGCAAATTTCCATTTTCTTTGCACGCTAAGTGCTATGCCGAGCTGCTTCCTCCACCCTCTGACAACCACCTTGGGCTGAGTCATTCATTGGGCCCAGTTTACTGTAGCCTTTTGTTTTTGATTGTGCTATTCTTTAGTTACACTAACCCTGTGATAGAATTAATTTGCCAAAATGCTATTAATCCTTGATGCATGTGTGAAGCCTTGACCTGGAGGCTCATGATGCAGACACCTTGCTGAAGCGAAGGAGGTCTTCGTCTTCTTGGTGCCTGAGCAGGAACCCCTCTAACAATCCCGTATGGATTGCTCTAATTTCTATGGAAGAAAGGTGTGTTATAAATAAAAGGAAAATATTGCATACACATTTAAACTGTGCCCTTGAGAACTTGGCAGAGGGGTATGTGAACGGTGTTTTTTGGGTGGTGGCGATAGATTTTTGTGTGGCTTCTGCTGATGATGGATGGAATGAACCTGGGATAAGATTCAGTTTTGGTCAGATACCTACAAAACTTGACATCAGCATTTGGAAGTATATTTTTAATAACCTGACATTAGCATTTGAAACTATATTTTCAAAACATCATGACGGCTTTTTCGGTTTTAATGTTTTATTTTTAACAATGGAGTATTGATGTGGCTGTGATAAGCAGCAACAGGGCTTTCAAGGCAGGTTCTGGGAATGTATAATTTTGAGAGGTAAAGGCTATTTGCAGTTGCCTTTTCAGTGGCATCTTCTTGTCCTCCCCCCCCCAGTAGGAACTGGACAATAATTAGAAATATCTGCTGCACTCCTTCAGCATTTTGATATGTGCTGTCCATATGCTTAAAAACATGTGCCTTTTTTTCACTAGGCTGCACCAAGATTCATTTGTAATGCTGATCCAAATAGGGGACAAAGCAAGCACTTACTTCCCCCCACCCCACCCAAAAAAAGTATAATGAACTGAGACTTGGCCTGAGGCCAGGGTGTGAGAGAGGAAGCTGTACCATCTTGTGAGAACTTTGTCCCACAGTTGGTGTTTTCCTGCTTCCGTCATGCCTTATGCTGGGATAAATTTATTGCTGCTTCACCCTAGGAATTGCAAGCTCAGTCTTGATTCACCAGTGCGCTCCCTCTTTCCATAACCCTGGAATGTCCTATGAGAATGAGTCATTTCTCTCATGTAAACTGTGCAAAGTTCTTTACATGATTGTAATTATAAGGTTGTAAACTAGCCATTTTACAGATCTAGAACTGAGGCTTAAGAGAGAGATTTGCCCAAGATCCACCCTGTAGGTTATGGCTAAACAGAGATTTAGTCTCAGGCCATCACTGCCTATTGAATAATCCCGGCTTTTGCTAGAGCTTTGTGCTTAAGGCTGCAATCCAGTACATGGCTACTCAGAAGAAAGCTCAATTGGGTTCAATGGGACTTACTCCCAGGTAAGTGTGTATTGGTTTGCAGCCTAAGAGCCATCTAGACCAGTACGTCGCCTCCAACCAAATCAGATGCTCCTGAGAAGTTCAGAAGCAGAGTAAGATGGAAAGAGCCTTTTTCTGTTGGTTGTCCATAGCATCTGGTAATTTTGGAGGTGTGGGAGGCTGAGTGTACTGTCTCTGAAAATGAAGCTTCATTTGGCCATCTTTGCCATATCCATCAGTGGACCATATCCTCTTAAATTTCTCACATCTTTTTGTAGTACATCTAAGCATGAGTCTGTTACCACTTCTACAACGCTGTTGCTAAAAGACCCTTTATCTCTCTTACACCGATCACTCTGCTCCAGGTGCCCTCCCAAGTGCAAACTGTGGCTGCCTAAGTTTCACCAAGATTGGCTGCTAATTGCCTTTCCCTCTTCCTGCAATTGATGTATGTGCAGTTTTGCTTTTGACACTGCAGAGTTGGCAGTAAATTTGAAGTAAATGTACTGTCTTGTCAACAGGACTTTTATCCTTTTACTAGGCATACATTGAAAATCTATTCCTATTAAAAGTGTTGACAGATGACTTCACTCTTGATCTTTCTCAGTGTGCTATATTGCCCTCTGCTGGCTAGAATGTATACTTCATGCTTTTATTGTATCTCTCCTCTCCCCCCCCCATAAGAGGATTGTGCTCAGACACAGTATAATACAGAGGATTTTGATTTTTTTGTTTGTTCTGCTGGCTCTAACAAAGAAGGCAGCTATGCTAATTCACGTTATTGTGACTGATAAATGTTAAGTGTAATTCCTATTTATTTAGGTTGTTTAATAAAACATGAATACACCTGTTAGGGTGTGCCTTCAAATACTGAAGTTTCATTTAATAGCAATTTCAGTATCTCATGTTGCCTTGTAAATGCTTCTGCAACATTAAGCCTTGGATAGTTAGAGTCAGTCTAGGGATTCTAGGCATTACAGGGGTGTGTGGCTGCTGCTCTGCCTCACCCCCAGCACTGCATAAATGGCTGCTGCTCATGGGGGTGGGGCAAAGAAATCCTGAGCACGGTGACATCAGGGGTTGTCTTCTGCTACACCAAGGCTGGGGAACCTTTTGGGGCCAAAAGGCCAGATCTTTATCTCCTCAGTCTCCTCTGCAAGCCTAAGCTGACATCAAGTGATGTTTCCCTTTGAACCCCTGACTTTTGGGACTTCAAAGTCAACCTGAAGGTGCACTCCAATCTGCCCAGAATGGTAGTGCTCCTTCAAACCCCCTCTCCTCTGTGTGGAGAAGCACGGGGGGGGGGGTGAAGGTGCGCTCCCTTACTAGTGACATCAGTTGGTGGGTTTTGGCCAGAGGCCAGTGGTTCCCCACTTCTGTGCTAGATATTAGCAGAGAGGAAACATGGTTCAAGAGCAGCAAATCATCCCCCATTTAATTTGGGTCATAGACCCTAAAATACCATAGTACTCTTACCCGGTATTAGTAGGATCCTGATCTGATATCTGGTCTGAAACATTTGTTGCTCAAATTCACCAAGCATTCCCTGCTCTTTTCTTGCACTTTAAACCATGGTCTAGCTTCTTGCCCATACTTTCATTTTTTGTACTACCATCATGCACTCCATTTCTTCATCTACTAATTTTAACCATGTTTATTTATGTACTGTGCCAACTTCTCAAAGGCTTCCTATACCTCCTCGGGTTCCTTAAAAATGTTGTCAATTTAATTATTTCTATTTGGTCTCATAGTTTTTGTAACAGTTACTAGGCCTAAGCATCTGCTGACTCTTAGAATTAGCCTTTGCACCTTTCTGTTTGATTTTTGGGTCAGCCCTTTTGGGTAAAATGAGTTTCTTTTAAAATTAAGTCTAAACTCTTATCCAAAAGGGACTTTTATGACTGAATGAAGAAGTCAGATCCAAACAATTTAAGTCAGGCAAATCTCTTTTTTGAAAAGATCTCCAGCATTGCAGTTAACAATTAACACATCAGCATGATTGGAATTACCTTTTTAAGTCATTTTACAATTAAATTTGGCAATAACAATTGGAGAAAGGGGCAGCTAGTTTTAACATTCAAATTATCAGTTGCTTGTGTGATAGCTTTGAATCCTAGCCCTTCTGCCTAAGAACTCTTTTCATAAGAGTATTTTAATTGAGTTAGAAAGGAATAAAGCCAATACTGTTAATTGCATGGGGAAAAGAAATCCCTATTTCAGTAAGCTGTGGGAAAACAAATATGAAACTTTTTTTCAGTATAATTACTGCAAGAAATAACTATTCATCACTGTGATGTTTTGGCATCAACCTGCTTTAATTATAAGGAATGTTCTAACTGCTAGATGGTAATTTTCAGTGATTGTCACAGAAGATGTTTTGGGGATTGGTGTGTTCAGGCAGAAAGCCTCTGTTGTGATCTCCCTCTAAAAATCACCTCCCTTGCATTTCCCCCAGTTACTAGCCAACTTGTTGTGGCAAAGGGGTCTGTTCATGTTGATGAGCATGCAAATAGGGGCTGCGGACAGGAAATTATATGTGTCCTGGCTAAATGTGTATAGGAATGTACTGGTAGTTTGCTCATTTACTTGCTAGACTCAGTGGTAGAGCTCATCTTTGCATACAGAACTTCCAGGTTCAAGCCTTGGTATCTCCAGTTAAAAGAATTAGGTGGAAGGTGATGTTAAAGATCCTTGCTTGAAATTCAGGGAGCCGCTGAGAGTCAGAGTAGGCAAAAGTCTGATCTGCAACAAGTCGACTTCCTGCCCCTGGACTTTGCAGTCTTCATGTATCATGGAGTGGAAGAAAAATGGGATCAAACAAACCACATGTACATTCCTATGCATAATCATCCAGGCTTCATGACTTTTCCTATGCAGGGCGGTGAGTGTGTGAAGCTATTTCTTGACCTGTTGCCATCTGAGCTGCCTTTAATGGTGGAAATCCAGACTTCAAACGTGTAATGAAAGGAGCAGTATAATTTATGAACTGGTTAGGCTCAGGGCTCCTTCTTGAGAGAGAGCATTATCACTAAACAACCCAAGGTAGCTGCATAGATACCAATTTGTAGGGTGAAAAGCTGCTGCTGCTGCTGCTGCTGCTGCTGTAAAGAACTGGCCCTCCCATTATGCAGAGTGGGGCAGCTGCCTCAGGCAGCTGACTTTGGGTGTCATGAAAGGGTAGCAAGTTCATTGTATTTTTACTGCCAGGGAGCGGGAGAGGGGCTTGTGGGATTTTCTGCCCAGATGCCAAAAAAGCTTGGCTGACCTTGGGTACTGTGTACCTTGACTTGAAGGGCGGAGGGGGGGATTTGCTATTCTGCCTCAGGCAGCAAAATATCTTGGGCCAACCCTGCTGTTGTGAACATATGGAAGCAACACTCTCTTCCCAGAGTAATCTTTGTATGTGTGCTTCTTAATTTTCCAGACAATCAGGGTCCCCCAAATCATTAAGCACTTTGTCCATATCACATAATGGCTGAGTAGGTGCATGAGCCGCAGCACAGTGGCTGTCTCCCTGGACATACCAATTTGTTGGCCGGGTACTCATTTCTAGAGGTATTTAGAAAACAACCAAGTGGAGTCTACAGAATATCTTAGAATAGGGTGGTGCTAGCTGAGCATTTGCTGTTCTTAAGTAAACCAAGCAATTATTGTGTTGTCTAAAATCAGAACTGAGACTCAATAGGGCACGTGCATGCTGAATTCTGTGTAAAATTAACTGGGAATTTTGAGACTTGTTTCTATTAAGTGGAGGCAGGTGAAGGAGATATTGCCTTCAGTGAGACCAGAAGGGGAGAGCCTTGCAGTTCCCTTAGAGCAGAGAGAGGACCCCCCCTTTAAAAAAGAGATCTCTGGGCAGTAGAGGAAGAAGTAAGCATTGTTCTTAAAATCAGTTTAATAGTGTGTCTGTGCTTCACAGTTGAATAAGTTCCTCACAGTCCTTGTCATCATCTTAGAACATCTTTGTTTGGTAGATCAGTTATTTCCATTACTCAACAATAGGACTGGGGGTGAGGGAAGATGGCCTTGAGCATTTTTATGTTATGTCTGAACTCAGAATTAAAGTCTCGTTTCAAGTGACTGCGTCAGAAATGGCATTTGAGGGCCATTGTCAAAATATGCCTACTCCTTCTCACTGCTGTGGTCCAAGAGTATCCTCAATTTGTTCACACAGTAGTTCTTAAGGACTTGCCATTCCCCTTGACCCGTCTCTTATTTCCTAACACCAGTTCATGGTGCTCTTTGCCACAGCCTTCCCTTGTGATGAACTGCATCCACTGCTTTTGCCATCCTTACCAGCTGATGCATGAGCCAGTCAGGAAAACATGTACGAAATGTAGCACCACCTTGAATGACACCATGCTTAATGAGCACTCATTAAACCTGATTAACAAGATGAACAAAATGATGTGTTAGAAATTCCCCAACACCTCTTTCATTTTGTTTAATGCTTCTCTGGTGATAAAAGTTTTCCTCTTGCCTTACTCCATCTGTCTTTTTCATTTCTATTTTATATCTTGCTTCAAGAACTGATTCATGCATTAAACCTGGGGCTGTCTTTGAGGGCATCTCCTGTGGTTTGGGCATCAGATCACACAGCTGAGTTCTTAAAGGTTTAGCGCTTGCCCCATGAGAATTTTATTCCTAATGGTGATAGTATCGGAGGTTGTTTTGTTTTTACCCTGCAACTCTGTGCCCACATAGGGGCTCCCACCGTGGCTTAAATACTTGGGAAAAGCCATGTAAGCAAAGGAAGTTAAAACAGCTAGTTAAAACAAATATGAAATATCTAAAAGCCTGGAAGTCTAAAACAACAGATTTAAGGTGGCACTTTACAACCACAAAGGCCTCAAAAGGCAGGTCTTTGCTAACCTGTGGAACCTAATTGGGGAGTTGGATAAGTGAGAGCCGGTATGATGTAGTGTTAGAGTGTTGGACTATGATGTGGGGGACCAGGGTTCAAATCCCCACTCAGCCAAGAAGCTCACCAACTGTCCTTGGGCCAGTCATAGTCTCTTGGCCTAACCTACGTCAAAGGGTTGTTTTGAGGATAAAAATGTGTCTGTAGGAGAGCCATGTATATTACCTTGACCTCTTTGGAGGAAAGGTGTGATATAAATGTAATAATTAATGAAATTAATAAGCACACCTCTCTGGGGATAGAATTCCAGAGCAAGGGCGCCACACGCCAACCTTGTAAGTGCTTCCAGGTTTGAGGGAACCACCAGCAAGAGCAAGCATGTTGAGGACTATGTGAGATAGGATGTAAGCTGCTCTGTTTAATAGATGCACTAGGCTATAGCATATGTCCATTGAACATAGCAGATGGGAATGAATGACATGCTGTTTTTGCCCCCAGACAATAATCCTTGTGAATTACTCAGGCTTTGTTATGAAGGGAACACAAGGCAGCTGTGTTGGGTCCAATTGCTTTCTTGAGAGTTTATGCCAGCAAGGCCAAAAGCCAGGGGTAATTGGAGCTGTAGTCTAAAGTATCTGGAGGGTACTCGGTTGGGAAAGACTAGTTTATGCATATTGTGCTTTTGATTTTGTGCTCTCTTTTGGTAGGAACCTTTCACCTTTGTGCAAGGCCAGCCTCTCCTAAACCCTCAATTTTACCTTTCCGGTCTGAACAATTACCCTTTTGCTTAACAAGTTGCTTTGATTCCATTTGGTTGTTGCGTAAGATGAAGGCACCCAGACTGTGGGTCTCAAAGATTGCATTGTGGTGATCGTCTCCTCTAGAAGGTTGTAGTCTTCCACTAATGTCCTCCTGTGTTCAACTTCATGGATAGCCATTTAGGAGACATGGCAGTAAGAGCATCTGAGTTGATCCAAAAAAGGGGTTAGAGAGAGATGGTGGGTCTTGTAACTTGTTTACAATGTGTGTCAAGAGAAGCCCAAACTATTGCTATGGATGATGGAAGCTGCCATATATTATATTAGTTCACTGCAGGCCCTAGGGAATAGGAAAAATCTCTGGAGAGTCCTGAGAAGCATGTCCTCTATGTCTTCATTTTAGACTTTGTAGCTGGAAAAGATAGATCTATGTGTGGGATTTTGTTAGAATGAAAGCTGTAGAAACATGCATAGTCCTGCTTAAGGTTTTGCCTTAAAACACCCCAGGCGGCAGGCAGGGAAGCAGGCAGAGTTCTCTCTTTGCACAATTATTTTTCAATCTTTGCACAATCTTTTTTCCTATTAATCGTGTTCTTGCAATCCTCAAGTTTCCTTTTGCCTCCCAACTAAGCTCTTTACTATTACCAAGGTTCCCTTTGGACATTGTTCCCTTGCAAACAGGTCTTTTCTTTTCTTTTTGGAAATCATAGGTTAGCATCACAATCAAATGCCTCATCTGTTTATGCTATTTCTGAACCCTCAAAGGAGGTCACTTGATCAAATCTTGCTTATGAACTTAATGCATCTGAATTTACCTTGCTTTGGTGTAGATTTTAGCAGGAGTTTTCTTCTTGTGGCCTTAAAAATGTTCAGATCATGGAATCTTGGAAAGCAATGTATTCTGGATACACCTGTTTTGTCTTATCGTTTCTCCATTCTGCACATGCTCAAGGAGAGCTTAAATTTTAAAAAAGAGCACCCACTATTTATTTATTTATTGCATTTGTATACCGCCCCATAGCTGAAGCTCTCTAACTTCACCCACTAACATTCCATTTTGAAGGAAATGAAGTATTATGTACTTGTGGAAATCTTTGTGAGGAGTCTTGACTTTTAAGTATGGTAATTTTTTTTATCCTGCGATTATAAAATGCAGCTATGCAGTTTACCCCATCACAGTTTGTGGTATGGCTAGAAATACTGCCCTATTACAAATGGAGAAACTGACGTGTAAAAAGCATAAGTGACTTGCTCAACGCAACAGCTAATGTTACAGACTGGCTTTTCTTTGTTTCCATTGGAGACAAAGCCATCCTGGTGGCCAGCTTGTTTCTTTCTTGAATGGTCTGCTTTCTCCCCCCCCCAGGTGTAGCTGACGACGAAGCTTTTGCCGAGGAATGCAGACGCCGAGGACAAAATGCCTTGCCCTTCCAGCCTGCTAATGTCCGCTCTCCAAAATCCCTGAAGCCTGCTGCCTACCCCAAACATGTCCTTCACTGTAATAGTGATGAGGATGATGACTTGGTTATGACCAGCTGGGAGACGCCCATTTATTCATCAGGTGTGCACAAAAGGGTGAATGAGGAGCCAGTGATAAAGCAGGAGCCAGTGATAAAGCAGGAGCCAGTGATAAAGCAGGAGCCAGTGATAAAGCAGGAGCCAGTCAAAAAGCAGGAGCCAGTCAAAAAGCAGGACCCGGTGACAAAGCAGGAGCCAGTTAAAAAAGCTACACCAGTTAGCCAAAAGCCTCAGTCAAAGAATCCAAGGAGATCACGGTGCTGCACACTGATTTAATGCTAGCATTTCATGTACCTTTTTTTCTGCATTCAGACTAGCTTCAGGATATCCTGGACTACGTTACCCCACTTATTTTCAGACATCCAAATAAAATTCATAAAAGCTTATGCCAGATTGTGCATAAAACTCACTGCAAACTGCAGAGCTGTGCTTTAGTAGCTGATGTGTTGCTTGCTTTCCTTGCTCCATATGCAGGTTGGTAGCAGATTCCTAGTAGCCTGAATGAATTTTGCTCTTGAACTGTCAGGTAACTAGAATATTTATTTCTGAGACCTGATGGAATCTTTTTGGCAAATTTTCATCCTCTTTGTCATTTTCTTTAGCAAGTATGTGTTTAGCAAGAGCTGACCCCAAGAGCAGCCCACTCAGCATTTTCCTAATTTCAATCAGTGCCAGATCTAAAATGTCTAATTTGCAGATTAATACTGCAAGATTCACATTGCCCTTGGTATCCAGTATTAACAAGTGCCTTAGCATGAATAATCCATTTCCATACCCTATGTGCTTTTACTGCCTGCTATTGTGGAAGAGTCAAGTACATTAAGTTGCTGATCCGGTCTATCTGCATACTAAAATGAGAAGCTGCAGTACTGTAGTGGTGACTGCACAACCAAATCTTTTGCTTCTCCTACTGTGGTTTAACTTTACAACCCCTGTTAGGAAACCTTCTCAAGGAAACTTCAGTTCCCCATGCTGGGTGGCATTCCCCTTTCCAAACTTTTTTGCGGGAAGGGGAGTGTTGTGGGGGGAAATGACAAAATCATTGTGTTTATCAGTGCCACAACCCAAATTAATCTAAACTGAGAAGAGATGACAGACAATGCGAGGGACATCTCACACAGCATGGTTTTAGGCATACACCTAAAAGTATTGGGGTGTAGCCAACTAAGTCCTTCTCTGAGTGGAAATGAATGGACTTAAGTTAGTCATCTGCATTCATTTCAAGGGATCTACTCTCTGTAGGACATGTTGATGCAACCCCCTGTTTTCTCGTAATACTACACATATCAAGGATGTATTGTGGTCTGGGCTGGCATGCCACAGCAAGTGCTGAACAGGTGGCAACTCCTGGTAACAGAAAACTGACCTATCCCGCAACTTGAGTACCGATGCTTCAACAGCTAGTCGTTCCCTGTTCTTGTTAGCTGCTAGATGCGGTAAAAAAGGCCAGTCTTTAAGGGATCTGTAGTGGCAGCAGCTATGCCATTGTTTGCTGTTGTTTGTAACCTGACAACATAATGTCAAAGCCATTTCTGCTTTTGCTTGGCAAGTAAATCAGTTGCTGTCAAGTCTCTGCCCATCTCCCTCAGCCCTAGTGCCCATCATTTTAAAATGCTAGACGCAGGGCAGTTTGATAGGTGCACAACTTGAACATTAGAATAGCATGCCAGGGAGCGCATATGACACCAGTACTTTGGAAGTTCAATTTTTTTAAGCCTTTTAAAGGTAAAGGCTATCAAATATCAGGCTCAAAATCATAATGCCTGCTTGTTTAAATTTGGGCATTTTTATGAACTTTTAAAATCAGGTAAGTATCATTATTCCTGTACTGTGCATGGTAGAGACAAGCTGAGATCAAGACAGTTGCCCAAAGTGGGAGCAGAAAAATGCTCAACTTTTTCCAGCATCAGTAATGAGATAGGAGCCATAGCTCAGCGAGTAGTGCACATGGCTTGCATCCAGGTTCAGTACCTGGCATCTCCTGGTAAAAGTGATCTCGGGTGGAGGAAGTGCATGTGTCTGGAAGAGCTGCTAGCAGTTGGAGTATATAGTACTGGACTAGATGGATAGGTGACAGACGCCCATGACATTTTGCCTCCCCTATGAGATCCAACTATTAGTTCTAGCCTTGTATCTGGAAATGGAACTACTCTATTGCATTGCCAACATTACCCCCCTTTTGTAATCTGGTGATCCACTTATAATAAGGCTCCTGAATCATGTTCATAGGTCTGTCTTGCCGTGGCCTTTGGTTTGTGCTGTCTCTTAATGAGAAACAATATTCTGTTTCAGTGAGAACTGTTGCTATGGTGAGCGATACCTAACTTGTGATAGTTGGTTCTCTTTGTTAGGTAACTGAACTGGTAAATGGTAGTAGTCCTGAACAACTCAATTGGAGCCATTTCCCCATTTTTGTACTATAAAAAAAATTGAATTATCACTTAAACACAGTGAATAATTTCATCACTGGATACAACAGAAGGGAGTGCTTGGTGATAGGAAGTATCCAAAACTAGGTTGACTAACTGTTGGGCTGGATGTCACCTACCAAAACCCTTTTATCTGGCCTCTTGATTTCCCTACCAAATTTTAACCCGTGCAATTAAATCTGAGTTTCACTAGTAAGGACAATAATTGTTTCTTAATGTCACATCTCTTTGGGAGTTTTGTATGTATTTCTCCATTAAAATAGTTTGTCAAAGACTAAATCATAGAGCCTGAGCATCCAAGGTGGATGTAGACCAGTGTCCACAGAGCAGCCTCCGAGTAGTCGGGGATCTCAGCTCTAAATAATTGGTTGCACTAAAGATTTCTGCAGAATTCAAATGGAAACACACCTATTCCATGAATGGCTGCTTATCTCCCCCCTCCTCCCAAGTCTGTTTGGCTTGACTTTGGTCTGCTGGCATGCATTAAAGTGTACTGTGAATGTCCTAGAGCCCAAGATGTCTAGCACAGGTTAGTTTGAGACACCCAGTTGACTTTGAACCCAAGGTGTTTGGAATATACCTGCTTAAATCTAATTGAAATGAATGAATGAATTCTTTGTTCTTGTTGTATAGCAGATACATGCCTTGTATACTGTATTCACGATTGTGAAAGATGATTTAAATGCATCTTTTTCATTCATGCGCTCACCCCCCCCCCCAACGATTTTAACTTTTACACATTTTATCAGAAAATGAGCTAATCCAGAATGGCTTTGAAGTCCTTTGAATGTTTTCTTAACTATTTCCAAACTTCAAAGGAAGGCCTCAGACATTCACAGATGGTCTTAAAGCAGCTTTATAAAACTGGTGCAATCAATAAGGCAAATTAACCAGATAAGACTTTTTAAACAAAGATTTTCAGAATTTCACCTGGTTGTAGGCCATGTTGCCCTGAAATAGGTCCGAGTAGATCACAGAAGAAAGGAGGGAGCAAAATCCACAATGCAACTTACAGTTTCTGAGAGGGAGGACTCAATGGAAGAAAAAAGGCCCACACCAGTCTGGAGGTATTGGAAAGCACATACAGTCCACTGAGTTTAAACTATATTGCAGTGATTTAGGCAGTGGCGGCTTCATGTCAGTGGAGCAGTGGACGCTATTCCGGATTTTACTCCAAACTTTCAAGGAGCTGTCCAAGCTTGAAAGCTTGGTCTAAAACCTTGAGCAGATTCTATTGCCCCACTGGCACGGGGCCACCAGCTGCCACGGGATTTAGGGCCAATGGCTGCATGGTAAACAACCTTGCCATGACTTAGCCACAGCATTTAGAGATTTCTGATAGGAACTCTTGAAATGAGTGGCAGAGTGCCTCAATTAGGAAGGCCAGTGGTGGTGTGGGAACTCCCAGTACAGTCAGAAAGCCATTGCACTCACACCATGGCTGGTTACCTTTTGGAAGTGACTTCCCCATGAAGAAGCTAAAGGTGGTAGACCAGCTGTTAAGGAAATGATGACTGAGTGGCCAGGGAAAAACCTTGCACTTATTTAAGGGGAGGTCTGTCTCGCATTTTAAGAATGTTAAATTGGGATACTTCTGCTTTAATGAAGGGGAATCTGCTGTATGACCAATGTTTTACAAGCCATGTCTCCTCAGGATACAAAGAAATCAGCAAGAGGAAGAAGCAGAAGCTGAGGGAGGAGCAGAAGAAGAAGAAGTCAGCCAAGGCACCATATTAAAATGGACTTCGATGCCCCCAAACACTGACCCTTTTGCTGTCGTACCATTTGACCCCACCCTCATACTTTTCCTGGTGCATATCTTTTCTTATGTCCCTTCTCACTTAGCAAGGGGGGACTGACTCCTCTCTGAAGTACACTAAACTTGCACTATTATGCTTGAGCACCACAGATTCGCTTAAGCTTCTGTAAGACACCCCAGTCAGAAACCCGCTCCTTGGAAGTCATTTTCATTGAAAGCGTACGTCTTACTTCCATGCAGCATTTTTAGGATCAGCACGTCAGATACATCAGATAAGCAGATCCTGGCTAGAAATGTGTTGTATTTTTGAAGTTTGAAAAGATCTGATGATGTGGAACCTTTCTGACCTCTTCCTTTCCTGGGGATAAAGCTACTGTAGTCTAGTGTGTTTCTTCTAGGACTTGAGATTGTAAACACTGCATCTTTATTTCCAAAAACAAATCATTTTGATCATGGGATATTCTGACCTAAATGAACCTTAATATGTTTTTCATTTTAAATTTTCCTTTGAGGAGAGTTGAGCTAAGTTTAATCTTGCATCGCGCATAACAACTGAGGATGAGTCTTGCCTTTTAGTTTAGCTGGTGGAAGAAGTAGCTGACTTTGCTTTCTAGTGCCATTATTTATGTGCTTTATCACAAAGAATCTGCAATGATTTGAGAGAACAGGTTCCCAACGAGCTGCTTAGTGAAATCACTCCTTGTGAGTTGATTACAATCCCTAGAACTTTCTCAAGCCAAATAATAATAGACATACTCTATTACCTTAGTTCTCTTGGCTGGGAATCAGCAGTCATGAAGATATTTTCATGCTAAGTAGTATAAGGGTCATAGCACCACATCTGGCTTGTCAAAATTCGCCTCTAGTACCTAGGATGATTTGTGAGGCTTCATAGGCCAAGTGGAGCCTCAACTAGCTAAGAACCTCTGTTCCTTGGTCAGATCTAGAATACTTACTTGTACATTGAGCATATATAGTGTGTGTGTTGGTTCTCATTCTGGCTATATGGAGGTGGGGACATGTGCATACTTGGAAAATTTAGGATTTGCTGTAGAGAGATGACTTCATTCTCCCTCCATATAGATGTTTAATTTGCATGGTACTTGGCTTCTGTTAACCTCATAACTAAGTACTAAATTGGAGCCTTCCATTGCCTTTAACTCTTTCCAAGCATGGTTACTGTTAGCAAGTTGCTTCCTTGCTGCTTAATCCGCAAGTGGAAGTTCTCAGCTGCTTTGGTTTCCTGTGTGGGTTCTTCCCCCTTCTCTTGCCAATAAATTATGTGACATTTCTTTTCTTTGGCACTGTTGGAAACCTCCAAATTTCCTGGAGAAATCTTTGGTTAGCCCCCTAATCATGTAGCTTAGGTCAGGAAGATGGTGATGCAAGAGGATTTCGGGTACTTATTCGGATTAATCTTTCATGCTTGTATTATGAAAATGTAATCTTGTGCAACTCATTAGGGTATTTAAATACAATATGTCTGAAGTAAGATGCAGAACCATTTTTTGTTATATAAATACCACTGATTTGTGTCATGCCGTGTTACTAATATTTAAAGAAATAAAGCAACTTCCCCTATTCCTTGCCTTTTTTATTTTTAATTTGAACGGCGCAAAAGTGATTTCTGGCATCAGAAAATAAACTTAGGGACACTAAAATAACTAAAAGGAAGTTTCTGCAAAAGGGATTTTTTCTGTATGGCTAACAAAAAAAAGGTGAAGGATGGTTTTATAGTTCATACTAAATAAAATGTAAATGTACTGCCTTCAAGTCGATTCTGACTTACGACGACCCTATGAATAGGGTTTTCATGAGGCTGAGAGGCAGTGACTGGCCCAAGGTCACCCAGTGATCTTCATGGCTATGTGGAGATTCGAACCCTGGTCTCCCAGGTTGTAGTCCATCACCTTAACCACTATACCACATTGTAGACTATGTATGTAGACTGTACGTATATGTATGTATATATATGTGTATATATATATATATGTAGACTGTATATTAATTGGAATTGCTTCTGAGGAGTTAACAAGAGAGCGGGAAATACTTGGGGTTCAAGAACATCTAGCTGAAGTCTGCAGAAAAATTGTCTAAAATACCTTAAATTTTACAAACATACACAGATTTATTCATACAATAAATATAATCATATAATATTTTTAGAATCCACATACAAATATATTGTTAAGCATTATAGTGGCTTCTTCATGCCTCATGTATGTTATGATTTATGCCATTTTAAAAAAAGTTTTACTGTGCAGATTTTCTATGGTTATATTTATTGGTTGAATACATTTTGGTATGATTGTCTGAAATAATGTTATACTACCACTTTTTTTGCCTTGAGTTTTAGGTCTTTGTGTTCCAAGAGTTGCCGGCATGAGTATTGCTTCTATGGGGCAGAAAAATAAGTGGAAGGACACAGTAATGTTTTTTATTTATTGGAGCTCAAGCACTGATTTTTTTGAGGCATTTGAGGCTGGGGCAACCAGTCCAGGGAATTTCAGGTCTGTTAGGTTTTAATTAAAAGACCAATAAAACTTCTTGGGGAAATATTATTGTGTACATATCACTTCATCCACAGCCTGCTTGGGTTATCTGGAAGTGTTGATTTTGGACACATTGGGTTCCTTTGAGAGGAAGGGCAGGATATAAATGTAATAAATAAATGAAATGCTGGGAGTGTGTATCCTGCTGGCACAAGCAGTTGGGGACCATATAGATCCATCGTGGTGACAGGTGGTGGTGCTTCCAACTGATAGGTTTCAGGGGTCATGTCTTGTTTATATGATCTGGTCCTCTGTGTCCTCAGAAAGTCACTGAACTGAGTTGCTAAATATAAGTTACATGTGTTGTACTTGTGGATGAGTTGTGCACAGAAAATTCTGTACAGTTTAATGAGGCCCAACACATTTCAAGTCAGACTGTTCCTCAGGAGTAAGTTATTTATTTATTTATTTATTTCATTTTTAAACCACCCATAGCGAATAGCTCTCTGGGCGGTGAACAAAACAAGATTAAAATACAATATTACAATAAAATTACAATAAAATCAGCAACAAGTTAAACGGAAAAAAAAATGAAACACATTGAACATTAAAATGCCTGGGAGTATAGCCAGGTCTTAACCTGGCGCCTAAAAGAAAGTACCGAAGGCGCCGGGCGTATCTCCACAGGTAGGCTGTTCCACAGTTCGGGGGCCACTACAGAAAAGGCCCTAGATCTAATAACAATCCTCCGGGCATCCTGATGAGTTGGTACCCGAAGGAGGGCCTTGGATATTGAACGAAGTGAACGGGTAGGTTCATAGCGGGAGAGGCGTTCCACAAGGTATTGTGGTCCCACACCGTGTAAGGCTTTATAGGTCAAAACCAGCACCTTGAATCTGTCTCGGAAACAAATAGGCATAGAACTTTGAGTTCTTTCTCTCTCACTAAGCACCCTGTCCAGACGGCGACTGGTTTGGAGTGTCTTCATCTTGTGCTGGGCCAAGGAGACAGATTGGGAATACTATTGGTGTACCGCCCACCTTGCTGCCCAATGGCTTCCCTAGCTGAGCTGACGGAGATAGTCTCGGAGGTATTGTTGAGATCCCCCAGACTTGTGGTATCCATATGTGGATATGAAGTTAAGCATATCCAACTTAATATATTAAAAGTTAAAATTACAGATACACCCTTTTTTGTATAAAAACACTAAAATATACATGAAAAGCAGAAAATACACATTAAGTACACACAAAGCATACACATTAAACCATTCCATGGGGCAGTATATATCAACATGTAAACAGAGTACTTCTTTAAACGGACATTATATGCCCTGTAAATAAAAGGATGAGGGAGAAGAGTCTATTATACAGAACAACACTTAGTACAGACACATCAAGACTACTCTTAGATCTGCATATTAAATTAATACAAAACTTTGTTGATATTAATCAAACTGCAGAAGTATTGCAATCAACACTTACAAATGGGGGGGATCTCTGTTCGGTATGGAGCACAATTGAAGCGCTGCTGCTTGTCACCACACCCACTGTGGGAGACAGATGGGCAAAGGGGTTAGAGAGAGAAGCAGCAGGGGAGGGGGGTGATACAAATGCTATCCCCGTCCCCTAATTCAGGGATCTAAAGGCTCAGGAAACACCTCCAGACCAGCTTCATCCCCTATTGCAGGTCTTGAACATGCCCCGGTGTTGAGGGCTGAGACTTGATAATTAAGTTTGTTTCCTTAGACTTTATGGCCATCTCAGTCTGCTAGAGGCTACCCTGTCCTCACTTCTAATGCCTGTTCTGTTTAGATATTTTAAAGATGCCCTCATTTGTATAGTTCATTCTGTAGGCCCCATGCTGACCAAGCCCACTAGCTGATCTGTGTTCTTCTAAATCAGCTGGTCGGAAACCTCAGGCTGCGGGACAAATGCAGCCCTCCCCCTCCGGTCTCTCCATTTGCTTCCCAGACCATGCCCTTCCCCCAGGCCTCACTTGCCTTCAAGTGCTTTTGTCTGGTTACAATGTATCATTGAAATGTGATTATGCTATTTGTATGTGAACCTTTTTTGTGTGGCTGGAATGTAGCCTACTGTACAAAGGCAAGAATCACATCTGTTGTGTTCCTCACTTTTGCCTTTTGGCCATGCCCACCACATGTACGCGGTCCCAGAAGGTTGTCCATGAGAGAATATGGTCCTTGAGTTGAAACAGTTTCCCAACCCTTGTTATAAACCCAACTTGTTGTGTAAAGACCGGCCAGTGGTTCCAGTGGAGGACGTATAGCTCCTCTCTGGCGACTCAAATCAGTTTGTTCAGATCCTGCTCACAAAGGTGAGTTTAAAAAAAATAAAGCCTACAAAGTATTTTTGACATGCCATCTTGTACAGGTCATTCACAAGACAGACTGTTCCTGTAAAGTGCAGACTAGCGGGTATTGCTTCCTCTTACTAATTTTTATCATGCCACATTACTCATTTCAAGGAAATAATTTAGGATAAACAAAGTAAATTCGGGCCCCACATACTATCCTATAGAGATTGGAGATTATAGGTCTTATCTTGCTTCATTTGCGTTGTTGACATTTTACATGTGACTGGTACTGTTTCCGTGATTACTGTTCCCTCATGTAGGAAAGATAATGTGTGACGTTCTTCTTAGAGCTCATCCAGATGAGTCTAATGTAAGTGTGTGTGAGAGAGAAATAATCCAGGTAGGGGCACTATTTCAGGTATGGTGGTCAAGGGCAAGATTTTTGGCAGAGTTTAAACCAGGCATCGGGAACTGGCAGACAAATCACATCATCCACGACTAGTGGCAATACTGACTGGGGCTGATGGGAATTGGAGTTCCACATCTAGAGGGCCACAGATTCCCCATCTCTGGTTTAAACGCAAGAGCCTCTCTATGCTTTAACGTGGATCGCTGCATTGAGCAGGTGGTTGGATTCGATGTCCTTGTAGGTCCCTTCTAACACTATGATTCTGTGACTGCATTGCAAATACAGAAAAAGTGTTTGTGAACATTCATTTCAGTTACTCTTAGTAGCTCATAAAAACTACAATAATGTTTATACATTATCAACCCCCCCCCCCAAGCAATGAGGTTTCTGCCTTTGGTGTGTACACCTAGTATATAGATACATTTCATGCCTAATAGCGATAGTCACAAAAACCACTGGCCAGAAATATTGTTCTGAGTAATTACATGTGGTTTGAAATTCAAGAGGGTTTTTTATTTGGGGGTAGGGTAATGACAGAAATGCCTTTTCCTCAGTAGCATGCCCTGGATCCAGTTGATGGAAAGGAGAAGGGTATGGTTTGTATCTATGATTTGTGCACCAACTTGATCTTCTGAAAAGAGGTCTCAACCCCCAAATGTTTTGGAATCCCTAGTTTAGCAGTTGCATTAAGTTTCTGCTGACACAAGCAATGGGACGTGAAAGAACAGGCAAGTTAATCAACCTGGGATCATGCCTTGTGACAGTGAGGAAGAGTTGGGTGTTTCTACTTACCAGCGTTATTACTTCTGCTGGGATTAACGTTAATGGAAATTTTTTTGCAGTATTTTAATGAGCCTGCCTTTTCTACCTGCTAGAAGAATGCTAAAATGGAAAATTACCCAAGAATGATTCAGTACACGAGTCTGACTGGGAGAGAAGCCAAGGAGAGCTTGCCTTTCTGTAATACCTGAGCTGAATTTTAGCCATGCAGTCTTGTATACATTTGTTTCAAGACTGCATTACTGTATCTTCAAACTCTGAAGGATTTATATACATTTCTTTATATATACTGACACAACTTGGAAAAGTTACTTTTTTTTTACTACGACTCCCATCAGCCCCAGCCAGCATGGCCACTGGATTGGACTGATGAGAGTTGTAGTTCAAAAAAGTAACTTTTCCAAGCTCTGCCAGAAACAAATTACTTCAAATTACCATTAAACCAGCAGCAGTAGCAGACTAAAATTAATCCAGCTCAATATCTGAAAATGTCATGAATGGCAGAGAAGACTGAGTGTTGGCTAGTCAAAAACTGACCAAAATCTGTTCAGTTCTGGGTTTTGGAGCAGTGTACAATGAATATGTCTAAGAAGGTTGTTGTCTCATTGGCTATAGATGATTTCATACAGGCAGTGTATATGGCTGTGTCTGCATTTTATTTATTAGTTAAACGTATATCCCGCCCTTCCTTCCAAAAGGAGTCCAGGGTGGCAAACAAAAAGTGGTAAAACAATAAACATTTTAAAAACAAAATATCTTAAAATCCATATGCAGGCTGGGATAAAGGTCTCTCCTTCAAAGGCTTCTTGAAAGGAGGTCTTCAGTAGCTGATTTGCAGCCAGAGCAATTCTTTCAGCAGTAGTGTAACATGTTAGCAATATCCTATCCTAGCAAGCAGTTGAGCCCCCACATTTTGCAACAACTACAGCTTCTGGATCAACCCTAGGGCAGCCTCACTTCCACAAAGAATGTATTGCAGCAATCCAGCTTGCAGGCTACCAGCGAATGGACAACAGTGGTCAGGGTATCCCAGTCCAGAAATTGCCACAGCTGTCTTACCAGCTGAGCTGGTAAAAGGCACTCCTAGCCACTAAGGTCACCTGGGCCTCTAGTTACAAAGATGGATCCAGAGCACTCCAAGACTACAAACCTGCTCTTTCTTTTTGGCCCCATCCAAAGCAGACAATTGACTAGCTTTCAGGAATTGGGAACCACCCATTCACAGTGTCTCCAGCCAGTTTGTTGGCCCTCCTACAGCCCACCACCAAGTCCAGGCCCTGGTCCAAGGCTTGCACTCCCTTTACTGATTCAGATGTTACCAAGCAATAGCTGGGCATCATCAGCATACTGCTGCTGACACCTCACCTTTAATCTAATGACTGCTTTCAAGGGCTTCATATAGATGTTAAATAGCATTGAGGACAAGATAAAACCCTGCAGCATGCACCCCACAGCACACCTGCCAGGTGGCTGAAAGACCATCACCCAGTGCTATTCTCTGAAACTGATCTTGAAGATAAGATTAGAACCACTGTAAAACAGTGCTTCCAATACCCATCTCACTAAGCCAGCTCAGAAGGATTCCATAGTAAATGGCATCAAAAGCTATTGAGAGATCAAGGAAGGAAAACAGGGTTGCACTACCCCAGTTCTTCTCCCAATAAAGGTCATCATCCATCAGGGTGACCAAATATGATTCAGTCCCATGACCAGGTCTGAACCCTGAGTGAAATGGGTCACGACAACCTGTTTAATCAAAGAGCACTTGCAATTGATGTGCCATAACCCTCTCAATCACCTTTCCTAAAAAGGGGGTATCTGCAATCTGGTGGTAGTTGTCACAAACCAATGGGTCCAGGGTGGGCTTTCTTCAGGATCGGTCGAATCATCACCTCTTTCAGGACAGCTGGGGCCGCTCACTGAGTTCACTTGGTTATGCCCCCTTGGTAAGCTTTAATAAGTGAAGATCTATCAAGAAGACAAGCTGCTGGCCACATTGTCACAAGCAACTTGGCTACATCATCAGGCCACATAAACAAACTGATCCCAAGAAGTTGCAGCAGACATTGCACTGGATTTGGGTTAGCTATAGAGATTGCTTAGCATGCACTGGGCTGAGAGATGAATGCCTTTTTTTTGTTTTTATGATTGTTTTTTTTCCTTATTGGGTGATATCAAGTGTTGGTTATACTCAGCACACCCACTGAAAACAATGGATTTAAGTAACTTTTCCATTGATTTTAGTTGGTCTACTGAGTATGACTCACTGTTGTTATGTGCCTTCAAGTCGATTACGATTTATGGAGACCCTATGAATCAGTGACCTCCAAGAGCATCTGTCATGAACCACCCTGTTCAGAGATTGTAAGTTCAGGTCTGTGGCTTCCTTTATGGAATCAATCCATCTCTTGTTTAGCCTTCCTCTTTTTCTACTCCCTTCTGTTTTTCCCAGCATTATTGTCTTTTGTAGAGAATCATGTCTCCTCATGTCCAAAGTATGATAACCTCAGTTTCATCATTTTAGCTTCTAGTGACAGTTCTGGTTTAACTTGTTCTAACACCCAATTTTTTTTCTTATTCGCAAAAAGTATAGAATAAAATTAATCATGCCAAAACAATTAAAAAAATCATAAATGGAGGCAGCTAAAAAATGAGCAGACTAAATCACAAACTAAGGTTTTGACCTATGGAGAAGATATTCCACAAGGAAGGCTCTGTCCCTTGTAGCCCCGTACACATGTTTAGCCATATTTTCCTTGGCAATGGAACTCTGAACTTCCTCCGAAGATCTTAAGGTGTTGCCAGGCTGATGATGTTCTGGCTGGGATCTACAAAATTTGTTCCATGAGCCCAAGGTACAGGACCAAAGCTAGACCACATGGGGCCCCAAACAAAGACAAACGAGTTTTAAGTATCTGACTTAATTTCTTCAACATTTCACCACCTTATTACATTTGTAGCCCAGTTCCCAATTTGGATTCATAATTTGTATGCAAGATTCCCCTCCCCTGGCATACAAATGGATAGATTTGCATACCTGAATCTAATCACAATTCATCACATGCATGCACTCTGTTAAACGGGCACTGATGATGGAACTTTTTCCAATGAATAAAAAACAAAGACTAACAGTAATACAATGCAGGCCCCGTAGATTTGTATTGCCAGCTTTGCAAGTGAAAATAAACTGTGCTGTTCTTTGTTTTTAGCAGCTGAGTGATGAATACCCTGATACTGGGATAGGTGCCCATAAAGTCTGGCACCACAAATGACCATCTAAATCCAGTCCTGCCAAGCTGTATGGGTTGGTGATTTTTTCTTTCTTTCTTTCTTTCTTTCTTTCTTTCTTTCTTTCTTTCTTTCTTTCTTTCTTTCTTTCTTTCTTTCTTTCTTTCTTTCTTTCTTTCTTTCTTTCTTTCTTTCTTTCTTTCTTTCTTTCTTTCTTTCTTTCTTTCTTGCAGAACAGCAATCTATCTCCACCCATCAGGCTGTGCAGGGCTTTTTTTTTTAAGGGAAATTTTCCATGACATTTAGAAGCCTACACAGAGTGGGAGAAAATAATCCAATCTGGGAATCTGAAAGCATGGTTGGGAGTGTCTGTGGCAGGAGGAGGAGAAATAGGCATGCTTTATCAGGGTCTGGAGTTCTAGAGGAGCCTGGACTACTTAGGGCACAATCCCAACTCACCTTTCCATAAGGTTAGGGGGGAGTTGGATGCCACAACCCCCCAGCTGTGCTGGGAGGCTCCTGGTGCCACCAGCAGCAGCCCTCTGCTACAGCTGAGCCTGCTGCCGCCACCAGGGGTCTACCGGGGATGGCCAGACTGGCAGACAGAGGGCCGGCGGAAGCCCCCAAAATGGGGCATTTTGGGGGCGTGGTGGGGCAGAGACATGGTGGGAGACTAGCATGAGAACCTCCTTGCATTCAGAGCCCTTCTCCAGGTCCCAATCTGCCTGTAAAAACATTTCGCTGATGGCCTATGGGGAGTGCTTACTCCCCTGGAGGCCTGTTCGTGGGAGTCAGTGCTTCCCGGCTGGCTCATGCATGTGGCTCCCACTGGAGCCAGCATTCGGCCGGGCCTCCTGAGTGGGAGCAGGATCCCAAAAGGCTTTCTGCTGGTTCCCTGTCATTTGGATTGCTCCAATAATTTACTTTTCACATTATTATAGGTCACTTTTTACATCACCTAACATAATACAACTTTTGCATAACTTGAAGTTTTGAACTGTCCAAATGTGCTGTTTGAACCACCCATTTTGAGTCTGGCTGCCCACTAAAAAAAAAGAAGAAGCAGCCCTGAGGCTGCATGGAAAAACTATATAATTTCCTTCATGTGTGAACCCTTTTGTCTTTGCTTGTGTGGCAAAATGTGATTGTTACAAAAATGTCATTGTTAGTAAATGGCAAAATGTAGAATTGCTAGCAGGCAGATGGTGCTGCAGCTTCCATGGCTGTGGCACTCCAGACATGCACAGTGTATCTAGGTAATGAAAGTTCCTTGTCAGTTCATATGTTACATTTCTAACTGTGAGATCCTGTTCCCAAGGTCAGTTAGGAAGGATAATATAGAGAGAAAAACCTTGCAAATTATCTTGCATCTTTGAACCAATGCTGAGTGTCTTTCAGATGCATTGTCTGCCATACTGTGGCTTCTAGCCACCATAACAATGAAGGTAAGTTACTGTGATGCATGTTTGTTCCAATCACCATGTTAGAAAAATCTGCAGTATATCTGTTGTAAAGTTTTATGTAAATGCGCCCCCGTGTGGTAAACATACACATTTCAAGCAGACAATACTGAAACATTTCAAACTCCACTGTTTCCAAAGTACAATTCAATGTATTGTCTGAGTGCAATATACTGCAAATGAAACTGGTTGTGCTGCTATTTTGACTTTTTATCTTTCTTTCCCCCCTTTCAAAACTTGTAAAGCACATATTCTAGCACAGTATCGCATAACTTAAGCAGTTTTGATATATGGAGCACAGCAGGGTTTTTTTCTAGGTGAAAAGTGGAAGCATACTTCTTTTCCACCCCAAAAGGTAGATATAGGTGCGTGTTTCCAATAAATGCAAAGACTGAAACTCAGTATCTTTGCAAATTAGCAGATTATAAAAACACATTTCCCAAAACATCAGTAAAAAGTTTTCATTAAAATATGAGCTTGATGACTGAAAAATTACCATCATTCTTATGAAACACTGATTTACCTGCGTGCTTGGATTTTTGGTACACACATCATTCTTAAGACTAAAAAAATTAATAGCAATGATTCCAATACCTGCACCCCACTTTTGAATAGACTTGCAACAGAAGACACCATTTCCTTCTAAACAAGTATATCACTGAACCACATGTTTAAAAACAAGGTTGTACATTAGTGTGTGCAATCAAAAATGCTTTAAGAGGTAAGAAAAATCATAATTGCTGCTCTTCAGGCTCTCTAGGATCAAGACAGACAGACATAACAGTTACCCTTGTTTTGACAGATGTACAAACTTAAGTACCTGCAAACCTAAATCAAGCCCAAGAGCAGCTGATTTTTCTGTTTTCAAGAGAAGCAGCCTGTGCAGAATGCTGATTGGTTATCCCTTTTGATAATCATAGAGCCACCTCTTTCCCACTTCTCCATCTGGCTGTTCAGAGTGTTGATTGGCTAACCTTCATGCAAATAAAGAAACCACATTGCTCTTCTTTTCACCCAGAGTAAAATCTTCAACATAAAAACAACAAGGTATAAACATGTTGAATGAATAAACAGACCAGGAGCTGGAAAAAAGGGTTGGGGAGAAAAAGATACAAGGGGTTGCTTTATTGTATAGATTCAACTTCTTCCACTGCACCCACACTTTCAATGATTTCCCACCAGTTCTCATTTAGCTTTTTATTAGCAAAGTATAATATATTATACAATAACAATCATAGTAGTTCTAAAATACATTATCAAAACTTTCCAACATCATTTATCAGTCATCATGACTACATACTCAGCATGCCACTATCTCTACCCAGTTACATCTGTTAAGTCCAATCTTCCAATCCAAAAAAGGTCTATCCCCATATTTGCTATATTTTGTTCTGCCTTCTCTGTAAAGAAGTAAAAAGGTCAGTTTCAAATATGTTGTTCCTCCCTGTGCAGAGCCTCCAGCTGCTAAAAATATGCAAGAACTCAGATGGGAAATTGCTGATTTCCTAGCAAAAATATGTAACTTCTCCATCAGATCCGCCTGCATATATAAGGACTGGAAAGTGACCAAAGTAACACCAACCTTGAAAAAGGGATCCAGGGGAATCCTGGAAATTACAGGCTGGCTAGCTTAACATCTGTTCCAGGAAAACTGGTGGAAAGCATAGTTAAAGATAAAACTATCAAGCATACAGCAGAACAAGCCTTGGTGAAGCAGAACCAGCATAGCTTCTGCAAGTGTAAGTCCTGTCTCACAAATCTACTAGAGGTCTTTGTGAGTGTCAACAAGCAAATCAATGACCCAGAGGTGTCCCCGTTGACATAGTGCATTTGGAGTTTTGCAAGGCTTTCAACAAGGTTCCTCATCCAAGACTTCTAAGTAAGCTAACAGTCATGGAATATGAGGTGAGGTCCCCTTGTGGGTCAGAAACTGGCTAGAAAACAGGAAGCAGTGGACAGTTCTCCCAGTGGATAGATGTAGAAAACGGAGTCCCCCAAGGACTGGTATTGGGATCTGTGCTTTTGAACTTGTTCATAAATGATCTAGGGGTGAGCAGTGAGGCAGCCAAGCTTGCTGACGATACTAAATTGTTCAGCATCATTAAAACAAAAAGAGATTGCAAAGAGCTCCAAAAGGACCTCTCCAAAGTGAGTGAATGGGCATAAAATGGCAAATGGAATTCAATGTAAACAAGTGTAAAGTTATGCATGTTGGGGCAAAAAAAATTAATTTCACATATATGTTTATGGGGTGTGAAATGGTGATGATGACCAGGAATGAGACCTGGGGTCATAGTGGATAGCTCGAAGAAGAAGTTGACCCAGTGTGCGGCAGCTGTGAAACATGCTAGGGATCATTAGGAAAGGCATTGAAAATAAAACTGCCATCATAATAACGTTATATAAATCTATGATGCGGCCAGATTTGGAATACTCTGTACAGGTTTGGTCTCCTCGCCTCAAAAAGGATATTGTAGAGTTGGAAAAAGTTCATAAGAGGGCAACCAGAATGATCAAGGGGATGGAAGGACTCCCCTGTGAGGAAGTTGCAGCATTTGGGGCTTTTTAGAGAAAAGGCAAGGAAAAGGTGACATGATAGCATATGAAATTATACATGATAGTGTATGAAATTATGCATGGCATGGGGAAAGTGGATAGGGAAAAGTTTTTCTCCCTCTCTCATAACACGATCTCATGACATTCAATGAAGCTGAATGCTGGAAGATTCAGGATAGACAAAAGAAAGTACTTCTACACAGAGTTAAATGATGGAATTCACTGCCACAGGAGGCAGAGATGGCCACCAACTTGGATGGCTTTAAAAGAAGATTAGATTCATGCAGGATAAGGCTATCAGTGGCTAGTAGCAATGATGGTGATGGCTGTGCTCTGCCTGTATGATCAGAGGCAATATGCTTCTGAATACCAGTTGCTGGAAACAGCAGGAAAGGAGAATGCTCTTTGCGCTCAGGTCTTGCTTGCAGGTTTCCCATAGGCACCTGGTTGGCCAGTGTGAGAACAGGATGCTGGACTAGATAAGCCACTGGCCTGATCCAGCAGGCTCTTCTTATGTTTTTAACTCTTACATATTGTTGTGAGTTTGGGGGTTGGAATGGATGATCCCTGTGAGTCCCCTTCCAGCCTCTGATTTGGAATCCTGTGTGTTGGGTTGAGGGGCTGGCTCTGCTGGTCATATGAGTTTCTTTTGTTAAGCTAATAGAGTGGCCAGTTTGCTAATGGGTCTTTCAGGTGCCCAGCAACTGGTGAATGGGCCAGGAAGACCCTTTTGTCATTGAAACTCTTCAGGAGAGCTTCCCTCCCCCCCCCCGGCTGCTAGTAGAGGTTTGTGCTTTGAGTGTGTTTAAAGTTGTGTCTGGAGAAAGGCTGTGAACTGGAGGCAGGCAGAGAGGCTGTGCACCATGGCTTTAAGATGCCTCCTGTAACACTGATGGGAAAGCTGGATATTGGACTGCTGATGCCTTTAACTCCTAAGCTCAGGTTGGAATGTGTGTAAATAAATAAGCCATATTTCATAAAGACACCACAGTCTCCTCTGACCTTCTTCCCAAGGAAACCAAACCCAGGGCAAGCGCAGGGACCCCTGAAATCCCACCGCTCTGAGATTGGGGAGGCGTGCAACAATATCAACATTAAAACCAAATAAAAACATGACCATTGAGTGACAGGCACCACCAACCTTTTCATTCTTAATGTACACTCTCCTCCCCACTGCCAGTATTGATCTAATAAAATCCTAGCCATTAACAAAAATCATAAATCGGAGACTTCCCAGGAGGATCCCTCCGCCTGTGCAGCTCTGAGACGGGCTCCCGTCTTGGATGAAACTTTTTCAGTTTTAAATTCAGTCAGAAGGGTCTTTTCTGACTGGGGATAATTTCCTCCGGATAAGGAAGAAACGTGAGATTTCCCACATAGCTTTGTTGTGATTGTTGGAGTCTGGAATTCGTCAGAATTGTCTGTGAAAGACAGTCTTCCAGCAGCTCAGATGGAGCGAGGATTTCTATGCTAGGTCAGCTGAATAAGTGACCCGTTTTTTTTTCTTTAAAGAATAACGGATTAACAGGCAGGTATCCTCCTGTCTACGCTTATAACTTTCTTATCTATACAGCTAAAGAGATTTGTCAAAGTAACAGAGTAACAAAATTAAGATAACCTAGGTGAGTTAAGACTTTCCTTTTTTACTCACAGAACTAAGAGGGAAGAAAATAAAAATAGCCTATCTTTCTTTTATTGCAAAAAGCTGACATGGAAAATAGCATTTTAAAGATTACACTGATGAGGGATTTCTGATTGGAAGAGAAAAGAAAAATCTTTTTGATTTATAAGACTTTTGTGTAATATATGTCTGGGACTATTTTTCCTGATCTACTTTTTTTTTGACGAATCTGCTCATTCTCTCTGCTACTAGTTATTTGGACGCTGTGAACTAAAGCTGTTTTTGCATTTCTGGGCATATAAGAGATAAGGACTGTCTAGCGTGTGATGCCAGTTGGTTGGAAAGATTAACTCCTTTGTAACTGGATAAAGAAATAAACTGCTCTTTGCTTGGGACATTGAAAATTGAAGGAGTTTTGTTCCTTTGGCTTTAAGAATGACAATTAAGAAGATCATGGATGTACAAGAAGGGACTTTATCTTTAGACATGTTTCAGAAAATAATGAATGGGATTAACTCAATAAAACAAGAACTGAGAAATAATAGACAAGCGTGGAGAATTGAATTTTACGAAATGAGACAGGAGCTGAAAGAAATTCAGGATTCTATGAGAAAGGAGAATAATGATAGATCTGGAAAACCAAAAAAAGATGAAAGAGAAATTAAAGGCAAGGTTCAAACTATGGAGATTGGATTAAATATGGACATGAAAAAAGATTTGGATTTCCTGGCTGTGATGGATCCTGGAGACAAATATTACAGTTTGGAACTCAGAGCTGTCCCTGAAGGAATTGAAGAGATTGGAGATAAAGATATTATTGGTTCAAAAAAATTCCTGGACTGGAAGGATTTGATGGAACTTGAAATGGAGAAAGTTAACAGAATTAATCCCTGTTTTGTGTCAATGGAAAAATCTTCAAGAGATGTACTAGTGTATCATGTGGAAAAGAGGAACAGAGATGCGGCTTTGCAACAATACTTCAATGATACGTTCGGAATTGATGGCAAGAAAATATCTGTGATGGAGGAAATTCCTATCAGACTTTTATTATATGACTATGACAGCAAGATTTTTGGGTGCGTAAAGATGGAAGATGGACCCAATAAGGATAATGACAGAAGAGCGATTTGAAATTACTGGACTTAGTAGACTTGATGAGTTGGATTATTTGACATGTTTATTTAGAAAAAAAAATTGATTGACATATATCTCAAGGATTGGAAACTTCTCTTTGACTTTTTGTGGAAGATTAAAATGATATGATGTTAATGAGATTTGAAACCAACTAAGATAACTGTTGGAGGAAGGTGATTTTATAATCTATTAATAGATAGGTTTGTTATATATTATAGATTTATAGCTGAATTATGACAAATTGGAAGTCAATATTTTTATATATATATATTTTTCTTTTTTATTGTATTAGTTATTGATTTGTGTTTTTTTCTTTTTGTATTGTTTTGGTTTCGAAAATTTGAATAAAAATTAATTGAAAAAAAAACAAAAAACAAAAAAACAAAAATCATAAATCAATTTAAATCTCCTCCAAATGGCCGAGTCCAGTGGAATAACACAGTGCCGGCTATTTATTTGATTTACGTTTCTATTCTGTCTTTTCTCCAAGGACCTCAAGGTGGCGCACATGAATCTCCCCCGCCCTCATTTTATTCTCACAGCAACCTGGTGAGGTAGGTTAGGTTGAGAGTGTGCGTTACTCACCCACAGTCACCCAGTGAGCTTCATGGCTAAGTAGGGATTTGAACTTAGGGTCTCTCCAGCCTTAGTTCAGCCTAACCACTATACAGTAGGGCTCCGCTTACTGGCATTCTGTTTTGCGGCATTCCGCTGATGCGGCAGCTTTCAATTCGGGGAAATTCCCCGTTTTAAAGCCGATTTTATGGCATTTTGTGACATTTTTGCGCAACGCGGCCCATTATAGTCAATGGGTTCCGCTTTATGGCGATTTTAGCTTTACAGCGGGGGCCTGGTCCCTAACCTGCCGTATAAGCGGGGCCCTACTGTATCACACTGGCACTTTTACCAGCATCCCCAAAAAGGTCAGTGTAGATGGACACGTCCACCATACCCGCACCATGTCTGCTTTGATATGACCCCACCACCAACGAACAGAAGTGTTGCTATACATTTGCTGTTGCTTCTGTGAGGTCAAGAGTGCCATAATGCAAATTAAATATTTTTGCACTATTTCCAGTAAGACTGACACGTGGCTACCTTTTATTCCCTTTTCCTATATGAAGAAAGTATATATGTTATATTTCTGTTTCAGTCATGTTTCTTTTGGTGAGAGGGTTTTGGTTTTTATTTTTAAAGCATTTAGAAGCTGAACAGTATAAAGAGACCCTTCTTGTTTGTAGTTTTAGTGACACAATATTGATCACACACATTACAAAGCTCAGGTTAGGTTTTGCCTCCCTGCTCTTGCTCTGATTGGTTGGCACTAAATATATTTCCATCTTATCTTGGAAGTGGGACCTCCACTTCTTGGCAAAGGAACAGGTAGAGTGGCAGCCAACCAATCTTGTTTGCACCAGCAGTTAATAAAACAAATTGGAATAGAACTTTAAAAGAAAGCACCAGTTTTCCCTTTATGAATTCTGCTCCAAATGTCCCAGGCCATATGCTATTTCCATCCATTCTTCACATGCATTGATGATTTGCAGCAGTCTTTAAAATAATTGATCCAACTTTGCAAAACTTAGAGGGATAAATCTTGGACTTCATCTGAAAAGCACAGATGGGAGAAAAAGAAGTTTGCCAGAGAAGTTTTCCATCACAGCTACTCTTGCCTACAGTGCTAAAAGGTAGGTAGAACTTGACAGGTTTGCACCACCACAGCAGAGAATTGTGTATATATAGGTCAAAAATCCAAAGCTCTGTCCATAGTAGCTAGTCTGGTTTAGTAAAGACAAATCATGGTCTGACTATTTGTTTTTGGTGGCAGTGGCAGCAGTAGAGGGTAGGGATGTTGGAGAATTCTGATGAAATGAAAATGGGAGCAGAAATTGCCAATCTTTGCTTATTTGTTCCATGTCCAGAACAGAGATCAATCTGGTGAATATAATCTGTATTTTGTGTTGCTTTCTGTCTGCAAATGATATGTAATTAATTATATCCCGCCACCGAGTTTGCACAATAATTCCTGTGCAGTGAACAGCAAGGCAAATAACATCGTTTTTGGTAGAAGATTAATTGCAGCAGAAGGGAAACAGGCTGCATGCAACGAATACAGGGTAGAATGGAAAATGATGCTGCCTTATATCACTAATGGAAAGAAGAGAGAAGTTAAGCTTTTTAGAAAAATTTGCATGGTGCTTTGCTCATAAGGGCGAACAAAGCGGCAAGAAATCCTTTTAAAAATAAGGGAGAAGCAGTGATAAACGTTTTGTAAATAAAAGGTTAGATATTGGAAATGATTACAGAAGAGAAGGGACAGATTGCTATTTCTTCCTCTTGGTTCTGCTAAGCAGCTACAGATATCTGTTTGCATCCAGACTCAGCTTTTTGCGGGAAGGATTCAAGTGCATGCCAGAAATTTACGTTTGCACAGTTAAAGTGGATTAAAATGCTTTGTTGCAACAAATCCACTTTAAAAAACCGAGATATTTTGTGATTAGGAAAGAGATGGGGAAATGCACTGAAAAGTGTTATCAGATCAGGCTATTCGTCTGTCTACCTGGTGTTATCTACTCTGCCTGGCAGCAGTTCTCTGGGGTCTTAGGTAGACTCTTTCCCATCATCTGCAACCTGTAAGGATGGGTGAACTGGTCAAATTTCAGTTTCTCATTTTCTTTTGCCACATTTCCATGTCAGTTTGAAATTTTTTTTAAAGAAGTCCTCATGGAAATTCTTCAGCATTTTAGTGTGAAATTCTCCTAATATACACTTTTTTGTATACAATTTTCACTAATGCTTTCTGTATGCTATCTTCACTAATATATGCATGTATATGTGCACTTTACACTAGTATATGCGTTTTTGTACACATTGGAAAATTCAGAGAAGTGCAAATTTCCAAGAGTGGCTGTGTTTCAGTTCACATATTGTTTCGGAAAATGTGACTTCTGTAAGTTTGCCTTTAAATGTGAACTAAATTGAATTTCTTCCCCACCCCTAGCTACCTGATCCTTAAACTGGAGATGCCAGGGATTCAGCCTAGGACCTTCTGCTTGTAGCATGTGCTCAATCACGGAACTACTCTGGTCCCTCTCCAAAACAGTCTCAAGATCCTCCATGTGAACTGCTGAAGGTATCTATCTTGGGGAAACATACTAGAGCTACAGACCAATAGTGATACCAGTATGTTCCAGAATGATCCGAAATGTATACGAGCATCCGAGTGCAATCATAAAGTGATGCTGCAATATGCTGGTGAGTGGTAGGCCAAGAGTTATGTTCTTTTTGAGGACAACCTTCAATAGATAGCTTTTTAAAATTCTTTACAGTTACACATTCATTAAAATGACACCATTATTTTAATCATGGCCCATATATAAAAAAAACCCTCTTAAAAATCGGAATTAAACAGAATGATTAAAACTTCAGTCTCTCTACTGCACTAAATGGCGACATTCTCTCTTTGTCAATTAACATTGCAAAAGCACTCCCCGCCCCAGATTGTAAGATCCAGGCTGCTGCTCAATGAAATCACATTTGCTTTCCGGATGACAAGCTGCACCAACTAGAAACAGGAGCCAGACACAGCAACAAGGCATTTTACCCACATAAAAATGGAATTACTCAGGGACGAGGCTTCAAACCGCATGTTCCAGAGTGTGGGAAAGAGGATTTTGCCATGAGTTGTTTGCTCCTGCTAATATTTTTGGCTTTAAGAACAAGTTCCTAGCCTTGTTTGGAGAGAAGAATCTCTGTTGTCCTCTTTGGTAACTGTAGTGTAGTGCTGGATTTGTGCAGCTGTGACTCAGACACCATTTTGCATGTACCTTGACTTTCAGGATCTGTAATATCTGCTTGTTGGGGCCAATGTACAAAATCTTTCAAACGTAGCCAATATATGGCGAAGCTGCAGTTCATTTCCTTGCCAACTGGTGTTGCAAGTGGTTGGGGCAGCCTTACCGTTAGGCAGACAGAGGCAGCATCAGGAAACCGATGCTGGGAGTCTGGGGGCAGTGGTGAGGTGCTGGAGGACAGAGATGTGTGTGCTATACATGGCCTGCCTCGTACCCCATGTAAGCTAGCCTACTGCCTTCTGGCAGGATGAAGAATGCTGTCCTGTTGACGAAAGATTCAGCTGTCAGTCCGGTCAGCCGTGCTGTTCTATACTGTGTACAATTCTGGTTGCCTCACCTCAAAAAGGAGATTATAGAGCCGGGAAAGGTTCGGAAAAGGGCAATCAAAATGATCAGAGGGATGGAGTGACTCCCCTATGATGAAAGTTGCAGCATTTGGGGCTTTTTAGTTTAGAGAAAAGCCGAGCAAGAGGCGACATGATACAAGTGTATGCATGGCATGGAGAAAGCAGCTGCTAGAGAAAAGTTATTCTCCCTCTGTCAGAACACTAGAACATCTGGATATCCAATGAAGTTGAATGTTGGAAGATGCAGGACAGACAAACAAATGTACTTCTTCACACAGCAGATAGTTAAACTGTGGAATTTGCTCCCAGAAGAGGCAATGATGGCCACCAGCTTGGATGGCTTTAAAAGAAGATTAGACAAATTCATGGAGGATAAGGCTATCAATGGCTACTAGCCATGATGGCTATGCTTTGCCTCCCTAGTTGGAGGCGATATACTTCTGAATACCAGTTCCTGGAAACCGCAGGAGAGTGGTCTTGACTCAGGTCCTACTTGCAGGCTTCCTGCAGGCATCTGATTGGCCACTGTGTGAACAGGATGCTGGACTAGGTGGGCTACTGGCCGGATCCATCAGGCTCTTCTTATGTTCTCCCTGAAATAGCTTACAATCCTATTTCTCACAGTTGCACAGGTGCTTATGAGAAGCCCACTAGCAGAACATGTGCCATTGCACGCTCTCACAAGCTGGCACTGAGAGTCATGCTGCCTCTGGTCCTGGAGTAGAACCTACCCATCATGACTAGCAGCCATTGAAAGCCTTATTCTTCATAAATTTGTCCAAGCTGGTAGCCAATGCTACATCTTCTGATAGCAAATTCCAGAGTTCAACGATGCGAAGGAATATTTCCCTTTGTCTGTCCTGAGTCTCCCATCATTCAACCTAACTGGATGTCCTCAGGCCCTCGCATTAAGAGCAAGAGAGAAAAATGTCTCTCTCCTCTTTCCCCATACCATGCACAATGTTATACATCTCTCTCATATCCCAACATCCCTTTCTTCTTGCCTTTATTTAAAACAGCAACCCTACATTCATGGGCAGTTTGCACATGGCCAGTCCAGAGAGCAGACAGGCACATCACACAACCTCTCCTTTCCCTCCCTTTTACGTTGGAAGTGCAGCAGCAGCAGATGACCCACTCATATTTAGAGCACATTTAGAGACTGCACTCTCCAACACTGTAGATTTAGATTGGAACATGAGGCCAGAAATGTAAAAGGAACCCCTTCAAGAGGAAGGTATCCTTTTTCCCATCTACTTCGTGACAGAAAGAAAACTGGCTGTACAAAAGGCAGCCCTGTGCTAATAGCCCAGTGGCCACCTTCTGTGCAGAGCTTGGAAAAGTTACTTTTTTGAACTACAACTCCCATCAGCCCAATCCAGTGGCTATGCTGGCTGGGGCTGATGGGAGTTGTAGTTTTAAAAAAGTAACTTTTCCAAGCTCTGCTCCTGTGGGCTTTTCTCAGAGAAACTCAGGAAGTCAGAGCCCGGGTCCATCTTGCTCAGTACTGTCTGCACTGAGTGGCAGTGGCTCTCCAGTGTTTCAAGACAGGGAACCTTCCCCAGCCGTACCCAGAGATGCCAGGGATTGAACTTGGGCCCTTCTGCATGTGAGGCAGATGCTCTGCCACTGGGCTAAGGGCCTTCCCAGTTCCAAAGCCTGGAATGGCTCTGAGTACCATGGGATGCCGAGGATGACAGCAGGAAGCAAAAGGTGCCTGATGCTTCCAGACCCCCCACTTCATCTTTTCATCATACAAAACCAGAAACATTTGCATCTCTCCCCCCACGCACACACCCGTAAAGGGGGATATTCAATGGAGAAGGGCAAGAAACAGGAAGTGCAAGTCACCTGGGGGGAGTTCTGTTCCCACCAATTCCACTCGGAGTGGAGAGAGGTCCGTATCCGCAGCTGGGCCTGGAGCCAAAATGCAGCTTCTGCACCCAGTCCTTCAAAAGCATCTTGGACCGTCGTTTTTGTTGCTTGTCTGTCGGCCGAAGCCTAGCGTGGCTGCAGAGGCTGGGTCGACTCAATCACGCTGTTAAGATGCACCAAATGCTTTTGAGTCCAAAGGGGAACAGAGGAGCCCTAACACAAGCAACCTTTAATGGAATTGTGTAGCTTATCTAAATGAGTACAAAGGTATCGGGGGTGGAGAGAAAGTTATTTCTCATAGCAAGATGCTGATCCTCTGAGATTTCCCTGGAGACAAATTCAGCAAATAAAAAGGAACAAGAACCTTCCTTCCATAAAACCAACGGGAATTGTCAGCTCTAAGGAAGAAATTGGGGAGCCCACTCAGGCAAGAAGTGGATTAGGTGATCGCCTATCAGCACACGTGAGTGTGCTGGCTTGCTACAGTGACTTGAATGGCTTTCTGCCTCCTCCACCCCAAATTCGTTTCCAGCTGTGGAAAAGATTGAAAGAAGAAAATAATACATATTTTAGCAATCTTTAATACAAGGTATTCCAGATGGGACCATGACCTGTGTTCAGAGCCTGCAACCTTCACTGTTATAGGACTTCTTGTTACAGTTCTTTGCAAAGTGTGTGTGTGTATTTAGATAGATAGATACAGATATAGAATGGGCATATAGTCCGTAAAGAAATTCTGACCAAGGCTGTGAACACATTAGTCACTTACCCCAAAGTGTTTCCATTAGCCACGCTTGGAGGAGGAATGGGTTGACCTGCGATCAGTTGCAAAATCTCTTTGAAGCTGATTTTTTAAAAAAAGCGCTTGAGCTGATCCCACCAGGTTTTACAATAAAAAGGGGCAGGGTTTGACTAGTGCGTGTGCCTCCATTTTCAGAAGGGAGAGGTGGAGATACATTGGAACTGCCAGAACAGTGAGTGTGTTTCTACCCCAAGACTCATTGTGGATTATTCTGAGAGAGAAATCAGTGCAGGCTCCCTCTGGGTGCAATGACCCTTTTGATGTGCAGATGTGGCCGGCCATGCATGCATGGAAGGTGATAGAGGACTGGAAAAGGGATCACTCTTTGGGCTGCATTTGCTCATCTCATTTGTACCTCTGGTAAATGGGCTTGTACAAAGTGCTATCTCTCTCAACCCACATTCAGCACTCTTAAAAGCTTTTGTCTAGCTCTAGCTGCCCTGGGCTCCTACTGGGAGGAAGTTTTGTTGTTGTTGTTATGTTCCTTCAAGTCGATTACTACTTATGGCGACCCTAAGAATCAGCGACCTCCAACAGCATCTGTCGTGAACCACCCAGTTCAGATCTTGTAAGTTCAGGTCTGTGGCTTCCTTTATGGAATCAATCCATCTCTTGTTTGGTCTTCCTCTTTTTCTCCCAGCATTGTCTTTTCTAGTGACTCGTCTTCTCATGATGTGTCCAAAGTATGATAGCCTCAGTTTCATCATTTTAGCTTCTAGTGACAGTTCTGGTTTAATTTGGTCTAACACCCAGTTATTTGTCTTTTTCACAGTCCATGGTATGCGCAAAGCTCTCCTCCAGCACCACATTTCAAAGGAGTTGATTTTTCTCTTACCCACTTTTTTCACTGTCCAACTTTCACATCCATACATAGAGATCATGGTCTGAATGATCCTGACTTTCATGTTCAGTGATACATCTTTGCATTTGAGGACCTTTTCTAGTTCTCTCATAGCTGACCTCCCCAGTCCTAGCCTTCTTCTGATTTCTTGACTATTGTCTCCATTATGGTTAATGACTGTGCCAAGATATTGATAATCCAAGACAGGAGTGCAAGTGAGGCAGATCCTGTGACTTGGCAAAATGCTTAGTCAACTCTAGAGTCAAAATATAAAAGTGCAGTTAAAGATCAATAAAAGAACGCAAGAAATAAGAAGATTGTGTAGAAATAAACAGCAGGCTGAATCCAATGTCATGTGAGTGGATTGTGCTCATGGAATGGGATTTCCCTTCCTTCCCTTCCCTTTTCAACTGCATGAACACACACACCCCAATTTTGTTGTGGAGGCAGTGGAGACTGGTGGCTCTGATGCCAATCAGGCAAGCCGCCGCATTTTGCACTAGCTGCATCTTACGAACCGTAGTCCAGGGATATCAATTCAGTTAATATTAATACTAACAATACTTACTCTATAGTAATTGTGTTTGGGATTGCAGCCTTAGAGCACAATTCCAGGCATACTTCCTTGGGACTAAGTCTCATTGAACTAAGTGAGACTTAGTTCAATGCAAACATGCTTAGGATCACAGATTCCCCTATTGGCTCATTTCAGACTTCTTATTAATTACACACAGGCATTAATTGGTTCATATTGAGTCTAATGTAATTCCTATGAAAGTCAATGGGAGACCAATCAAGCCAATTGCTCTTGATTATGAACTGCAATGAAATATTCTGTTAAGGAACATGAAACCACTTGAACGCTGACAACGAGTTCTAGTTATATCCTTAACACTAGTCAAATTGTGATTAACTCTTGCTGTCCTTTCATATATAGCTGCCATTCTTAAAATGCTGTAAGGTGCATGCTGGTGCAGCTGCTGGAGAGGGGGATGATGGATGCATTGGTGCCCTTGTCATGAAAGGGAACAGTTATTATTATCATCATCATTATCACTATTGTTATTGTTGTTGTTTTATTTCATCTCAGCCCAAGATGTCAATCTCAGCAGTGTAATGGCAAGTTGAAAAGTGCAGGGTTCCTTCATGCTAGTCACACCACACCCTCTCACAGAAACACTCCCTTTTCCCTCATCTCCCTTGCTCTCTATGTAATCTCTGAGTCCACACTTCACTTCAAAAGATGTCCTAGGAGCCAAACAGCATGAAAGAGGAGGCTGTGAGTTAGCTACTGAGAAGATGGATGACTCACCTCCTTTCATTTTAGGCCAATCAGCACAAAGAACAAGGACTCTTCTCAGTGGCTAACACGCTCCCTTTTCATGCTGATTGGCTCATACATAGGGACCTGGCTTAGACCCTGCTCCCAAAAAAGTAAGGGGTTTATAATCGTCTCACGATCCTGGACAACTACACCCCTGGCCAAGCGACGGGGAAGGCTTCAATAGAAGGCTTCTATCATAACACAGTCGAGAGGTGCAACTGTATTAGTCCACTGCAGCAATGCTTTTGTGCTGTTTACATTGGCCAGACTGGACAGTGTCTGCCTTAGAAAATAAACAGACACAAATCAGACCTTAAAAATGGTAGCACTCAGAAATTAGTAAGGGAGGACTCTCTTCCGCCAGCCCTTCAAAACAGAGGACTGTCCTCTATAACATAGGACACATGATCACTACAGGACACCAGCATCAGCACTCGGCATTCTTGGGCAGTTCCTGGGATACCAGCACCCTTGATGTGTCCACCAGCACCAACGTCTGTCCAGGGCTGCCCTCACTGGCCAACTGGCATGTACAAGTCACCATTTAAAATTTCCCACAATGCCCTGGAGCGAGATAGTGTTGGGCACTCTGGGGGCATTGTGGGAAATTTAAACTGGCAAACATCCAGCATCAACTGCAGGAGTTCACTGAGGGGCCACCCAGAGGGCATTACCCTTGTTCTGCATGCATCTCTGTGGACTCATACCACTTTGCATAGCTGGGCCCTCTGCTCTCACTTGATAATAGCACCTTCCCCTCCATGTAACCAGTTGGCAGTTTATTTACGACATTTTTATTTATTTACATTTATATCCCACCTTTCCTCCAAGGAGCTCAAGGTGGTGTACAAACATTGTTCTCCCCCTTCCAATTTTATCCTCATGACAACCTTATGAGGTAGGTTAGGCTAAGAGACAATGACTGGCCCAGAGTCACTCAGTGAGCTTCGTGGCCGAGTGGGGATTTGAACCCAGGTCTCCCAGGTCCTAGTCTGACACTGTAACCACTACACCAAACTGGCTCCCACTTGTTGGGAATCACAAGTGGGGAGAATGCTGCTGTGTTCTGGTCCTGCTCATGGGCTTCCCATAGTGGAGAACAGGATGCTCGACTAGACAGACCAGAGAGGAGGAACCTCCAGCCCACAAGCGAGGCCATTTTCCCCAAAATTTTGCCCTCATGTACAGCTGCACATGTCCCTCAGCTGATGTCACTGGATGGGGTTGGGGTGGGGTTCAACTTTGCTGGGTGCTGCTTTGCCTGTGGGGGAGGTGCTGGTGAAAGCAGACCCCTCCCCCACCCACAAGTCAACCTTGCAGGACTGTCCTGGTGTCACCTGATGCCTTCATGCCACCTCCCACCCCTGAGATAGGCCATTGGCTGGACCCAGGAAGCTCTTCATATTCCCCATGAATATGTAAAGTATTTATTTATTTATTTATTGCACTTGTATACCGCCCCATAGCCGAAGCTCTCTGGGCAGTTTACAGCAATCAATCAATCAATCAAGTTTATTTGCAGTCAAAGACCCAAAATACAATATACAGTTGACTTTACTCGTAATAGAAAACCAAGAATAAAAACATATATATATATATTTAGAATAGCCTGGTTGACTAGGAGGGAGGGAGGATTTTCCTTTGGATCCATTGGGCAGTAAAAATAAACTTTGCGACAGTTTACAGCAATCAAAAACATTAAAACAAATATACAAATTAAAACACGTATTTTAAAAACAATTTAAAACACAATTTTAAAATTTAAAACAATATAAAAACAATTTAAAACACATGCTAAAATGCCGGGGAGAAGAGGAATGTCTTGACCTGGTGCCGAAAAGATAACAGTGTTGGCGCCAGGCGCACCTCGTCAACACTTTCCGAACCGTCTTCAAAGGCAGTCCCACGTAGAGTGCATTGCAGTAATCTAATTTAGAGGTTACCAGAGCATGGACAACTGAAGCCAGGTTATCCCTGTCCAGATAGGGACGTAGTTGGGCCACCAACCGAAGTTGGTAGAAGGCACTCCGTGCCACCGAGGCTACCTGAGCCTCAAGTGACAGAGATGGTTCTAGGAGAACCCCCAAGCTACGAACCTGCTCCTTCAGGGGGAGGGCAACCCCATCCAGGACAGGTTGGACATCCACCATCTGGTCAGAAGAACCACCCACTAGCAGCATCTCAGTCTTGTCTGGATTGAGCCTCAGTTTATTAGTCCTCATCCAGTCCATTGTTGCAGTCAGGCACCAGTTCAGCACATTGACAGCCTCACCTGAAGAAGATGAAAAGGAGAAATAGAGCTGCATGTCATCAGCATACTGATGGCAACGCACTCCAAAGCTCCGGATGACCGCACCCAACGGTTTCATGTAGATGTTGAACAGCATGGGGGACAGAACTGACCCCTGCGGAACCCCATACTGGAGAGTCCAGGGTGCCGAGTAATGTTCCCAAAGCACACCTTCTGGAGGTGACCTGCCAAGTAGGAGTGGAACCACTGCAGTGCAGTACCTCCCACTCCCAACTCAGCTAGTCTCCCCAGAAGGATACTGTGGTCAATGGTATCGAAAGCCGCTGAGGGATCAAGGAGAATCAACAGAGTCACACTCCCCCTGTCTATCTCCCGACAAAGGTCATCATACAGGGCGACCAAGGCTGTTTCTGTGCCAAAACCAGGCCTGAAACCCGACTGAAATGGATCCAGATAATCGGTCTCATCCAAGAGTGTCTGGAGTAAGGCTACATGGAAGCTTGCACTGCATACATTTGTCTTTAAGGTGCCATAAGATGCTTTGTATTTTGTTTTGGTGATTATTTCCTTGATGAAATGACAAGACTGTTATTTCTCCTCAGTGCAACCCTTCAGAATTTTATCTTCAGAACAGGAGGCTTACCCTTCAGTGAACCTGGATTAAAAAAAGAAAGTGCCAAACGTTTTTCCATGAAAAATTCCACGGTTCATTTTCTTCCCAAATACCAGATGTGTAATTTTACAATGCAGTTTCTGAAGAGGCCACTGGATGGACATGTTTACTACAGAAAGGGGAGAGGAAATCAGCAGCATTCAATACCCCCCTGGTGTAAATTTGTCAGCTTTGCATAAAAGCTGAAGAGTATAACAGGTCCTTGCTTATTAGCTGAATATACAGAGGGAGGCAAGAACAAAGGATAACAGAATGGTTTCTGCATCCTGTTTACTGCTAAGGCCTCCAGCTTTATCTTCAGATATTTGCAGTGCAATGCAAGAAAACGTTTCCCATATTTTTAAAAAAAGCTTTACCCCCATTTTAATGGTGAAGGGTGTCTAATGGAGAGTCTAATTGTATTTTAGTAGTTTAATGGGCATCTTACTGTAGACTGTGTTATTTTGACATTAATGCTACTTGCTTTCAGGTCTTTGGATAGGATGGGATACATTCAAATAAAATGCTCAGCTTCTGTACTGAAGCTGCATCTCCTGATTTCAAAGCCCCTGGCTGATCCTAGATATACATGTTGTGTGTGTTATGTGGATTGTAATTACTTACTGGCAAGGAGAAAGCAAATTGAACATGCTCAGAGGCCACTCTCTCTTTTTTCTTCACATATTCTAGGCAGGGTTATCAAATGGCCAGAATTTTATCAGCCTGACTAGAATATTACCCTTTCGGTTGACTCTAGGATGGAAATTCTCTCCCCTTCCTACCCATCCAAGTCATTTTAGTATTATCAGTGGCCCCCACTGATGCTTTAATGAGGCTATGTGTGTGCATTACTCTGACATGTCACCTACTCCAGAGGAGAAATTGAGCTTCACCCCTCATTTGAGTCACCACTTTATTCTTTAATGAATAGACTACCAGATCCCCAGCATGTCCAGGAAGTCACTCAGTAGGCAAAGAAGAATTCACATATTCAGGGATATTTTCCATCTAGGCCGTTAAAATACCCTTGGGGAAAGAACTCTGCTTACACTCAGAGAGGCTCATAATTTGTTTTTGTAAATAAAACCTGGCAAATTCTAGTTCCAAGTACCCAAATGTTGAGAACAGGTTCAAAGACAAGCCCTGACTCCACTAAGGCCTAGCACTTAAGTGACAGTATTTCAGAGTGGTAGAATATTATTTTGGCAAACTAGTCACCTTTTAATAATGAAGCTGTATTTCTTGCTTATATATATTTCATTTTCTCTTTCTCTGCATACTAGTAACAAAGGAATATATCAAATTGTGTCCAAATGTAGTCGTTTCTTCCACAGAGAAGAATGTACTCACCAAATCTTCATCAATCCTATATGGCAAAAATGTAATTTTCTTCACTCTGGAGAGAAGGGTCCCTGCAACAAGGACTCTAGACCTTTTTTGTTTAATATATGATAGCCAGCCAAATGTGGAAACGAAGATAAATATAAAATACTAGTAAATTCAGCTTGGCCACTACAGGAAATCTCTCATGAAGGAGAGATGTATCATAGGGTTGCCAGGTCTGTTTCTTGGCCAGAGACTCCAGATTTTGGGGTTCCTCTCTGGGTCTCCGGGTGAGGCACCTTAACCTCCAGACATTCAGCTTTCATTTAAAAGAAACATTACATTTCTAGGTGGTCCGGTTCACAAGATATACACAAAAATGTCAGCCCCCTCCTGCAACTTCTGTTAAATCATCTCATAGCTGGTTGCTCTAACCCCACCCTTTCAGGTTTGTAGCCAATAAGTGAAGTCAGGGTTGTGATTTGTTGACCTCTAGTCAGTGCCTAGACCCCATTGCAATGTCTGAAAATGGTTGTTTTTTCCTGCTTATTTGAAAATCTTATAAACTGAGTTAAGTATATATCTTTCAGTCTTTTTCTCTCTTGTGTGCAGAACTCAAACAAGTGTAAATTTTCCTGCGCTGTTAAAGAGGGCAGTGTTTTGAAAACCTTCCCAATATGAAACTTTAATCCAGTACTCACTTTTCTGGGAGTAAAGCTGCAATAGAATACTAGTCCCACATACTAGGAGTAAACCCCGTTGAATTCAATAGGACTTTTGAGTAGACATGGTTAGGATTGTGCTGTAAATTAATGTGATTTTTGTGTTTGTGTTGTAAATCTTTCTCTCCCCCTTCAATCCTATTTTTAAAGCAATTAGGCAGGCTTACGTAGGTATCATAGTTTTTATTATTTAGGAAACTAATACTGATTTTTAAAAAAATGTTCTGCAATGACCAACTGATTTGACAATAAACTATTATATGGGTTGCATGTATGTTTACATCTGTTGTGTGTGTGTATGTATGGAATCTTTCCAACAACCCTGTGAGGTAGGGTTGGTGACTGGAAATCAAGGCAGATCACAGTAAGAAATAAATCCCTTTAAAATCCAATAACCATAAAAACAAGTATAAACAGTTGCAAAACAGCTTAAAGTGGCATGATTCTGAATTTTGGGTTGGGTGAATGAAGTTCCTTATCACTTGAGGTTGCAGTTCTGTTTAAGTAACCCCCATTGAATACGTTGGGACTTGCTTCTGAGTAAACAAACATAGGATTGTACTAGAGATATCTTTACAGGTTGTGTAAATAATAAACATCTTTGACAGTCATGCTTATATAAATATTTCTTCATACTGTGTCCCAATAAGTATTTGATTTCACACTATGGTTGTAGATTATTATTTCCTCTACATTTTAAGTGTGCCCTTCTTCATGGTTCCCTTCTATTGTTTTCATCCTGAGGGGTACATAGGCTGAGAGATGAGCCCATGGTCACTCAGTATACTTCATAGCTCATTTCCATTTTGAAAAAAATTAATCAAAACGATTTACATGCAGGCAAAAATTATTAAGTAGATGCACACAATACATTTAAAGCTCATCCACCTTGAATTTAAAGTGCATGACTTCCCCTAAAGAATCCCGGGAAGTGTAGTTTCCCCTCACTGTTATAGTTCTCACCACCCTTAACAAACTACAGTTCCCATGATTCTGTGGTGGGATTCATGTGCTTCAAATGTGTGCTGAATGTGCTTTAAATGAATGGTGTGGATCTGTCCTAGGCATGATGTGCATTCATTAGTGGATTGAAAAGAACAATTTTAAAAGATATTTTTTTAAACAGGGGAAGGTTTGTAGTTCAGTGGTAGGGCATATGGTTTGCATGCCAAGGTCCAAAATTAGTTTTCTGGAAAAAAAACTATTGCCTGGAATCCTGGAGAGCTAATGCTAGTCCTTGTGATCAGTACTGACCTAGATGGTACCAAATGGCCTGAGTCAGTATAAGGCAGATTCCTTTGTTCCTAAAAGTGGAAAGAGACCCAAGGCCATAGTGACTCAGACATTTATTTATGTATTTTATTTACAATGTTTATATACCACTTTATTGTAAAAAATCTGAAAGAGGTTAACAGAAGGAATTAAAACAATAAAATTATTGGCAAAAACAATTAAAGGCAGGTATTTTAAAACATTCAAAATAATAAAACCAACAATGAGTTAAAAACAGATAAAAACTTAATAGCTTCCACATGCCTGGATAAAAATGTAAATGTACTGCCTTCAAGTCGATTCTGACTTATGGTGACCCTATGAATAGGGTTTTCATGAGGCTGAGAGGCAGTGACTGGCCTAAGGTCACCCAGTGATCTTCATGGCTATGTGGAGATTTGAACCCTGGTCTTCCAGGTCGTAGTCCAACACCTTAACCACTAGACCACACTGGCTCTCACATGCCTGGATAGGCTTGCCTAAATAAATTTTTTAGCAGGTGCTGAAAAGAGTACAATGAAGGCATATGCTTAATGTCAATAGGCAGGGAGTTCCAAAGTGTAGGTGCTGCCACACTAAAGGACTGATTTCTTACAAGAGCAGAACAAGTACTATGTGGCACCTGTAACATGGAAAGCATAATTTGAACTTGGCCTGGTAGCAAATCAGCAACCAATGCAGATTTCAGAGCAGAGGTATTATGTGCTGACAGGGTCTCACTCATGTCAGCAATCATGTCACAGTATTCTGCACTATCTGCAGTCCCTGGGTCAGGTTGTGCTGCATGGGCATTTCTGTGACCTTGGCTGACTGGCTGCTAGGATTTTTTTTTGTTTCGTTTTTTGGTTATGAATCCTGACTGGTTGTGGGATGCTGAGTTTTCTGCCGTACTCATAGAAATCTTGTTGTGGTTGGTATGATATTGCATTTAGGAAATCATCACTGTCTTTTTCCTTTTCTATTTGCATTTCATTTATCTTTAACTTCACTCCCTTATATCCATAGAAGCAACAATACTGGTTCCATGCGCTTAGCTCAACCCCCTTAAACCCATTGATGATGCACCTTATTGGCTGCATGACGGTTTGTTTCTTGCCCAATAGTGGTAAAAGAGAATTCACATATTTGGAAGCGTGGCTGCAATTGTTCCCAAGCTGCTGCCTGTGAAGGTAGACCAAACCATGTGTGTTTTCTCTCTCTCAATTATATTCATGGAGTTTGGTTGGCTGTTAAAGTGAGTTTATAACAGCCCACAGGGTAGACAGAAAGGGTAGAGAATCTTTTTATTCTTTCTCATTTCCCAAACCTCTTTCTGATGTGAAGGGTCAAATCTGTAAAGAAATTTGGAACAGCCATGTTAAAAGTTAGGGGCAGGGCAACCCTGCTTGGATATGGATATCTTTGCAGAAGATCCCTAGTCAAGTTTTACCAACAGCACAATCCACTATATCTACTTAGAAGTAGGTCCTGTTGAGTTCTATGGGGCTTAGTCCATTAGTAAGTGTGTTTAGAATTGCAACCTTCAGGGACATCCGTCTTCACTCCTGAGTGCTCCCATCTAACATCTCCACAACACTAGGCTCTTTTCTTCCTACAGTGGCCTTCTGGTGACTGGCCTGGTGACTGAGGGCACTGAAACCCTTCTTGCCAGAAGCAAGTAAACTAGATTAAATGTTCTCTACCCAGGCTCCATCCAGAACATCTCTGCTCTCTCCTTCTTGGGCTCCTGCTCTGCACGTGGGCACCTTGCAGGACCAGGCCTCAGGTACTCAGCCAGCTGTGCCTGATACTGTTCCATCTGTCCCTTCTTTGGAGGGGATATATAAGCCAGCTGGCTGAGGGGGCTTGGGAGACCCATTGCCTGCTGTCCATCGCTTTTGGGCCCCTATTACATCAGCTACTACGGACTGCCGGTTGCTGAAGCCCCTCGGGTGCTGCTGTGCTGTCTGAATGTATGAGTGGGTTGTATGAGTGAGTGTGTGATTGTGTGTATATGCCATGAGTTTTATTATTTATTTTATTTTTATTATGTGCCTGGGCGAGAGGACAGTGTTGTGGGAGGGTGGACCAAAGGGGGCCCCTATTAGTGTAGTGACGGGTAATGGGAGGTATGGCGCTGTGAGTAGGACATGCCAGTTAAGGGGAACTCGCCCCAGACAACTGGTGGCTGTGACGTGTTCCGGTCCTCCCCACACCCACAGGATTGCTGGTAGTTCTATCAGCCAACCCTCGGATCTCCAGTTGCTGCTTTTCAATGCCAGATCAGTAAATAATAAAACCTCCCTCATCCATGACCTAATTGTGGATGAGGCGGCCGATCTGGCATGTATTACCGAGACCTGGGTGAGCGATCTGGGAGGTATTAATCTCTCCCAGTTGTGCCCACCTGAGTATTCGGTTCAGCATCTGGGTAGATCCGAGGGTCGGGGAGGGGGAATCGCTGTGGTCTATAGAAGTTCCATCCCTCTTGTTAGGCACCCTATCCAGGTGGCTAATGGTCTAGAGTGTCTACACATAACGTTGGGTCAGCGAGGCAGACTGGGAATACTGTTGGTGTACCGTCCACCCTGCTGCCCAACAGCCTCCCTAACTGAGCTGACAGAGGTGGTCTCGGATCTATTGTTGCGTTCCCCCAAACTTTTGGTATTGGGGGATCTCAACATTCATGCTGAGGCCGCTTTATCTGGAGCACCTCAGGACTTCATGACCTCCATGACAGCCATGGGGCTGTCTCAATTTGCTACTGGCCCTACGCATGTGTCGGGGCACACTCTGGACTTGATTTTTGCCTCTGGATTAGGGGATGGTGATCTGAGAGTGAGGAATTTTACATCTATTCCTTTGTCATGGTCAGATCACCGCCTATTAAGGTTTAGACTCACATTGTCTTCTCCCCTCTGCAAGGGTGGAGGACCAATTAAGATGGTCCGTCCCCGGAGACTAATGAATCCTGAGGGTTTTCTGATGGCTCTAGGGAATTTTCCGGCTGATAGAATTGACGGTCCTGTCGAAACCCTGGCCACGCTGTGGAATACAGAAATGGTCCGGGCAGTTGACACGATCGACCCGGTGCGCCCTCTCCGTTGCAGAGCTCAATTGGCTCCCTGGTTTACCCCGGAGCTAAGAGTGATGAAGCAAGAAAGGAGACGGCTTGAGTGCAAATGGAGGCGAACTCCCGACGGCTGTAATCATGCACTTGTGAGGGTCTCTACCAAACTCTATGTGAAGGCAGTGAGAGCAGCAAAGAAGCAATACTTTGCTGTCTCTATTCAGTCATCTCTTAACAGCCCAGCGGAACTTTATAAAGTTGTCCGGGGACTTTTACACTCTGGTCCCCAGGACGCAACAACACCATCAATTGCCCGCTGTAATGAGTTTGCGCGACACTTTCGTGATAAGATCATGAACATCCGCCGGGACCTTGACTCCATTATTGTAGCAGTTGATCCTAATGAGGTGTCCAGAGCACAGTCTTGTCCTGTTTTACTGGATGAGTTTCAGTTGGTACAGCTCGAGGATGTGGACAAGGTGCTTGGACAGGTGCGGGCGACCACTTCTGCTCTGGATCCTTGCCCCTCATGGCTAATAAAAGCTAGCAGGAATGGAACAGCCGGCTGGGCCAAGGAGGTGATTAATGCCTCTTTACGAGAGGGAGTGGTCCCATCCTGCCTGAAACAGGCGGTGGTGAGACCGCTCCTAAAAAAACCCTCCTTGGACCCTGATAATTTGGACAACTATAGGCCGGTAGCAAATGTTCTATTCCTGGGCAAGGTTTTAGAGCGTGTGGTCGCTCGCCAACTCCAGGCTCTCTTGGATGAAACTGATTATCTGGACCCATTTCAATTGGGCTTTCGGCCGGGGTTTGGTACAGAAACGGCCTTGGTCGCCCTGTATGATGACCTCTGTCGGGAGAAAGACAGAGGGAGTGTAACTCTGTTGGTTCTCCTTGATCTCTCAGCGGCGTTTGATACCATCGACCATGGTATCCTTCTGGAGCGACTTACGGATTTAGGAGTGGGAGGCACTGCTTGGCGGTGGCTCTGCTCCTATCTCGGGAATCGTCTCCAGAAGGTGATGCTGGGGGAACATTACTCGAGTCCCTGGGTACTCCAATATGGAGTCCCACAGGGTTCAGTTCTGTCCCCCATGCTTTTCAATATCTATATGAAGCCGCTGGGTGAGGTCATCAGGAGTTTTGGAGTGCGTTTCCAGCAATATGCTGGTGATACGCAGCTCTACTACTCCTTTTCATCTTCGTCAGGTGAGGCTGTTGATGTACTAGACCGCTGCCTGGCCGCGATAATGGGCTGGATGAGAGCTAATAAACTGAAACTCAATCCTAACAAGACTGAGATGCTGTTGGTGGGAGGGCCCTCTGCCCAGATGGTTGACGTTCGACCTGCCCTAGATGGGGTTACACTCCCCCTAAAGGAGCAGGTACGTAGTTTGGGGGTCTTATTAGATCCGCTCCTGTCACTTGAGGCTCAGGTAGCCTCGGTGGCACGGAATGCATTCTACCAGCTTCGGCTGGTAGCCCAACTACGACCCTATCTGGACAGGGAGAATCTCGCCTCAGTTATCCATGCTATGGTAACCTCTAGATTGGACTACTGTAATGCACTCTACGTGGGGCTACCTGTGAAGACGGTTCGGAAACTTCAGCTAGTGCAAAATGCTGCGGCCAGAGTTCTTACTGGGACAAAGAAATTTGACCATATAACACCTGTCCTGGCGCAGCTGCACTGGCTACCGATATGTTTCCGGGCCAGATTCAAAGCGTTGGTTCTTACCTATAAAGCCCTAAACGGCATCGGACCGCAATACCTGGTGGAACGCCTCTCTCGCTATGTACCTACCCGTTCACTACGCTCGACGTCGAAGGCCCTTCTCCGGGTCCCAACTCATAAAGAGGCCCGGAGATCAACAACTAGATCTAGGGCCTTCTCGGTGGTGGCCCCCGAACTATGGAATGCCCTCCCAGACGAGATACGCCTGGCGCCTTCTTTGTTATCTTTTCGGCGCCAGGTAAAAACCTACCTTTTCGCCCAGGCTTTTTAAACATTTTAAATTTAATTTTAAACCTAATATGGATTTTAATTTATAAACTCATGGCAATTCTATTTCGGATTTTTATCATGTTATATTTTTCACACTTGCTCATATTTTAATTGTGATTTTATTTGTTGTACACCGCCCTGACAGCTTTCTGCTATAGGGCGGTCTAGAAATGTAATAAAATAAAATAAAATAAATAAATAAATTAGCTAAGATTTCTATCTTAATTTCCAATCAGAGAAATATTTTTGTTTGAATTGTATGCTCCAAGCAACTGTGGTTGATGCTTAATGTATCATGCTTAATGGCATCACTTGGGTCCGCCCCTGTGACATCACTCAGGTCCACCCCTTAACATCACTAGGACCCACCCCTGAAATCTCAGGGTTTGGGATGCTTCTGACCTGGCAACCCTATGTATGAAGGAGCAACAGAACTTGCCCAGCAGAATTTCCTCCAACAGAATTTCACCACATCTGTGGTTTTGGATACTCTCTGCTGATGTGCTGCCCTCTGTTATGAGCTTTGATTGACAGATATTAAAATGTCTAATTTTCAGATTTTTCTAGTAAATAGGGAGTCTTGAATTAAATAATTAAAAATTAAATGTGAATTAAATATTAAATATTCAACTTTTAAGATGACAAGGAAGTATCTCCACCATTTTGAAGTACTGTTCAAGTCCCCCATTTTGAAAGAGAGATGTAGAAGCATTCCATTATCAATCCCATACCCCTCCCTGATAATTAGGGTGTTTCAGACACTATACACAAACTGTCACTTTTCTAAGAACTCTGTCTCTCCTAAGCTGCTTATCTTACCACAGAGAAAAATATGTTTCTTACACACACAAACACACAAGAGAGAAAGAGAGAGAGAGAGAGAAGATGATTTTGAGTAGGTAAATTGAAAGAGATACCACTCCCTACCATTAAAACATACAGCCCCGAAGAAGGGAGCCCTCTTCTCCCATCTGTTTGGCCTTGCCATGGACTCTTGACATCTGGGAGCCAATCAGTGGCTGCAATGGCTCCTGGGAGCAGTCTGGCTGAGTGGACAAAAGAGAGAACTTCAAGTGTCTAAAAGTAAGTCCTGTTGAATTCAGTAGAGTTTATTCCTAGCTAAGTGAGATTAGGGATTGCAACTTTACAGTAATGTGAGTAGGAACTCAAGTGAATTAGAAATAGTTGTATGGGAGAATCAGTTGGGGCTGGGACCAGCAGGAAAATGAAAGAAGAGCTCTCTGTCTGGGTTAGGGCATTACAGCTCTTGATTCTGCAGCAACACATTGTTAAGTAAAGTTTGTTCCTTCTAACCAGTATTTGTAGTTCATTTCAAATCTTGTAAATATTACACTTAGGTTATATGCACTCTAGTTGTTTCAAAAGGAGCAAGACTGTTTTGTCTGGCTACGATTTGAAATGGATTTGCAATCATGGCTGGACACATCTTCCTTCCCCACTGCTGATGTCTGACCTTTTAGGACTGGCCACAGCAAAATGGTGAGCCAATTGCTGTCTCTTCCTGAGCCTACAGCAAAGTGTTTCCATTGGACACACCTCAGAGTAGCAACGAGGTTGATGGCCAATCAGTTCTGAAGTCTATGTGAAGTTGACTTCAAGGTGAAACACACTCGATCTCCAATTTACCAGGTTTGGGAGTATAAAGGGATGGAGTTTGACTAAGGTTGTGTGCCACCAGTTTCAGAAAACAGAGGTGAAGATGCCTTGAAACCAGTACAACTGCAAGTGTGTTTCCAGCCTCTGTCTTTATTACCTTTAGCTGAATTGCAACCTCAATTTTTAAAATGTTTCAGCATCTGTCAAGGACATCACTTGCTGTGCCAATAAGACAGAAAGCAGTTTTCTGCTGGATCAGTCTGTCCCTCTAGCCCAACATAGTCTACTCTGACTGGCAGTACCTTTCTAGGGTCTGAGGCTATCTTCCATGTCACCTACTCCCTGATCCTTTTAGCTGGAGATGCAAGCAGTGGAGGCTGATTCATTAGGGCAAATGGGGCACTGCCCCACCAACCCCCATGCCCTTAGCTAGTCCCTGACCTGCCTGCCTTCTTACTTCTATCCAGTCCAGGGGGTGGCACTGTCTGTCAACTTCCTCCTCAGTCTCAGCGTTGCCCTTGAAGAACTCAGCAGGAGGAGGGTGGATGCAAAACTGGAGTTAGTTGGCTCTGTCTGTGATTGGCTCTGGCTCCACTTCCTGTTGGACTCTTTGCCTTCTGCCCCACCAGTCCCAATGGGAACTAGCCATCACTGAACACAAGACCTTCTGTATGCAAATGTGCCCAGCCACTGAGCAATGGTCCCTCCCCTTTGAATGGGTTGCACCAAATGCTATAAATACCATTTCGTCCCCTACTGTACATTTTTCCAGTGCTGCAGGCAAGCACACCAATGCCAATATTTACAACTGGGATGTCAGATTAGTTGATTTTTTTTAAGCCACTATAAATTGTTTTGCGTGATTTCCCCCTTCAGTGGCTATTATTTTTCCCCAGCCAAAGCTCTAAACCTATATGCACAGGTTCTATTTATCACAGCTAGTTAAGGCTGAGCTTGAATTAAGAAATGTCTCAAATGCCAGTCCATTAAATTAAATTAAATTAAATTGTATAAAGGCAAATTGTACTCTTTTGTGAGCAGGTCTTCTCCCAGATGAATATGCACTAAATTGCAATGTAAAATATTAATTTCTTCTTTATCCTTGTTTTTAGGAATGCTCTACCCAGTACCAGTGAAAAGCTTCAATTTTCTAATTTGATGTGAATGTTAACACTGAGATCGTAAAGCAGATTTACTTTTACTCCCCAAGGAATGACTAAAGATAGAGCCCATATTTAATTTGCATAGTATATTACTGATTAATATATTTCAAAAATAGCTTTCCTGATTTGTGTTTCATTTTTATTCTTCACTTTTCAGTGAAACACACACAGAGAAACCAGGGATTTTAGGTTGGGCCCTCCATACTACATTGCCCTTATAGCAGTGGAGCCTCTGTCCTCTGACACTTGGGGGATTGAGTTGGTGTGCAGTGGAGCTGGTGGCATTGGGGTTAGTGGGGTGGAAGGCAGGGAGGGAGCCCAACTATAGGTGGGGATGGAGCCAATGGCAACTAATTTTATTCTGCCCCTTCTCCCTGCTGAGTTCTATAAGGGACAACACTGAGACTAAGGAGGAGGAAGCTGACAGGTAGGTGAGAGTGACTGAGACTGATAGGGTAGTGCCCCCTTCATCCTAACGGATCTGACTCCACTGGGTGTCAAGATTTGGAATGACCATAAACATTCTAACTTTTCAAGGAACAAAACTGTTGGCAACAAAATGTTCAGAGATTATTGTTACTGTGCAAGGAGAAGATCTGCGGGCAAGCCATGGATTGGAACATTGGCTGAGAAGAAGCCCAGAAGATAGGGAATCTAGCAGCACAATTCTATGCATGCTTACTCAGAAGCAAGTTCCAATGGGTCTTACTCTCTAGGCCATTGTGCTTAGGACTGCCGTTTAAGAAGCAAAGAACGTGTAGGCCGGGTTGGAAATGGTGTGAGATATATTGGATTAACGGAAGGGAAGGTGGAGGGAGAGGCCAGAGGAAAAATCTTAGAGACTGTGGTCTAGGCTGCTAAGGGGATTAGGGCAGCAATCCTATGCTCCTAACCTGGAGTAAGTCCAGTTGAATTCAGTGGGACTTACTTCTAAGGATACATTATTATTATTATTATTATTATTATTATTATTATTAGTTTATTTATACCCTGCCTTTCAGCCAAAGGCCCTCAAGGCTGCTTACAAGAAAAATACACACAGGTATAAAAATACAACAATACAATATACAAAAATTAAATAAAATAGAAACAACATTATCATTATCTGCACTGCCAGAAAGAGGAGGTGGTGTTAGCAGGGGTGGCAGTTCTCGAGAGGCAGAAGGGCGACAGGCATGAATAAGATCATGCTGCAACAATGCAATCCTGGGCTTAAAGATAAATTGGATAGGAATAAAAACATGTAAAATGCTTTTAAACATTATCAGAAAATAAAGTACAACTTTAATCCAATTTAAAAATAAAAAATATGCCCAGGTCAAAGCTTAACCAAAAATCTTATATTGCTAATAGATAACAACAAAACTGGTCAAGAACCAAATGTCAGAATGGCTTGTTGTTATTATGTGCCTTCAAGTCGATTACGACTTATGGGGACCCTAAGAATCAGTGACCTCCAGTAGCATCTGTCGTGAACCACTCTGTTCAGATCTTGTAAATTCAGGTCTGTGACTTCCTTTATGGAATCAATCCATCTCTTGTTTGGCCTTCCTCTTTTTCTACTCCCTTCTGTTTTTCCCAGCATTATTGTATTTTCTAGTGAATCAGGTCTTCTCATTATATGTCCCAAGTATGATAACCTCAGTTTCATCATTTTAGTTTCTAGTGATAGTTCTGGTTTAATTTGTTCTAACACCCAATTATTTGTCTTTTTCGCAGTCCATGGTATGCACAAAGCAAAATGGCTACAACTGCAAAAATAGTAGAACATCCAATCCAGTTGTCTATTCAGGTGAAAGCCTGATGAAATCCTTATATCAGCAATACATAATAACAAATTTAGTCAAAGACCAGATGTGTTTCCACCCAACTGGTCTTCTTTAGTGGTTGGAAGAGAAATATTATGTAAACTTTAGTCACAGAAAATTGGTCCAATAGGGGTAATAATGTAGTGAGCTGGCCACTCATATAGCTCATGATCATGAGCCTACTATGTACAAGTGGTACCAGTTAGAATAGGTAGTTCTGCTTTTATGATAATTGTTCCCAATCACCTATACTGTTTGGGTATCTTCCAAAGCTTCCCTATATATGTCTACTCAATGGGTATAGGATTGCAACCCAAATGTTTTAAATCTTGACATTAAGGGACTCCTTCCGTGCTTTTAAGAATTACATGGAAGGGATTTTTTTTGCTCAGGAGTATAGCATTGTGAGCTGGGAATCCTAAAGGGGCAGTGAGATTTTCATCATTTGCAGTGGTTGCATTGGTTCAAAATTACCTAAGTCATCTTAGCTCTCTGATGTGCTGATTTTCATATATTGACTTGAATGAATGAGTCATTTCTTAGATCCAGACCTCTTGTATGGTATACTTTTTCTCTTTACATTCAAAAGGATGGAAATTCAATTTGCTTCAATGATAAAAGAGTCAGAGCATTAAGGAGGATATAGCAAGGAGAACAAGCATGTACACCCACACACACACACCATGACTGACAAGGCTGTTTCCCATCAATTCACTGTGTAGTTCTACAGACAATTTACCGAAGATGACATCTACCTAAGATGACTTAGGTAATTTTGAGCCAATGCATCTAATGCAAATGGTGAAAAAGCACATAAACAAAATAAAGCAGTGACATTTTTAAAAGGATATAATTCCCTCCTTTTTAGATTTTTTTTGCATCTTTAAGACACATTCCAGTCACATTCCCCAAGATCTGTTTGTTGCCAAGATAACTAAAGCATCAAATGAAAACTGTGAATGTGATGGTTTATCTGAAATCTTGCATTTGTAGGCTTTGAACCCTTTACCTCAATCCTAAGATTTGTGATAAAAATCACCAGGCCTGGAAAACTTGATAAAGTTGCAACCTAACAGCAGAAAATTGCACATGGGTGAGACAGATAATTCAGCCTGCAATTGGTAATTCAGTTTGCTCCATGCTAGTCCCACTAAAATCTACATGGATTACTACCAAAGGGCTTCTGCTGAAGGAAGATCTTTTGAGCTTGCAGACCAAGTCCAAAAACCTGCAGCTGGCTGTTTTTTGTTAGTAGGATATCACTCCCTGAAAGCTGGTTGCTTTTGGAAAGTGAATTGTCATGAAACTACAATTAAATCATTGAGTTGGAGAAGGACTTTATTGAGGAAGAGTGAGCCCAGGTGTGAGGTATATCCTAGATCAGGGTTGGAGAATCTTTGGGCCCTCCACATGTTATTGAACTGCAGCTCCCATTGTCCCTCACCATTGGCCATCCTGGCTAGGGCTGATAGGAGTTGGAGTCCAACAACCTCTAGAGGGCCACTGGTTGCCCATGACTACCCAAGAAGCAGGGTCAGCAACCATTCTCCCAAATTATAAATCCCTCCCTCAGCCAGGAAGAAAGGGCTAAGTTGTTTTGGCTATATCACAGGATGTTCTGATTACAATATTAACTATATGGGGTTTGCTTGGCACCATCTTTCCAACAATGAGAACAGGGCATTTGTGTTAAGAGTCGTTCTACTCTTTAAGATTTTAAGAAAAAAAGTTTTAAGAGTTGTTCTACTCTTCATTATTTTACACAGAATGAAGAGGAGGATAGAATTCTGGACTGTACCACTTCAGACTGCAATCGTATATGTGAATCTCTCCCTCTACCCCAAAATAAGCACCCTATCTGGATTAAATTAGCACATTGGAGAGCACATCTATGTTATACTTATCTATGTTGAATTGAAAACAAAGCTGCTACTGTCATAATGCCATTATACAAATCTGTGGTGCATTTGAGCTACTGTGTACAGTTCTCGTCACTTCACCTCAAAAAAGATATTGTAGGACTGGAAGGTTGAGAAAAGAGCAACCAAAATGATAAGGGGATAAAGTGACTCCCCTGTGAGGAAACGTTGCAGCATTTGGGGCTTTTTAGTTTAGAGAAAAGGCAAGTCTGTGGCATTGATATAGCTATCAAGTGTATGGCGTTGAGAAAGTGGACAGAGAAAAGTATTTCTCCCTGTCTCATAACACTAGAACTTGTGGACCTCCAGTGAAGCTGAATGTTGACGGAATCAGGACAGACAAAAGAAAGTACTTCTTTACGCAGTGCAGAGTTAAACTATGGAATTCACTGCCACAAGAGGCAGTGATGGTTATCAATTTGGATAGCTTTAAAAGAGGATTAGACAAATACATGGAGGATAAGGCTATCAATAGCTATCTGTCATGATGTCAGTGCTCTGCCTCCATGGTTGGAGGCAACGTGCTTCTGAATTCGTTGCCAGAAACTGCAGGAGAGGAGAGTGCTCCAGTTTACAAGCTTCCCAAAGGCATCTGGTTGGCCACTGTGAAAGCAGAATGCTAGACTAGATGGGCATTGGCCTGATCCAGCACTGGATTCAGATGATTCCCAAACCGAATCAGGTTGGTTTGTGCCCTATCTGGATCAGGTCAAGGCAGCTACAAAATGCTACAGAGCGGGTTGGGTCGACCCCAATTGTTTTGTAGGGATCTGTGCCCATCCGTAGCTCAGTCTGTCAGAAAGCCAAAGAGATTCTCCAAATTGTTGCAATGATTGGCAGGAAGGGGAGGGTCTGTTTCTAAGCAATGCCAGGTGGTGTTGGGAAAAGACACATTTCTGAAAACCTGGGGAGGCTTTGCCAGATTCTGGGACAGACAAGTCACCATAATAAATAAATGCAAAGGAAGAAAATGTGAAAAATCATTGGGATAGATGATCCTTGAAGAACTTTCCTACTTGGCAAGTCTTTAATTTTATATAAACCATGTTTTCCTCAGCATCTTAAGGTGTCCTTTCTTGAGAGCTGTTCAGCTATATTGGCAGGTTTCGCTTTAATGTCCTTCAGTGCCTGTTACCTAATAACATTTATTCTTCAATGACGAACACCCTTAACAAGAAGCCCAAGAAACAGACCAAGAGGGTGATTAAAAAGCCAATGTTGCACGTGATTATTCTTGGGTATTCTTTTTCTGACCACTATAAATTGATGACAGAATGCGGCCATCTCCCCATTGACATTCTGTTCCTCGTCTTCCCTCTTTGAGGATGAAGATGTCTGGGTGATGCAGGCTGCAGTGAGTTCAGGAGCAAGAGACTTATGTGGCACATGAATCACCACTGTGTGCCTTTCCCCCCGTAAAGAATAGGGATTTTAAAAATTATTATTATTTCCTCCTTGTGAGGCAAAGCTTTTTATATCAACACGGTATTTTCAAGAAGAATGAGATTCAGGCAATGGTAATAACAAAAAAGTTTTCTTGTGTTAGGGCTCATTTTTCCTTTATGATTACCCACTTGAAATGAGTATCCATCATATTTGCAGGAGAGTATTCCTCCCTCCCTCTACTCCTGCAACTCTTGGGCTGCTGTGCTACCCTCATTAAGGCCAATTGATCATCCCTGCCATAAGGAAATGGGAGAAAAAACCAACAGGAGACGGGTCACTGTGCGCGAAGGACTCAATGAAGAACATGGCTGGAAAGAGAAACTTAGTTGGTCTGTGCAGACAAGTCTATCAACGAGAAATGTGTCATATACAGATTTCTGTTTCGTAGACCTTTCTGTCTCAGACTTCTCGTTTATCATTGTCTCCCTGACAGGAGCTTTGCCCTGTTATCCTGACTTGTATGTCATTTATCAGTGTTAAGTACAACAAAAGAATATCCCTTTAAACCCTCTTTAACTTTTCACATGCCTCTACCCTTGAATAATGGTAGCTGTCTCCATTGGCCCAAATATCCTGTTTTGTTGCTTTCCTTTCAATTCCGTTAGCTGCACAATAATTGACTAAAGGCAATAAGAACTCTTGGAAACTTAAAAAAAAAGCAATTATATTTCTGCATGAGTCGCATGTTCTCCCCCCAGGTTTTTGTAAAAACGATTTAAAAACAAATGCAGGAAGACAGTATTCTTTGAAGGCCTTCCAGAAAGTAATATTTTGTAGACCCACCTACAGTTATCTATAAATGGCACTCAAAAGTAGGGATGAAAGGATCTGACAATTTAGCTTCTCTCAGTTTCTTATTTTTCCAATCTTAGATTAAGTTCTCTGCATTTTACAGCAATTTGCAATTTTTTTAAAAAAAAGAAATCTCATGAAAATTCAGTAGCAAATTTCTCCTAATTATCAGGAGTGCAACTTAAGATTTTCTACTAATAAACACATTTTTATATGCAGTCTCGACTAATGAGCATATTTTTGCAAGCATTTTTTCCTAATATTATGCATTTCTGTTATTTTCATCTGTATATTCATTTTTATGCCTACTTGCCCATAAATGTATGTGTTTTTGTAAACATGGTTTGGTTGGTGGACTGCATAGCAACATTCAAGTAAGTGTCAATTTTGAAGAATAGTCCGTGTTTCGGTTCTCAGATTGTTTTGGAAATTGTGGATTTGATATATTCAGCCTTAAAAGAGACCTGCATCAAAATTCTCCCCATCCCTGCTTATAATGCATAGTAGTATTTATTTCCATAAGAGGGCTAACTAGTTTTTTAAGTAGGTAAGTACTAGATAAAATGATTGTTTGTACTTCAGTAGGAATGAATAGTTGGCATGCTCCAACACAATTCTCATATGAGGAAATTCAGAGAATTGTTTTCAGTTACTGTACCTGCTAGCAACCTGCATTGTACTTTTGAGTTGAGCTTTTACTTTACAGTAGCATTTCAATTCAAAATACAAAAGGCAAACTGCAACAGAAAACAGCCCTTTAAAAACAACACCCAATCCCAACACCCTTCATTAATGCATAATTCTTCTCTCTCCCAGCCAGAGATCTCTTATATACCAACTACACTTTATGACCTCTTGTTATTCATATACCCAGTGGCAGTATTTTAGAAAATGGAATTATACCTAGTTTTACCTGTTAGCATGCTGGGGAAATGTGTGCTAATGTTTAGTGTAAAAGTGTCCTCTCTCTGCTCCCCATTTTGGCTGAGAACACTCTTATGCATTTATTTCCTACTATTTCTCTCTCACACACACATGCAGACAGACACAGAGGTGGGAGAGTTGCCAACTTTTTGACTGGCCTTTGCAGCTGTGCCTTTCACAGGAGCTTAATGTGAAGCCATTAGCTGGTGATAATATTTATCTCCATGCCGGGAGGAGCTTTAATAACTATCAACTGCTGTATATCAAGGCACTGTTAGGGGCACAGTTCCAGGGCTGGTTGAAAACACTGACAATCCCAGGAGTGGGTCAAATAATATGTCACTGTTCCAGCCCTGGGGTCTGTTTGTCCTTGAATTGTAATGGTGGTTGAACAAGCAAACAATGGCATAAACTAGCTATCCTTCCCAACTGCAGCTTGGCTTGCTTCATATGTGAGGTGTAAGGAGTCCACATGTATACAAATACTTAACTCTTCCCCTGAGTATTTTTGCTCAGAGCTGCTGCAAGTATGTGCCTATTTGGTCATTCTACAGCTCTGGAGAGAAGAAAAGCACTTAAAAAAGAAGAAGAGTACAGTTTTACAAGTAAATTTTGGTTCTGAATTTAGTACTGATTCTTATGATGACACTGAGTAATTTTTGTTTTCTTTTTGCATGTTGTTAATGATAGCTGCAGTGTTACTGTGCACTGCCCGGGGACCTTTTGGGTGAAGGGTAGATTACAAATATCTATAATGAATTAATTAATTAAATAAAAATGGCACCTTGACTGGGACAGAAAAACCACTCCTTTCTGGGCAACATCACCTCAGCCTGTCATGATGAGGTATGAAGCCAGACATGGAAGCACACTCTGTCCCTCAGCTGAAGTCATCATCCCTCTTAAGTGTCACAAGGAGGGGAAAGTAAACACTTTTGGGATGGGGGAGGCAGTGGGGATGAATGCAGTGGCTCTGGTCTTCTCTATCACTGTTTTCATCCCTGTCTAACTCGTGGAAGGTAGCTGTCTGCAGGGGAGAGCCTTTTAGATCCATGGAGCCTCTCTGCATCCAAGAGTCTAGGATATGCTAGGAAGCCTCTGTGGAAGGGCTCAGTGGCACTGCCTTGCCTGTAGAAGGTCCCAGGTCCAGTCTTTGGCAGCATCTCAAGGTAGGGTTGGGAGGGACCCCTGTCTGAAAGCCTGGAGAACAGCAGCTAGTCGGCGTCAACAATACTGAGCATGATGGAGCCATGGTCTGACTAGGTATAAGGTAGCTTCTTCGAGAGCCAGTACAGTGTAATGATGGTGTTGGACTGTGACCTGAAGGACCAGGGTTTGAATCCCCACTCACTGGGTGACCTTGGGCCAGCCACTGTCTCTCAGCCTAACCTCCCTCACAGGATTGACGTGAGGATAAAATAGAGAAGGGGAGAACCACATTCACCACCTTGAGCTCTTTGGAGGAAAGGTGGGATATTAATGTAAGAAATTATTAATGAATTAAGAATTATTAATGTGCATAAATTAATTAAGAATTAATTAAGAAATACTGTAAGCTGTTTCCGGAAGAAGAACTGTGAGGGGAGAGAGACTCTGTGTTTGCCATCAGGGGATGGCTACTTCCACCTGCCTTGCCTCACCGGCCATCTCTTGGAGTCTTCATAAGGGAGCTGCTTCCAGAAGATTTTCTTGATTTTTGGGTTGCAGGAGGATAGAAGAGATTGTTATATCAGCTTTGGGGGTTGCTTTTGGATATTTTGGCTTGAGCTTTATTGTTGAACTTTATGCTCATTTACATTTTGATGTATATTTATATGATTTCTTTTAGTTCTGCAGTGATTGTTCTTTTTATTATGTGCTGTTATGCTACAGTATTTGGACTGTTTGCTCAACTGCTTTGAGCAGAGATTATTTGTGGAAAACGCAATATATAAATAATTTGACTATTGACTGTATAAATAAGTAAATAAATAAAGAGACAACTGGGGTGGGAGTATCTGTATAGACCCATTCAGAGGAAAATAGGAGCTTTTTGCCCTCACAACAACAGCATTATATAGCCAGGGAATGATAGAGATTGAGGACTATTGCTGCATTCCAGCGCAGGATTGATTAATACCAGACACATCTGAAAGACTGTTTCACCTATGAATAACTAGAAACAGTAGCATAGTGGAGCAGAGGCCTTTGGTTGTGTACACACCATACATTTAAAGCACATTTCCTCCCCCTCAAGAATCCTGGGAGTTGTAGTTTGTTCATGGTGTTGGGAATCGTAGCTCTGTGAGGAGTAGACTACAGTTCCCAGGGTTCTATGGCAGGGGGATGTGCTTTAAATGTATGGTGTGTTCACAGTCATCGCTTGTTTCCCAGCGGGGATGCTGACATCACCTCCTGGGGCTCTATTTGCCACTCCACAGCATGCCAAATAGATGTTTTTTCTTTTTTCTCAGAGAGAAACCAATCAAATAAGCTAAGCAGATGAAAAGGTGGGTTACATTTAGGCATGAATGGCCAAAGGCTAAACTGCCACTTTTATTTTGAAAAATCCCAAACCTTTATCCTGATCAACTGAAAATCCACAAAAATTGTGAACAATCCACCAGAACTCTTCATCTGGCTGCATGTGAAGCACAGTTTGAGGGGGGTGGGGTGGAGAGCAAATAAACTGCCTTGCTGTAAATTAAACTCCATGTTTCCTACCAGCGTCTCCTTGTAGTAGAAGAGAATGATTGGCTGAGTTTTCATATGCCACGTTTCCACAGCAAGCAGTGCCCAAAGTGACTTACCACAAACACTCAAAATATCAAAATACAAAACATCGGGGTCACTTACAAAACATAAAAATAGGGGGGGGGAAAACCCAACAAAAACAGCACACGTAAATTCAATATTACAAAAGAAATAATCTAGATTTAAACACAGGAGTACAAAGGGGGGGGGTGAGGAAACCTACCCACAAGAGCTCCAAGTGCTGCTCTTGCCACACTCCTCAGGAGCTTCAGCAGCCTGCCTGAAATGCCCTTCAGAGGGGAGGGGGGCTCTCACCAGGCTAGATGACTTACAGCTTGCTCCCTCTTTTCTCTTCCAGAGGAATGATGGGGCCTGGGATTCCAAATGGGGAGGGGGGACACCATGACACTCAAATTGTGTGTAGTGCTTCCAGCCTACCAACTCTGCTGTTCCAGAAAGGAGGTAAAGGGAAAGCCAGTAGGTAAATTACTACACTGAAAGCCAGTGTGGTGTAGTGGTTAAGGTGCTGGACTATGACATGGGAGACCAGGGTTCAAATCCCCACACAGCCATGAAGCTCACTGGGTGACCTTGGGCCAGTCACTGCCTCTCGGCCTCAGAGGAGGGCAATAGTAAACCCCCTCTGGATACCGCTTACCATGAAAACCCTATTCATAGGGTCGCCATAAGTCGGGATCGACTTGAAGGCAGTCCATTTCCATTTTCAACTTACTACAGTGGCAAACCTGGGAGGAGTCGTGTTGCAACACCTGTTCTAAGAGAACAGCATTAGTTGCCTCTTCACTTCTGATCCCAATTGAAAGTTTTGTCTTTGACGTATAAAGCCATAAATGGAAATGGACTGCCTTCAAGTCAATTCTGACTTATGACGACCCTATGAATAGGGTTTTCATGGTAAGCAGTATTCAGAGGGGGTTTACCATTGCCTCCCTCTGAGGCTGAGAGGTAGTGACTGGCCCAAGGTCACCCAGTCAGCTTCATGGCTGTGTGGGGATTCGAACCCTGGTCTCCCAGGTCATAGTCCAACACTGTAACCACTACGCCACACTGGCTCTCTAAGAAGCAGTTTGAATTGCAATTACCTGAAAGAGAGATACATCCCATACAGACCAAACTGGGTGCTGCAACTGGCGGGAAAGGCTCTGCCAGCCATGACGCTGCCCTCAGAGGATTGAGGTGGAACAGCCTCTTTCTGCCATGGTCCCCAAACCCTGGATGCATGCCTGTTTCCTACACTGAACACATTTCAGTGGCATGCCAAGGCACACCTTTTCACTCATGGCTTCTCCAGACATCCCTTTTTTTATTGTGCATCCATGATTATTTGTGCTCATAAAGGTATTGAGGCAGTTATATGTAATCCATCATTCAATACGCTTGAGCTTGCAAATGTTTTGGGGCAGACATACTGCTTTATTCCAATTGGTGTGTGTCCCATAGCTTCCTGCTGAAATCCTGCAAACTATTCATACCACAAATGCTCCAGTTTTTTTTTAAAGATTCCACTTTTGTTGCGCTAGAGTGCAAGAGTCCCCCTCCAGATGGCAATAATACAAAAGGGTTGGGGAAGCATCACTGATAAAGCGGATTGATATGTGGATGGTCCAGTATAAATCCATCACTGATGCACTATTATTGCATCAACAGCATATTGCAGAATACCCCCCCCACAAAAAACCTCACAAGTCTTAAAGGGTCCCCCTTGAATGTGAGTTTCTGTTCTGTATCTGATGCTATTTTCTATTACTTTGGATTGGTGTTGTTATACCCTACCCTGGGACATTTTGTGAAGGGCGGGTAGCAAATATTGACAATAAATAATAAATCGGTACCAGTTAGGGTTTATTTAACAAGGAAGGGAGAGAAAAGAGGAGGCTAGAGGAACAACCAGGACAGGAGCCCCATTACCAGGGAGTGACAGAGACCGATATCTATAGCTGCATTCTAGCCTAGGACTGCCCAACAGCAGGCAGATCTGAAAGCCTTTCATTGCTCACCTGCAGATAGCTAAACTTGGTTTGTTTTCCCCAAAAAACTTACTAAGCACATTATATTTCAAAATTTTCAAAGCAACATTCAAGAATTTAAAACATCACTAGACAATATATATATATATATATATATATATATATATATATATATATATATATATATATATATATATATATATTGTTATTCTCTGTTTTGTTAATCACAATTAGATAGATAGATAGATAGATAGATAGATAGATAGATAGATAGATAGATAGATAGATAGATAGATAGATAGATAGATAGATAGATAGATAGATAGATAGATAGATAGATATAAACTGTTATACAATTCAGATAAATTAATATTCTGGGAAGGCTTGTCTAAATAAATAAAAGAAGCCTTCAGTAGGAGTAAAAAAGGTAGTATAGTCAGCACTTGTCTTAATGTCCACAGAAAGGGAATTCCACAAGGTGAATTATTGGACTCCATCTCCTCTCCCCCCTTCCCGGCATGGGATTGTGCTGTTTTACTGTATAGGTTATACTGTTTTATTTTATTTCTACAGGCTTTTAAAAATAATAGTTTGTTTATTGTTCACCCATTGTGGGTTTTTTAAAAGCTGTAAGCTGCTTTGGATGGACATTTAAAGTTTGCATTTAAAGGCGAATCTACCTAATTTGTACTCCTTGAAACTATATGTGAACAGAAATGCAATCGTCTTTTGCAATTTGCATTTCTCCAACTTTTGAGATCGGCGGGTCCAAGACACTTCAGAGACAAGGGTAGGAAAGTAAGTTCCGTGCAATACAGTCCTCCAGCCAAGTAATGAGTAGAAAAATGCATATGTTAGTGAAACTAACATTTAAAAATGCATTATATTAGGAGAAATTGCTTATAAAATGTGGTGGTGGTGGTGGGTTTTTTTAATTTCTTACTCACCTTGCACCATAAGGTCCCAGGGCAGGTTCCAACCATTTAAAATTCAATATTAAAAACAGTAGTAGGAGAAATTAACACTAGAATGCTGATAAATTTTCATGAGAACTTAAAAAAAAATCCTAAAATGATGTGGAAATGTGGAGAGCCAAATGTAAGGTAGGGAAAAAATGAGAAACCAAAGAAACCAAAATGCACAGATTTGCCCATCCCTACTGTGAGAGCATCACAGTATAATTTTGTATAGGCCCCTGCCTCATGTCTTTAAATCCAGAAGTCCAGGACTTTACATATTTGTCCCTCCCTCCTCAATCCAGAAATCCAGGACTGCATATTCTTTTTCCCCATCTCTCTCTCTTTCAGAGAACTCCTGCTCCCTTTTGAGTTGCAGCTGTGAGTGGGAGCAACTGGAAGCGTCACCAAAGCAGGAGTGGGCCAGCAACTTTAATTAAACACCATAGGCTGGAGTGCTGGGTTTTGCTATTCATGTGGCTTTATATTATGCATTTTCATTTCGCCTACAAAGAAAGAAGGCACACGCACTAAAATAGAGGCAAAGAACATTGAAGGTTATGAACTAAGCCAATTAAAACCAAAGTGAGGAAATTCAGACATTTAAAAAACTAACGAGTACTTTTTCATCTTTAAAATGCTCTGTGAGCTCTAACTAATTATGCCTGGTTATGTTTCCTACCGGGGTGGAGAAAGGCTGTCTTAATGCAAGGGCAGCTAAGCACATTTTTGCATGTTCCAATATCCCAGGATAATGGCTCCCAAACTCCCTTCAGCCTCAGGTTAAGAACATAAGAACAGAAGAAGAGCCTGCTGGATCAGGCCAGTGGCCCATCTAGTCCAGCATCCTGCTCTCACAGTGGCCAACCAGGTGCTTGGGGGAAGCCCGCAATCAACACTGAACAATTTAGTATCATCAGCAAACTTGGCCACTTGACTGCTCACTCCTAATTGTAGGTCTTTAATGAACAAGTTGAAAAGTACAGGTCCCAATACCGATCCTTGAGGGACTCCACTTTCTACAGCCCTCCACTGGGAGAACTGTCCATTTATTCCTACTCTCTGCTTTCTGCTTCTTAACCAATTCCTTATCCACAAGAGGACCTCTTCTCTTATTCCATGACTGCTAAGCTTCCTCAGAAGTCTTTGGTGAGGTACCTTGTCAAAAGCTTTTTGAAAGTCTAAGTACACTATGTCCACTGGATCATCTCTATCTATATGCTTGTTGACACTCTCAAAGAATTCTAATAGGTTACTGAGACAGGACTTTCCCTTGCAGAAGCCATGCTGGCTCTGCTTCAGCAAGGCTTGTTCTTCTAGCTTCTTAATCTAGCTTTAATAATACTTTCTACCAGTTTTCCAGGGACAGAAGTTAAGCTAACTGGCCTGTAATTTCTGGGATCCCCCCTGGATCCCTTTTTGAATACTGGCGTTACATTTGCCACTTTCCAGTCCTCAGGCACGGAGGAGAACCTGAGGGACAAGTTACATATTTTAGTTAGCAGATCACCAATTTCACATTTGAGTTCTCTGAGAACTCTTGGGTGGATGTCATCCGGGCCCAATGATTTGTCAGTTTTTATATTGTCGATTAAGTCTAGAACTTCCTCTCTCGTTACCACTATTTGTCTCAGTTCCTCAGAGTCCCTTCCTGCAAATGTTAGTTCAGGTTCAGGGATCTGCCCTATATCTTCCATTGTGAAGACAGATGCAGAAAATTCATTTAGCTTCTCTGCAATCTCCTCATTGTTGTTTAGTACACCTTTGACTCCCTTATCATCCAAGGGTCCAATCGCCTCCCTAGATGGTCTCCTGCTTTTAAATGTATTTATAGAATTTTTGGTGTTGGTTTTTATGTTCTTAGCAATGTGCTCCTCAAATTCTTTTTTAGCATCCCTTATTGTCTTCTTGCATTTCTTTTGCCAGAGTTTGTGTTCCTTTTTACTTTCCTCATTCGAACAAGACTTCCATTTTCTGAAGGAAGACTTTTTGCCTCTAAGAGCTTCCTTGACTTTGCTCGTTAACCATGCTGGCATCTTCTTGGCCCTGGTGGTACCTTTTCTGATCTGCAGTATGCACTCCAGTTGCGCTTCTAATATAGTGTTTTTAAATAACTTCCAAGCATTTTCGAGTGATGTGACCCTCTGGACTTTGTTTTTCAGCTTTCTTTTTACCAATCCCCTCATTTTTGTAAAGTTTCCTCTTTTGAAGTCAAATGTGACCGTGTTGGATTTTCTTGGCAATTGGCCAGTTACATGTATGTTTAATTTAATAGCACTATGGTCGCTGCTCCCAATCGGTTCGACAACACTTACATCTCGCACCAGGTCCTGGTCCCCACTGAGGATTAAGTCCAGGGTTGCCATCCCTCTGGTCGGTTCCATGACCAACTGGTCTAGGGGATAGTCATTTAGAATATCTAGACATTTTGCCTCTTTGTCATGACTGGAACACATATGTGGCCAGTCTATGTCCAGGTAGTTGAAGTCACCCATTACTACCACATTTCCTAGTTTGGATGCTTCCTCAATTTCATATCTCATCTCCAGGTCTGCCTGAGCATTTTGATCAGGGGGACGATAGATCGTTCCCAGTATTAAATCCCTCCTGGGGCATGGTATCACCACCCACAACGATTCTGTGGGGGAGTCCGCCTCTTTTGGGGTTTCGAGCTTGCTGGATTCAATGCCTTCTTTCACGTATAGAGCGACTCTGCCACCAATACGTCCTTCCCTGTCCTTCCGATATAGTTTATATCCAGGGATAACCGTATCCCACTGGTTTTCCCCATTCCACCAGGTCTCCGTTATACTCACTATATCAATGCTGTCCTCTAAGACCAAGCACTCCAGTTCTCCCATCTTGGTTCGGAGGCTCCTAGCATTAGCGTACAGGCACTTGTAAGCAGTGTCTCTCTTCAAGTGTCTTTGGGACTTGTGGTTTGGCCTGTGGTAATTTTGCCCTTCTGAATTTATATCCTGTGCCCCTGCTCTCACAATGCCTACTTCTAGGCCCACCCCTTTTAAAATTTCATCATTTCTTTGTTTTGTTTGCATGTTCAACAGGCTGGTCGGAGGCTGAAGAAAAACAAGGCGAAGAACTGTAATATAATCAGGGGGTTTTGATTCACCTCTTTCCTGAGAATACAAATAACAACAGATTTTTAAAAAATCTGTGAAAATACAGAGGTGGTAGAATGCATTGTTCCCTAGTAATTTATTGATCCATGAATGCTTCAAAATCCATGAATACTCCAAAACTGGGTGGGACTAAAATGACATAAATAATCCTTGTTTCCATAAGGGTTGTATCTTACGACAACATTACATCCATTTCTTTTGTTCCCACCAAACTTGGGCCTTCCTTGTGGGCTGCCCATAGATGTCTGGTTGGTCACTGTGAGCAGAGGATGGTGGACTAGATGGGCCATTGGCCTGATCCAGCTGGCTCTTCTTACGTTCTTATATTCTTACGTTTCCCTACTTTCTCCTAACCCTTGCTATACTTTAACATCCATCCTGATCAAGAATTCTGGAGAACTTGAAACTTGGATAATTATTTTATTTATTTATTTATTTATTATTTCCATTTATAGACCGCTTACTATCTAAAAGATCTCAAAGCGGTTTACAATAGAATACACAAGGTACAATAAAAAAATCAAATTAATTTACAAAGCAAAATACATAAACAATATCCATATACATAAACATATACATAAACACAGTATAAAAGTCATGTTGAGCACATGTAGTTTAGCCAGCTTGGGGGAGGGGTGCTTTGGTCTCATCAAGCAGGGCCAGCTCCAGGAATGCTGGGGCCCTTGGGCATCAGCTTGCCCTGGACCCTGGCATGTGTGCACATGTGCATTTGCATTTGTGCATGTGCAGCCCACCCCACCCCCATCTACCTGTCTCCTGTCTTTTACTATTGCCATTAACCAAGATGGCGGCCAAGGTTTCCCTAGGGGGATGAAGCCTCCGCTGCCATCTTTGTTGATGGCATGCATGCGTGCTACGCGTGTGCATCTCTGCCATCAACTAAGATGGCGGCAGGGGCTTCAGTACCTTAGGGAAACTGCGGCCGCCATCTTTGTTAAGGGCAATGGTAAAAGATAGCAGACAGGTAAGTGGGGAGATGTGGGGGGACATGGGGGCCCACGGACCACAGAAGGGGAGCGGAGGGGCAGCTGAGGGCCCCCCTGTAGCTCCAGGGGCCATCGGGCCAGTGCCCAACCTGGCCGCCCTTTAGAACCGGCCCTGTCATCAAGGATGAGCATAAAGAGTTTTTGCATGATAAGCACATACAAAATTGCTACAGGCTGATTTTTGTGTTCTCTGAAAGTGCTTGCTTGTTAACCCTGGACTACTTGTTTGTTCAGCCCTGCCAGAGATTCTGGAAAAATACTGCCGTTAAGTTTGGCTATTTTTCCAGAGTGACTAAAAGTTCCCTTTGTGTTTTAGTTGGTTCTAATGTGACGTTTTGGTTGGTTCTAATCATAGCGTCGCCCAACTGTGCATTTTAGATTCCCCCCCACATACCAATGTAGCTGCCTTTGTTTTTTTATATTCAGAGGTGAGTTCATTTTTAAATATATGATTCAAACAACAATAGTGCTCCTATGCTTCCTGTTCATTGCATCTGGAAATGTGATCCCCATTTGAAAGGTTGCTATCATGCTGACTGGTTAAGGGCATAAGAAGAGCCTGCTGGATCAGGCCAATGGCCCATCTAGTCGAGCATCCTGTTCTCACAGTGGGCAACCAGATGCCTATGCAAAACCCACAAGCAGGATCTGAATGCAACAGCACTCCCCCTTCCTGCAGTTTCCAGCAACTGGTAGTCAGAAGCATACTGCCTCCAACCATTCAGGAAGAACATAGCCATCATGGCTAAGGTAAAGGTAAAGGTGTCCCCGCACTTGTAGTGCGAGTCGTTTCCGACTCTTAGGGTGACGTCTTGCGACGTTTACTAGGCAGACTGTATATATGGGGTGGGATTGCCAGTTCTTTCCCCGGCCTTTCTTTACCCCCCAGTATATGCCGGGTACTCATTTTACCGACCACGGATGGATGAAAGGCTGAGTGGACCTCGACCCCTTTTACGGAGATTCGACTTCCTCCTTCCATTGGAATTGAACTCCGGCCGTGAGCAGAGCTTCGGCTGCGTTACTCCCATGGATTTGTCTAATCCTCTTTTAAAAGTCATCCAAGCTGGTGGCCATCGCTGCTTCCTGTGGGAGCGAATTCCATAGTTTAACTATGCTCTGTGTGAAGAATTTCTTGCTTTTGTTTGTCCTGAATCTTCTGACATTCAGCTTCATTGGATGTCCACAAATTCCACTGTTTTGAGAGAGGGAGAAATCTTTTCTCTATCCACTTTCTCCATGCCGTGCATAATTTTATACGCTTCTGTCACGTCAACTCTTACTCATCTTTTTTGTAAACTAAAAATCCCCAAATGCTGCGACCTTTCCACATAGGGGTATTACATCGCCTCTAACTAATGCTCAGTTTTGATAGCTTAGGTGACTTTTTTCTAGAAATGAAGTCAGTGATAAGAGAAGGCTAATTTGTTATCCTTTCCCTCATTTCTTTCAGGAAGAGCTAATCACAGCTAGTTTTAGACCAACTCTCTCTAATCTTGCCATGCAAAAATGTTGGTTCAGTTGCACAGCTATCTTGCGTTCCATCTTTATTTGTCTAATACAAACCTCAGAGCAGTAGTAGGTGTCCTGGTATTGACCTAGTTAGCTGAACTTCTTTTTTGCAAGTGCTTGATACTGTATGCTGGAATGCATACAGGAGCATACTGTTTATTGGTTCAAGTTACCCAGAATTGGTACTTTTCTGACCTTGAATTTTCCAACTGTCTTTAATTGCTCTAAAGCAACTATTTGGATATGGACATCTCTGTAAGGATACGTTGGGTGTGGGTAGCTAATATGTGGCCTGGTTGCCCCAAGTAGCGTGGATACTGGGAATTTGCAGCATGCCTAGTTAGGAGGGGGCCCCATGGGTCTGGTTATGGGGATAGCTGAGTGTCTACTCCTGCAGGCCTCTCCATCACTGTACAGCTCACCTGTAGACTCGAGGTGCACCCCTAGACATGGCTATACGTGAGTGTGAGAGAGACATGGTGCGTGTATATCATAGGGAAGTGTACACAAGAGTGATGCTGTCCCATATTTGACTTCTGTCATGTTTGCTAGAAAAAGCTTGGTCAACTGTGACAGATAACATAGTGTAGGGGTGAACTAGAGGGTCCCTGGTTCAAATGTCACATGACTGAGACACTTTCAGTCACTCAGATTAATGCACATAGGTTGACAGGGAGTGGGATTGAGGCAGCAGCTGTGACCTACGCACATCCATTTGAAGATCTCAGTGAGACTCTGTACATGCATAGGGCTCTTGCTGCTAAGTGATTGGGAACCTGGGATAAGCAGGGTTCCTGATAGCCCTCTTTAGGACTAGAGTGGGCAGAGCATACTACCCAGCTACTGTCCAAAGATAAATTTGGTTTCTGAGCTGTAATGAGATATCATTAAAATTTTGAGGACTAGAAAGTTGCCTTAAAATGTGAATGGAGATTGTTAGGATGCCTGCCTCTGTATAAGGTAGCAGTTTCTATGCATAAATAGCAACACAATACTCATAGTATGAAGCACAGGGAACACTGAACAACTCAAGTCATGTGCTTTAATCCTGTGCTACTTCCTAATAATGGGCACATGTAAGAATGCCATAAACTCACTTTTGCACTGAATAAGCTACAGGACAGGATTCTTCCCCTTCACCACCCCCAGTCTGTTTCTCTTCCCTGTTGGCAAAATATAATGTACTGCAAAGTCTACCCAAGACCCTTATATGTATGGGTTGCACTCAGTCCAGCATAGTAAATTATTCAGTAAATATTTTGCTTTTCAAATTTACCCTGCATATCAAAAGGATGTGTTTAACTGATAAAAGCCTAACAGCTCCTTTGGAGTCAATTATCAGTGATGTACAAAGTATTTTCCAAATTACTACATGAGCCATAATGCATCCAAGGGATGCCTCTAATCTCTCTATTGTCAGAAATCCACTCTGAATTGAATTGCCTAAATATGGATTGACCAGGATGATAGCTTTCTCTGTAAATGGCTTGCATTTGGATAGCATGTGCTCATACCGCAATGCACGATCAAATAGGGGGCCATATTGTGTTATTCTGTGCTGTTATGGTCTATTAGGTAAATATTATTTTCCTGGTGGATTTGTTGTAGCTATACTGTATACACACTTACCCGATAAGCCATATGGTCTTTTAGATAAATAAAATGTGTCTCTGGAAATTAGAAAGTGATGCAGACCCAAAGCTGAATTGATCTCCTTAAGCCATAATGGCTCCAAGGAAGCCATTGGTCTAAAAGGCATGATATTAACAAACAAACAAACAAAAAACACCCTCAACCCAACATTGCTATGCATTTACATCTCCCTAAAATATGTTTTTTTATAATTCATCGTGAGGGCTTCAAAATTCATATGTTCCCAATAAACAGATCACTTGCATGTCAAAGGTGTGAACAGTATTAAAGTATCTGAAGAATAGTTTAATTTTATTTAGTAATTTTATTATAGAGCAACCTGAACTGTGGCATGATTCATTGGATTGGGAAGCACAGTGCTTTTGCTTTATTAAAGGATGAATTTGTTATCCTCTACAAATCATGCACACAAGTAGCACTATTGGGTGTAAGCTATTCCTGGGCTATTCGTTACACCCATTATTGGTTATTGGATTAATAGGTTATTGGATGAGCATTTCATGTGTTTATATTGTTCATTGTTTTAAATGTTTCTGGTTTTATATTGCTTTCATTTGTGTTTTCTCTTGTTAAGCTGCTTTGAGATTTTTTTGGTGACAGACAGGCAGACAGACAGACAGACAGACAGACAGACAGACAGATAGATAGATAGATAGATAGATAGATAGATAGATAGATAGATAGATAGATAGATAGATAGATAGATAGATAAAACTATATTCTGGTTTTAGGGACATCACCAGGCTTTGCCCAGGTACTTTCCGTGTTAGACTGAAATCTTTTTTGGAAGGAAGGAAGGAAGGAAGGAAGGAAGTCCCCAGATGCCCATTACTTTTGTGCTCAACACCACTTTCTATTTTTTGAAGGAATCATGAAACAGCTCCAGCCATAGATTAACATTAGAAGCTGCAGAAGGGCCACAGTATGTATGTAGCCAGTCTCAGATTCTGCTTTGTAATGAGATTCAATTCCCAGCATCTCTAGGTAAGGCTGGGAGAGATCCCAGTCTTAAACCCTGAAGAGCCACTGCCAGGCGGCATAGACAATCCTGAGCTGGATGGCCCAATGGTCTGACTCAGTGTAAGGCAGCTTCCTATTTCCAATGAATGATACTTCGTGCCATGGCACCTAATGTGCATCCTCCTACGTCCCCACATGCCATACTATCCTTATTACCAAGAAAGGTTGCATCCGCTAGTTAGTGCGAGTGTTCCTAGGGCCTGTTTCTCCCTGGAGTAGTTTTCTTATCACCTTTTAGTACAATAAAAGAGCTTTGTAAATAAGTCTACAAAAGTTACTAGACTACCAAAATTGTATTAGATTGGCAGAGGAGGTATAGAGAGCTGTGCTGGGTGCAGAGGAGGAACAGGTTGCTCCACCACTCCATCTCCATCCTGCTCACCCACCTGCATGCAATTTCTTGTTGCATATGGCTACTAGGCTAGTGGTTAAATGCAAGGCTGCAATACAAGATTTAGATTTATTTTTGTGGGGTTTAAGTGCTTTAATGCTGTGCTATAGCATGTCAACCATTAGAAAACATCAGCAGTCCAGATCTTTCCCTTGTATTATATTCAAAATGATTTTAAAAAGATGAAATTGAAAAATCTGGAAGTCAGGAAAAAGAGATCAAACCTGAGATTGACTGGTTTTCCTGAAGAGTACAAAACATAAAAATATGACTCCTGTTCTCAGGGCCGGTTCCAAAGGGTGGCCAGGTTGGGCACTGGCCCAAGGGCCCTGCAGCTCTAGGAGCCTCTGGGGGCCCCTGAGGGGCCCTCCACTCCCCTTCTGTGATCCCGTGGATCGCAAGACGAGCTTCCGAGCTGCCGACCCCCCCCTGTGCTTCACCTACCTTTCTCTGCTGTTCGTGCAGGGTTGCCATCAATAAAGATGGCGGCCGAGGTTTCCATAAGGGACTGAAGCCTCTGCCGCCATCTTGGTTGATGGCAGCAATGCCCACGCTGCATGCCATCTACCAAGATGGCGGCAAAGGCTTCAGTCCCTTACGGAAACCTTGGCCACCATCTTTATTGATGGCAACCCTGCGCGAACAGCAGAGAAAGGTAGGTGAAGCGCTGGGGATGGCAGGGGATGGCAGGCAATTTGGAAGCTCATCTTGCGATCCCTGGGATCACAGAAGGGAAGCAGAGGGGCCCCCGCATTCCTGGAGCTGGCCCTGCCTGTTCTAATCTCTTATCAAAGAGCTTTTCTCTCCAGATGTTTCTTTGAGATGTTTACGAAACACACAAAAAATCATAATCCAGGTCCCTGAAGGAAAAATATAATTAAATTCCCCTAAATTTAGGGGTGAAGAAAAATGACTTAAGTAAGAAAAAGAAGCTCACTGATAAAGGGAAAGCAAATTTGTACTTTCAGTTGATTAAACTGCTTCTGCACAATTTTGTCCCTGCAAGATTATGAGCATAATTTTAAAATAACATTACCACTATATTCAACATTGTATATAATGCCACTTCTGCTACTTTGAAGAACTTGCACAACATTTCTAATGGACATTTGAAGTGATGAATAATTTCTGCTTAAACTGTATGAGACAGATATGTTCCTAGCAACATGAAAATCCACCACTCACTCCAGAGTTATAGATGGTGAGATAAGTGACAGGCATTAATGTGTGAAATAGATGAGTGACAGGCATTAATGTGTACAATAGCCCTGTAGTATGTAACAATGGGGATGAGAAGAAGGCACAGAAGTTTCGAACATCTAAAGACTGAAATGATCTTGGTTTGCAGGCAATTTGTATGTAATACTGAGCATAGGAAAGTACAAAATATTTATCAGATTGGTTATTATTGAAAATGAATTTGGGTACATCTGGATGGTCTTAAATTCTGAGATCAGGTGTGGTGCCCCAGTGATCCTGATCTCTGCAGCTGAAATGTGTTGCCACTGCCAGGTTGTGGAGAGCAGAGGAAGAGTGCGCTCTGCAAGTGAGGGCCTCCTGCAGATACCATCTTATCAGGAGGTCCGTTCCACACAACATAGGAAACAGACCTTTAGTGTGGCGGTACCTACCCTGTGGAACTCCCTACCCTTAAATATTAGCCAGGCGCCATCTCTGCTATCTTTTTGGCTCCTATTGAAGACCTTCCTCTTTCAACAAGCCTTTTAAGTGGAGACCTTATCCCAGTCTGCCTCTGTGCTGGAATTGCTTTTTAATATGTTTTTAAACCTTTTTAAAAAAACAATGTTTTTAACCTTTTTTAAAAAAAAAAAGATGTCTTGAAAGCTTTTTAAAAATGATTGTAAAGTCCTTTTGTACTTTAAAGTCTGTTTTTACTTCCCTGCCCTTGTCCAAAGCAATGCCCCGTTATTTCAAGAACATTTTTTAATTTTATTTTTCCTTGAAGGATACACAAACTGTCAGGGGGCACAGGGAGAGGGACAGAATGTATTATTTTTAATAATGTATGTTTGTTGGGGTGGTTAGGGAAGGGGCAAATGAAGTACTTTACTTCTCATGAGATAAAAAAGATAGGTAGTTATATGGATGAAGAAAATCTTTCCTGCTTTTGGATATCTTGCCACATATTCTGTTTGTCGGTTCAATTCACGTTCTTGATATCACTGTTATAATTTATAATTTATATGCACCAAACAAAAGCACTCAAGAATATATTAGGACTCTTCTTATTCAGTGGGTACTGAACTTCCTAGGAGTACTCATTATCTTGGGGGATTTTAATTAGGCAACAGGCTGCTTAATTGACAGGAAGCCCTTAAATTCTCCCTCCTTGCATTTCAAAGGTATAATAAAAGATTCCTTAAATCTATAACAAAATTGCAATTTGTAGATATGTCACAAGAGCTCCACCAGTCAGAAAAGAATTACATTTTTAGTATACAATTGGGAACTCCAATGGAAGAATTTTCTTTATTAAAATAACCTGAATACTTCTTCATGATCAAGAGGATTTTTTTTTTTTAAGAAAGCAACATGGTGATCTGTGGTCATGCTCCTGTGTAGGTATTGAGAAATGAGCATTTTCTTTATTAAAACAGCATGAATACTTCTTCATGATAAAGAGGATTTTTTTTAAACAACAACAACATAATGATCTATGGCCACGCTCCTGTGAAGGTATTGACAAATGAGCAGAAAGAAAGTAATAAATAAGTAAAATGAACAAGAAACAAAATGGCAATTTATAATAGCAATAATGCTTAGTATTTACTGGTGTTTTTCTGAACTATGGACGAACCCTGTAAATCTTGGAGAGGAACAAATGGCCTATTCGATTATTTTTCTCTGTGTCATCAGCGGACATCAATCCAGGTTAGGGATGGAAACATCTGTCAGTTTTGGCTCTTTCCGTTTCTCATTTTTCCATTCTTAAATTCAGTTCTCCAAATTTTTGCAACAATTCGCTATTTTTTTTTAAGAAAAACAAATCCTCACGAAAATTCATCAGCATTTTAGTGTGAATTTCTCCTACTAAACATATTTTTGGATGCAGTTTTGTCTAATGTACATATTTTGCAAGCATTTTCTCCAAATGTATTTTAGATATTGTTTTATTATTTATTTATCTATTTATTTATTTATTGCACTTGTATACCGCCCCATAGCTGAAGCTCTCTGGGCGGTTTACAGCAATCAAAAACATTAAAACAAATATACAATTTAAAACACATATTTTAAAAACAATTTAAAACACAATTTTAACATTTAAAACAATATAAAAACAATTTAAAACACATGCTAAAATGCCTGGGAGAAGAGGAAAGTCTTGACCTGGCGCCGAAGAGATAACAGTGTTGGTGCCAGGCGCACCTCGTCACCAATGTATTCATTTTTATGCACATTTCCTGCTAATATATGCATTTTGTAAACATTGCTTGGTTGGACAACTGCATCACAAAATATGGATAAGTACAAATTTTGAAGGATGGCTGTGTTTTGGTTCGCACAGTGTTTTGGAAAATGCAAATGTGAAAAAGTCAGATTTAAACGTAAACCAAATTGAATTTCCCCCCCCATCAGTAGTCCAGGCCCCATGAAGCTCAGGATGTGTGTGTTGGAGACTCTTTCCAGTTCATTTCTAGGCTCCAAGAATTTCAAGGCTCCCTCCCTAGGAGATCTCTCCCAGACCTGTAGGTGAGGATGCAGGATTCTGCCATTAGAATCTGTTATTTTTATAGCTTCCCCACAGTACTAAAACTGGTTCATGTGCACTGATCATGGACTCAAAATGAAGAGACACATACAAAATGCTGGATGACAAAACTTTATTTACTAATTAAAGTAGCTGCAGCAAAATAAACTAGAATTCCTTAAATTGCAAAATCCCCTTTCAGTGTGGGCAGCGTACTATTGAGGATGATAGTACCAAATGCAATTATGAAATAATGTAACAACTAGGGGCTTCTGCCCCTGTGCACTTCACATATCATCCCCAGCATTTAACCCCAGGAATGGGAACCCCAGGCATCCCCCTACTCCCTCACCAAACTAGTGCATGCGGTGGCCACTGTCAACCCACTTGCACTCTTCTGGTGAGGCTAGCCTTGCCTGCCTGCCTGACCTGTTCTTCCACTGCTTGCCCAGGCCACCCCCACTGTCCTGCCACTGCTGCCCACTTCCACCATATTGCCTCGTTTTACTGTCATCTTGCCTTCCTCTCCCACCCACTGCCTCGCCTTCCCCTGACCCCTCACATCTGCCTGCTGGGTTGCCTTTCTTCCTTGCCCACTTGCTGGCCTGTTATTGCCACCATGACCCTGCAACATTTAGAAGGCCGTCATAGCATGATTACAGAACGATGGCAGTCTACGAAAATTATGGTATGTGTGGAAATATGATGTGGACAGGTAAGCATGTTTTTTTCTTTAACAAGGCTGAGAAAGAGATTAAAAGTTTTTGTGCTACCTGTGAAACAGGAGCTGAAGAAACCAACAGGAGCTGTCATAACAGCAGCCAGGACAAGAGGTCCACTGGACACTTTGGCCACAGAGGCACAGCTAATGGGATGGGGGAAGAAGTCCATCTGTGGCAACCAACCAGAAAGGCGTTTTCTACCCTAGAGAGCTGAGTCCAGTATAAAGAATGACTGACAAGAAACCTGGGTACAGTGGAAAACAAAGCAGTGGGACCAGGATAAGGCTGCACAACGAGGTTGCCCCTCTTGTCCCCAGTCATGAGCTTGTGTGAGTATGACTGAATAAATTAACAGTGTAGGCTGCTATTCTGTTCTTCAGAGTTTAAATAAAAGGTAAAAATCATAGCTGTCTTGAACTCCCTTCTCTATAAAATCCACCCACTTTCAGGGCAATGGCTTGATCGTCCACTGGGGCTGGTGGCAACTAAGAGATAAATTGCTAACGAGGCACAGGTAAACCACCACACCTTCCTCCATGTGACATCTGGGTAACGCCACCCTGGTTCTGAGCCGCAAATCTGTGCTCCATGCTGGTGAGCACCACTTCTCCTACCAGGGCCGGCGCCAGCCCCCTGCTTCTAGTCCCCCCCCACAGACCGTGCAGGACCGCTCCACCTACCTCTTTTCTCTTTCTGTGAATGCCCTGTGTGCTGGGCATGCAGGGCACTGTCACCAACCAAGATGGCGGCGGAAGCTTCTCTAAGGGGCTGATCCTCCATCACCATCCTTGTTGATGGCACACATGTGCACTACGCTGCGTGCGCTCACATGCCTGCCATCAATCAAGATGTGGTAAGGGCACCAGCCTCTTATAGAAGCCTATGCTGCCATCTTGGCTGATGGCAGTGGCGCATGCAGGGCATTCACAGAAAGGGAGGAGAGGTATGTGGAGAGCTGGCGGGTGCCGCGGGCCCGCATGGTCTGGGGGTCTGGAGCTCTGTCTCTGCAATCTGTGGCAGGGTCGGAAATTGACCCTGCCAAGATCACAGAAGGGAAGCGCTACCCCCACACCCTAAGGAGGAGCCCTTCAGGGGCCTCTCTGGGCCGCAGGGGCCCTCGGACAGGGCCTGACCTGGCTGCCCTTTGGTGCCGTCCCTGCCCCTCCAAGCCTTGGGTAGGCATTAGGCAAGTCAGTTGTGCCTCAAGCAGCGCTCTTGTCTCCGACTCTCTGAGTATTGTAGCACTCAGTGACCTACTTAAGCCATAGTAGATTGACTAAACTGGGTAAATTTGACTAAAGCAACCAGTCAGCAAACAAAGAATTATTCTCCAGCACTGCAATGTGGAGTAGCGTGTGTGTGAAATCCTAGTCAACATTCCCCCAGACCGAGGTGTCTGGGATTGACCCATTTGCAATGCTTGGGAGCATGAGTGGGTGCCTGAGAAATGTCTCAGGGAGGCAGCACCTCTGACTTAAGTAGCCAGGCCCAAACCTCTCATTGGCCATTTTAAATGAGGCAGAAGAAGCTTCTGCAAAGCCAAGCTCAAACTGCCCACCCCTTCCTCCACTCTGCACAGAATGTATGTCTGTGTAAAAAAAAAATGGGTCACCTGTCTCAGCAATATATCATCATTGCCATGGCCATGCTATTCTGTAACACAGACTGAAGGCACCCAGTCTATGGCCAGTGTCACATTTGAACTACGGGTTTCTGGCTTACATGCTTAACCAGTTCATTTAGAACAGAGATGGGGAACCTCAGGCCCAGGACTCAGATGTGCCCCTCCAGGACTTTCTATCTGGCTCTTGGGCCTCTCTCCAGGCAAAAAAAACTCACCTTACTGAGACACACCCTTCACCAGCCTTGTTTTGCACCCTCAAGTGTTTTTGCCTAGCTGAAATGTGCCCTTAAACTCTGATAATGCTTCTTGCTTGCCTGGAAAGAGGACAGAGAGGGGTGTGTGAGTGCGTAGAAACTTGCCTACTACACAAAGGTAAAATCACATGTATTGCTCTGTCCACTTTTGCCTCCGGCATGGCCCACCGCTGCCATGTGGCCCTTAGAAGGTTGCTTAGAAAACGCAAGAAAGGTTCATCACTCCCGATTTAGAAACGCAGCAGAGGCCCTCCACTACAGGACAAGGCACTCTGCACTCTTTATACATTTTTGTTTGCCAGATTCGCTTACTGCTCTCCTTTGTCTATCCTTGCTATGTTGATAGTGCGCAGCTGGGCACTTCCTTTTAATGTTTCTCTCTCCCCCCACATTCAGTTTCAAAGGTGTCTTTGTGCACGTATGGCTAAATTAATTTCTGTGACACACATTGCTGAAATGTAAACATGGTGCCACTTTGATTTCCCATGAAGATAGAACACATGCTGTTTCAGAAAAGAACATGCAGGATTGCAGGAAATTGTGGAAATCAAATGCTAATTATGAGTCCAGATGGGGAAGAGAGAAGAAGAAAATAAAAGAGAAACAATAGATGAAGAAAGGGACAAATTTCCTTTTCTGACCGTTCCATGCAACTGTCAGTCTTTTCTTAATATCTAAAAGAAGGTCTTCAGTAGATGCGTTAGTCCATTAGGAAAAAAACCCACTACTGTGCCTCCTAAAATTATTCTCTAGCGTCCCTTATATAAGGACTGCCGTGCTTCTTTTTATTTACTTCTGCTCTTTGATTCACAAGGGACCCTTGTGTCCTGCTTCAAGATCTAATCCAAGTAATGGTTGGCTTTCTTATTTAAGTATCTGTGTATTTATTTATTAGTGCGGGGCCAGCCATTGCCATTTCTTTGCCCTAGTAGCCCTTGGTGCAACCTTAAATCTGATATTCACTTAGCACAATCTAGCCTGATTAAAGCAGTATTATGCCACTTTAACCAGTCATGGCTTCCCCCAAAGAATCCTGGGAACTGTAGTTTGTTAAGGGTGCTGAGAGTTATGAGGAGACCCCTGCTCCCCTCATGAGGTGGTGGGGAGAAGATCCTTACACCAATCTCACACAAGCTTTCAAAGACTCGCTGTGTCTCAGTTTGGCCAGGTTCTGCATTGTGTATGTAGCCTCCATGAGCATTGGAGGCTCCCCACTTCAGACTTCGTTTGTTCTCCAGCTCATAGAGAATTATGGCCAGAGTTATGGAGGGGGGGAAGACAGCTTCTGCCCAATTGCACATAGCCTTTCCATGTGAACAACATGCCTGAATAGGGCTAAAATGTATTTTAAGCAGCTGATTCATGCCACTTTCCAAGAAAACTTACATGATATGAATAGGTCTGGGAGCTCAAGGATTCACCTCTGACCACAGGCACATGCTCTATAATGCAGCTTGATTGCTTTTTCCTTTAAGAGCCAATATACAAGCAAAAATCTCATTAATTCCATTCAGCCTATTGTGAGATTTGGCGGTGTCCTTCTATATACTCAACTGTTTAGTCCATTGCCTTGGCTTATAAATATGATGGACTGTACTGAGGTGCAGAATGGGAGAGCTCTGCCAAAGTCTCTGCTATTCTTCACACTGGCTGTGTTTGCACATCACACTAAACCATGGTTTAGTGCAATGAGTAAGAATGAGCCACAGTAAGCCTTAGGCTCAAACACTTTCCTCTTGCTTCCTTCTGTGCAGCTGGGATAAACAGTGAAAGCAAACGCATCCAAACTCTTCCCCTCATCTGTACAGGGAGAGGATGGGAGATGTGTGAGCAAGGCTTGCTGCTTCATGGTTTAGGATGATGTGCAAATGCATAATCAAGAAAGGGGTTAAAGAGCCCTTCACTGTGCTTTAGCTGGCTGGGAATGAATTAATGGGCAGATACATCAAACCCTTGCTGAAATCAAGATATGGCTTCTCTTAGATGTTAGCTGCTGAGCAGGGTTATAAGCCTTGTCTATGAAGACAGGAACCTTTATAGCTGTGTGGCAGAAATAACTCTTTATAAGGCTAGTGGTTTGATTGAGAAAGATCTGGGGTGTTGTATATTCTATAGTCTTTTGAAAAATTCCATTCATAAGCATCTAGCTAGCATTGTCTGTTGATTTCGGTATGGCACCTGCGAGACAAAGAAAGAAACATAGGTGGAGATTTGAAGTTTTAATTCCTATACCCTTGATGACAATTTCCCATCAAATAATCCAGATTTCCCCTTTAGTTGATGCAAAGACGTTTGTAAGTGGTGGGGGAAAGATCAACTCATTAAAACAAACAAACACACTCTACTTAATTCTGAGCTGTTTCCTTTAAGCAAAGCTATTGTGGCTGATGGCTTGGAGTCTTGATTTCATCTCTTCTCAGAGGGGAACACCCTGATTTTGAACTACATTCTGGGTCTCCCCACACACAAACACACTTTGTCTTTTTCCCGATTGCTTTTCCTGATTTGCTGAGGTTATATTCTTGCTTGGAAAGGGTTGGTCTGTTTCTCCATGACAGGTGATTTTTTTGTCCCAGGTAAACATATCACCTTCCTTCACTTTTTGTCTTCAGAAATAGCTCAAAGTTTTGCTGATCACACACTCCTTGGTTCTTGGGGTCCCCCCCACCGCTTTCAAACCCCTGTGGCGAGAGAGATTGCGGTGAGAGTTATTCCTCCTGACCTCTTCCGAGCCTCCATTGAGTTAAAGGTCAGCGGTCATTTTCTCAGACTGCCTGCGGAGGAGCGAACCAAAGGTCATTCCTTTAACTCACTCCAAGTGGGATGTGGTGGTGATGATGATGGAGTGTGTGTATGTGTATTTTATAAATCGCTTCACAGCCTGAAGCCATGGAAGCAGTGTACAACAAGATAAAAATGAAATAAAATACACCCCCCCAAAAGCCCCAACATTAAGATCTAAAAATAATAAAACCATTTCCACAGACATACTATTAATATACCATAAACGACTGAGTTACATCTCAGGGCAGGCCTTCTTAAACAAAAATGTCTTGAGTAGGTTCAGTAAGAACCTCAGTACGTAAGGATTTGGTAATGCTAATTTGAGCACTGAGAAGCAATATTCCTCTTTTATGTCTCCAACATGTCTTTTAATCATAGTCCCCCCCCTTCTTTCTTCAAGTGGATGGCTTGGCCTTTTCTATGCCCGTCAGAAGGAGTTGTTATGGGCCTATGTTTTGTGTTCCCCTCCCATCCTGAATTCTTTCCATTCTTGAGAACTGGGTTTGTTTCTGAGTTTCTCTTTATTCAGCAAATGTGTGACTTTCATGCTATCCCACTAACTATGAAACTTTTCTGTGTGCCCCTTTCCACTTCCCTTTGCATGGATGGGCTTCCTTTGACAGAAACGTTCCTTCCTGCAAAGGAAGAAGGAAAAGAATCAAAAGTCTTTCCATTTCTTTTGCACCCTTCCTACAAACATTTTTCTCTTTCTTTGCCTTCTCATGTAAAGGGAAGGAGACGAGTTTCCTTTGATTCCTTTTGAAAGCTTTTTAACGGGGGGGGGGGGGGAGAGCACTGCAGCCCAGCCATTATTTCCTTGATTGGATTCCTCTATGGAAGGAGGTTGGAAAGCGATAGGAAAAGCTATTTCCTCTGATCTTCTCCTATCAAAGAGAATGGACAGGCTCTGTCAATGCCATGGCTACCTCCGCCTGCTTATTCTCTCTCTGACCCACCCCTTGTCCTCCCTCTTTCCCCTGCCCCCTTCCACTCATACAGATGTGAAGAGATCTATTGGTCCTCCCTCTCTTTCCTCTTTTCCTCTCCTGAAAGAGAGAACTAATCACAGGGCATTAATTACCTACGGAGGTCCCTTCTCTCTTTTTTTTCAAAAGGACACAATGACTAAAAAGGGCAGTCCTTTGTTCCTTCTGCAAAGGCTTTTGCCATTTTGACAGATGTGATCAAGACGGTTTAGCTTGGGCTGGGGAAAGACTGTGGGGGTAAATATGGTAAAAGATGATATTCTGCTGGAGCACAACAGTGAAAATGTATGTTCTGTTTGACTATAAAACAGAATCAATCACATTTCATAGTATAATAGAATTATTCCTGTTTACTTTTGATCTACAGAACCGAGTCTAGAGAAATGCACACACATAAAGGAGATTTGGCTATATTAAAAGGTAGTATTGTAAAATAACATTTTAGCCCTTTTCTCACCTTTACTACATATGTTGATTGGTTGGCTCAGTTCACACATCATGGGAAACCATAGCTGATGGCTCACCATGAGTGTGCCAAACTGGGCTGTTTTGCTCCTTCCTAATTCTGCTGGGAGGAAACAAAGCATGATCTCTAACTCAGTGGTTTGTGTCACACCAACAAACCATGATCTGCAGCCAAAGTTTATTCTTGGCTCACTGACCATGGTCTGTAGGAGTGAAACAAAGCATGACCCCTGATTAATAACTACTGAATGATGTCTTCTCTGTGACTGTACCTATTCTTGCCACCCCCACCCGGAAGGCATCTGAGCTTGATGGGCCATCACTACCTCATGCTGTTGCATAAAAAAGGAATGTTTTGGAAAAGCTTCTTCATAGCCTGAGGTGAGAAGAGAGGGTGCCATTCAGATGACTGGGTAGTCAGACAGAAGGGATGACTGTATGAATGATTCTGATACCTAGAAAGATCTGTAACTACCTGGAACGAATTAGTTGTATATTGTACATATCTAAGTTGGACAATCTGTAATCTGCAAATCTCCAGAATTTGCAGTTCTTGGATTCTCTCTCTCTCTCTCTCTCTCTCTCTCTCTCACACACACACACACACACACACAGAGAGAGAGAGAGAGAGAGAGAGAGAGAGAGAAAGAGAGAGATTGCCAATAGATGAAGGCAGCAGAATCACTGAAGTCAGTCCAGTTGTATGAAGCAGTCATAAGAGGCATTTCTTACAGTAATGGACATGTGGCAATAGTTGATTCACGCAATCCTATTTTTTTGGTGGGGAGGGAGTACACTGGTTCACTTGAGGCTTTGTGCTGCAGACTTGGGGAAACCTACAAATGTATCTGTCCTCTCTAACCAAGTCCACCAGAACTTCCAAAAATTAGCTTAAGAGGTGGAATTGGCAACTCATGATCCTTCCCTCCACCCCACCCCAAAATGATCACAGAAGTTTGGCTCGGGCTGAGTGGAGGAGAGTGTGTGCTGCCCAGGAAAGGGTGTGTGACCTTCCCCAACACACATTTTTTCTGAAAAGGCTGGGGATTTTTACAGTCAGTAGAGATCCCCTCCTTTCAGAACTTCTTGTTACATCATAAACATTAACAAATACATTACTTACCATTACAAATCCATGGGCAAGAGCCAGCTTCACACCGTACATGAACTTGTCGCCTAAGTGGATATCTATATATCCTGACTGGCTACTGAGTGAAGTTTTCCCCCTAAACAAATGAAAGCAAAAAGCAAAATGAGAAACAATTGTAACTGTCTTACCTACAGTGGACTGTATGGAACATGAACAACCAGTCAGCAGCCCTTGGTGATGAAAAGTGCGTAGGAAAATCAACAGTGTAAACAGGAATGCTGCAACCTGATTTAATAACTTAATTGACTAATCATATGAGTTTTTGTTTATTAATGGATCTATTACATTTGCACATTGGTAATGTCAGTATTTCTGCAGCAAGAAGCATATTTGTTTTTTAAAAAGATGCACACGTGATGTAACAATCATAATCTTGCATGTGTTCCTCCTGTGTGTGAGACAAGGATGTCTCTTTTAAGATGATGTTTGCAGTTTTTATAGATGCACATATTAAAAATTTATATACTGTTAATCTGAATGATTGGTTATTCATTTGTTTAAATGTGGCCTTCAATGCACATGGTGCTTTACAAAGGAGAGGTCCTTGCCCCAAGTAACTTACAATCTAAAATATGTCACAGGAGACTACAGAGAAAGAGAAGGCTGTGGTGACAGGGAAACTATGCAGTTGCTTCATTTGCACAGGAAGAATGATTGGCTGTGGAAGGGCGGACACAAGCCTTCTCTCCCCTCTGTTTTATTTTCTGGGTCTTTTTTATATGCGAGTGAGTCCATTAGCTACCTAGAGAAAAGAGGAGGGAGGGAGGAAATGAACATGCCTAGCAAAGCCGTGTCTCATAATGCTTGGTTTTTTAACTGTTTCCTTCCCAGGAGACAGAGGGCAGGACTATCTACTTCTACTAGAAAGCCTCTCAGTCAGTGGAAATATATTAATATTACTGTGGGTGTCAGTGAAAGACTGGCCTATGGCTTTGGAGGGTTTTTTGGGGGGGGAGTTGGGGGTAAGAATCTTGGGAGGGCTATGCCCCACTTTGCCCTTCAGACCAGCCTCCTTGTGTGGAGGGGAGAGAGACAGGAAGGGCCATTTTTTTGCAACGTTGTAAGGAGACAATCAATATAACCTGGGAATGGACTCATGGAGAACAAAGGAGAGAGAGGAGACAAAAATACATCCAAGGCTATGTGCCTTTTCAGCAGAATGCATAGTAACATTCTTGATTCAAAGTTGGAGCCCTAGTAGACAGTATGCAAATAGTGTAAACTGATGATAAACAGGCATAGCAAGACCAACAGTATAAACAGACACCAAAAGAGGGACAATTACTTCCTATAGCTGGAATTCCCTCCTCTTAAATATTAGGCAGGCGCCATCTCTGCTATCTTTTCGGCGCCTTTTGAAGACTTTCCTCTTTCAACAAGCCTTTTAAGTTGAGACCTTATCCCAGTCTGCGTCTGTGTTAGAATTGCTTTTAATATGTTTTTTATAATAAGTTTTTAATCTTTTTTTTAAAGCTTTTTAAAAAAATGTTTTTAACATTTTGTTTTAATTTATTTTAAGGTCTGTTTTTATGATGTTTTAAAGTGTTTTTAGCATTTCTGTTTGCCGCCCTGGGCTTCTGCTGGGAGGAAGGGCGGGATATAAATCAAATAATAAATAAATAAATAAAATATAGTTAGTGAGCCACTCTCAATGGCTATTGAGTTCAAATTCCATAGTGTCAATTTGCTAATGATTTTCCATTCAGCGGTAGTCTGTCTTGGTGCCTGTTTCATTTGCTCATTTTGAATACCTATAAATAAACAGATATTGCAAAATACATTACAACTCGTCATAAAACATTTTAAGTCATCAGTCCTGTTTCCTTACAAGGAAACTGGCCCTATAAAAGGTGGATCCTAAAACTGTCTACAGCCCAAGGAAATAAGTATGTGTGCATTTGTGTGAGAGAGCAGCCCCCCTCAATATTATGAAATGCAGAATCAGTAGGCTGTATGACATACTCTATAATGAACTCACATATTTTCAGCATCATGATGAGCATTTGTGTCTGTGCCATCTTGTAGCATTTCATGGTGTCTTGAACAGATCACAGAAGAAGTCTTTCCCCCAGACTAATCATGCTTTAGTTAAGTTATTGCCACAGAATTGTTCGTTCAGAATTATGCCGTGGATTTTAACCATTGTTGATATTTTCTTCCCCTTCTTTGGAATGGAAAGTACAAATCCACTTAAAAAATGCTATGATCTTTTGAATTCTTCCAGAAAACTTTTTATCACTCTAAGAGGATAAGAAATTCATTAGCTTAAGTTGTATGATTCTTCCAGCTCATTAGAGAGCGGTGCACTTTTCTGTTTGAGGATGCCTCCCAGCTCTGCACTGAAGCTGTCAAAGTTAAAGATGAAGGTATGGGACCACTTAACCATCCTATGAGGCATTTTTTATTTTTAACTATGCAGACCAAAGGGTTCATTAGATTAGCTTAATGAACAGTCACGGGCCTGATGTACAAAATCCCCCATTTCATTAGTGTCTAATTGCAACCAAAATATGCAATTGCCAAACAGAGCCACCCTAACAGGAAACTAAAATGTAAATTTCAGTGTATTGACAGTAATTATGTTTTCACAGCCACTGTTTCTGGGTTTTCTTCTATAACCAGGTAGTACAAACATTTTTATTTGAATGTCAACTCCTCAGACCTATAAGAGTTCTAAATACTTGAAAATACACCCACCTCTGTAAATATGTCTCCATAGACCTGGAATATTTACATCGAGAACCTTCCATTCTGCTTGCAGTATTATGAAGCACTTGGTAATCTATTTTCTTCTCTGGTATCTAAAAAGTCACTATTGGGAAAAGCACGTCATGTATATAAAATACATAGATGAAAACTGGAAAAAATATTCCAGTCACCCTTCGACAGTGTTCACAATTTTGATCAATTTATGCATCGTCTGGAAAGTTCAAAATAGGGCAATTGGTCCCAAAATACATTTTAAAGCATCCTTCACAAATCTTCTAATCTCAGCTTTCACTAGCGGAGAGAAACATAGGCACTCAAGTGGAATTTAGGAGAGACTTCTTGGCTGTGGGCCAAGGCTTCCGGCAAGATAACCTCCAGTATCTTTCCTTCAAGTGATGATGTTCAGGTAAAGATGAATGATTGCTTTTCTTCCCCCCCCCAAATATATGCAATAGAAGATAAAGTCATATGGCAAGACTTTACGTGTGTTTATGTGGAAAACTGTGGGGTTCCCCCCCAAACCCAGTTTCAAATATTCTGTGGGATGTTATTCTAATTTCTTTAGACAAGAAAAAATGGTATTATACAGAAATATGTTTCTGATAGAATAAATGTTTAATCACCATCAGGAGCTGGCTTCTGGCAATAATATTATTTTTTAAATGCAGCCAATGGGCAGATGAAAAAGAGCACAGGATTCCTGAATTTACGCTGCATTCACATCATACATTTAAAGGACTCCTATACCACTTTAAACAGTCACTTCCCCCCAAGGATCATAGGAGCAGTAGTTTGTTACTGGTGCTAAGAACAGTTAGGGTGGCCTTATTCCTCTCACAAAGGTACAATTCCTAGAGTGGTTTAACAGTCAGTCCCTCTTTCCAGCGAACTCTGGGAACTGTAGGTCCGCCAGGGTGACAGAGGTCTTCTAACATCCCTCTCAGCTAGGGATGGAAAGATCTGTCAGTTTCGGTTCTCTCAGTTTCTCATTTTTCCAGTCTTAAATTCAGTTCACTGCATTTCTGCAGCAATTTGCAAATTAAAAAAAAATCCTCATGAAAATTCTCCAGCATTTTCAGCTTTAGGAGTGTAAATTTCTCCTAATAAGCACATTTTTGCAGGCAGTTTTGACTAATGTACACATTTTTGCAAGCCATTTCTTGTCATATAATGCATTTTTGTATATTGTTTTCACTCATTCATTTTTATGCACACTTTCCTCTAACATATGCATTTTTGTAAATATTGGTTGGCAAACTGCATTGCAAAATTTGAATAAGTGTGAATTTTGAAAGATGGCTGTGTTTCGGTTCTCATATTGTTTCAGAAAGTGTGAATTTGAAAGGTTCAGCTTGAAATGGGAACTGAATTGAAATTCTTGCCCATTGCTGCTCTCAGCACCCTTTGCAAACTACTGTTCCCAGGATTCTTTGGGGGAAGCTATGACTGACTAAAGTAGTATGCAACAGCTTTAAATGTATGATGTGAATGTGGAGCTAGCTGTGCAGGAAAGGAAGTTCAGGAGCTCTCCATTCTTTTTCACCTGGGCATGCTATAAGTCAGGCATGGGGAAACCTGCAGCCCTCCAGATATTGTTGTACTACAACTCACATCGTCCCTCACCATTGGTCATGTTGGCTGGGATTGTTGGGAGTTATGGTCCAACAGGTTCTACATCCCTTCCTAAAGAAAATAATGATAGAAATCACTCTTCTGTTTGCCTGTAAAAAATTTCCTGCATCCTTACCAACCATAAAATACAACAGAGTTGTATCTTTGAAAGCTCAGACTGTTTTAAGATTATGAGTCCTGCTGAACTGAAGATGATATGGTTTCTGATTCCCACTTGTTTCCTTATGCCCATAGGCAATTTCTTTCCTTTGTTCTCAACATTGTCATTTCAGGACAAACACTGCATCACATGATGCTCAGTAGCCATTAACATTCCAAAGAGAATATCGCTAAAATTGTAATTACTGTAGCAACCTGAATTAAAAGAATCAAAATAGCAAGTATTTCAAAAGCAGATCTCTGGTTTGTAAAGCGTTACATTTTTGACTGCAAAAGTGTAGCCTGTTTTGGCGTTATCGCATGCTTGAACAATGCAAGGACACATTCACAATTAAGCAAGCTCTTAAGTAACTTGTGGAACATTTTATATTTCCAACCCCTCTGCCCTCCTCGAACAAATATTTCCATGGTTTTGTGGCTAAGCATGAACACATTATAAAATATTGAAAAGCATTCAACAAATACTCATGGAACAAATTTGAAAGCTTAACAATGCAATCTAATCCAATCTTGAACAATGTCTGTTCAAAATCAAGTCCTACTGAGTTAAATAGGATTTACTCCCAGGTAAGTGGATATAGGATTGCAGCCTAAATCAGTCTTTAAATTATGCTAATCATTTTGACCAGTGGCATTCTGATGGGCTGCACATGAAAGTACTCTCAATATATTTAACTGATACACAGGGTAACAATTTGGATGAATGAAATATTTTGCAAGACCACAATTTTACACAGTATTTCATTTATTTTGATAACCAAGAATAACTTCAGTCATGTGCACAAGACCCTCCTCCTTCTGCATATTAGTGAAAATTCCAGCAACATATTCG